>NW_019416525.1:2682786-3229607 GCF_000390285.2 Anoplophora glabripennis | reverse complement strand
ATATGACGGGTCCTAAACTCAACTATTTCCGAGAAAAAAATTGTCTTGAAATTTACTATATGTTTCACAATATTAGCTGTTTACATTTTTTCCGTAGGACAACACATCCATTCTCAAATTTTGTGTTAAGTTGTGAATCACCCTGTATACATTCGATATACACATTAATACTTAACCCCCTAAAAATGTGATGAAAAAATCAGGTCGTTAGCTTTATTTAATATCAAGTGCGATGTAATTTACTAAAGTTAAACGCAGTTTTTTTTCTAGAATTGTAATTTGTATGAAAATACAAAAAAAAACATTAATATTATACTACTTTATATAAATAAGTATTGACTATATCTACTCAAACATTATTACAAATCGAAACATCTGTTGTCCATTTAGGATTTTTATAATGCGAGTCTTATTATCTTATTTGGCTTAGATAGGCTTACCTTGGAATTGTGTATAACGGAAAATAATAATGCCTGTAGGATGGGTGTAGATCTGTGAGCTGTTTTCAAGTCTTACTATGACAAACAATTTAATAACTTCTTTGTATCTAGTCAAAGAAAAAAGCGCACAAACTTACGAAACCAGTGAAACTGTTACAATAAACAAACAAGCAATATTATAATCCAAAAACAAAAAACTAATTAAATTGTTTAATGCTGAATTACCAACCTCTGAACAAAAAAAATCTCTGAAGATTAATCAAATCTAGCAAAGGTTACTTATGTTACGTCACAATAGATATTATTTGTGAATTCTTCGTTTTGTAACGCGTTTTCATGAAATGAACCCGACGCCTTTACGACCGTTTAATTTAAATAACACGATTTACGTATAATTTAAAGCAACAGCGGTAAGTGAGGAGGATTTAGATACATCCAGATATACGCACCTAGCGTAATAGTTTCCGTCACGTGGCACAATACCAACGAAGAAAAAAAAAACAGTTTGTGACAACCATCCCGGCTATATTAGAAGCATGTGTGCCAACGGAGATTAGCGCGATAGGTGAACCGAGCGTAGAATTGCAAGGGTCGTCTTGTGCCCGACGTCCTGAGAGGTAGTTCGAATTAAAATAACTCGCAGGTATCCGTCGCGTTTTTACCGAGCACCGATATGCAAAACTTCGCCAGCCTTTGTTTGAAACGCACAAAACGTATCGTTTAAATATGGCAAATCCTAGTTTAACATAAAACCTCGATCGAGAGGACATGATTATGAGGCATAAACTTGTTTACGTCCTCCGTATTCGTCGGGTTGCGCGTAGCGTTCTTTCGCTGTACGCAACATTGTAGTCGAATGTTTCGCGAGAGCGAACTACATTCAATTACCGATACCAGTAAAACGAGAAGTGGGAATAAAATGTAACCACGCTGAATGTAACCGGCGATATTGAAATTTTAAACAGCATATACACTAGCCACAAAAATTAAAGGATGAAAAAAATCTTTAATTCTTAGGTGATTTTCAAAAGGCTGTAACTTCCCGCAAAATGGTCGTACAGCAATAATGAAAACAGCGAATTGAAGCTTGAAGTTTCCAGTTTCAGGATCTGAAAACCAAAAATTTTTATCATTGACCATCTTTAAGAAATCCAGCGGCAACAAAATTTTCGCCTCTCTTTCGAAAGGTCTACGGGGTTCATTAATTTCTTTTTGGCAATCTGGCGGCAATCTCACTTGTCAGTTCTTTTGGCATGGGCGTAGCTAGGGGTGAGCAGTACCCCTAGCAAGATGTCTGAGAACTTTAACAAAAGTTGTTTTCGGTATTAGCGCTTCCGTTTGTTTCGAAAACTGACGACAATTAGCGGACAAAGAATGCGACCAAACGCACAATAGAAAGTGTGAGACGCCTATTAAATTGCATAAACTGAATATTACCAAAGAAAGTTTATCCGGGCGTTATTGTCTCACTTTTCGTAACAAGCTGCCGTCAGCGACATGCCATTCATTGTATCTAAACATTTCTCTTTAGTTATAGAGCGCATAATTCGTAATAATGAGAATTGCAATCATTAATATATTATTATTACCACTTCATAGATTTCTTAACAAAGAATCTGCGGTAAAATCGCAGTTTTCTCGAACGGTTCTTCGAGCGATTCCGCTGTGATATACAGTGTGTAAATTACGGTTTGTCGGTATCCAGTGCTTTCATAATGCACAGGAAACATATAAAAACTAATTAAATTTACGAGGGAATGGTATTTCCGATCGGCAACGCCCCGGGACAGTCACCGACAAATCGAACGTAATATCTAAATATAAACCGAGAAATTTTAATAAACCACCAGTCGGATTTACTCGTATTAGTCATACAGAAAACTTCCATATCAATCAAGGCGAGACAGATTTAGCGGAGGTTGTCCGATTCATGCGGGTTCCGATTCAAAACCACGGTAAAAATATTTTTCGTCCGAAATTAATTCCTATTTACTGGTCCGGTCGGCCGCGCGAGGGCCTACATAACGTGAATCCAATGTTTTGATGAGTTCAGGTTTTTTTACCTGTCGGAGGGTTCTTATAATAATTACATTCATCATGAATTCACCAGGTATGCGGAATTCGACCTTGAGAGGTTATGTAGTTTCTTGATCTATCTAAAGTACGGTTATGCCTTATTGCCTTAGCTGCTGGGAATGGTGCGAGGCTGCTGTTATGGGTGTATAAAGGAGGCCTCGCATTTCGACCCCGAGTGGATTACTTACTTAATTTCCATTGACCTTTTGCCACATCGGACGGTAGAAATGAAAAACTTGTAGTTAAGGCGTACTACTTTCTTAATACTGCGGGCGGGTGCCGGCGATTCACGGAAAAATCGTTTTTCCACACACAAAATGATACAGGGTGGAGTCAAAATAGCGTTACTACTTCCTATTTCGTCATAATTTCGAACTGAAAATTTAATTTTTCTTCGAAAGCAAGAACCTCGATAATCCGAATGTCGGTAATCTGAATTCCCCGCTAATCCGAACGACCGATAATAACCCGAATCTGACTATGTACAGGGTGATCGATTCAACTGGAGAAATGAGTTTTTCTGGGAAACGGCTGCGAAAAATAAATTATTTTAGAAATTATTGCATTTCTGATTACTTTTATTTGAAGGTAGCGTCAAAATACAGAAATTATCTTTACGACGCTAGGCGTCGCTTCAAAACATTTTTTTCCAGTAACATACAATTTTTAATATGTCATGCACGATAAAGATCCCTTAATTTTGAATATTTTTCCTATATAACATTTTTTTATGTTCCTATTATTTATAAAGTTGTTGTCGATTCTTTGTTAATAAGTTCGTTGAACTTTATTATTTTTTGAGTAAACGCAAGCAAGCTAGGCAAAAAACAGTATTAGTTTTCATATGACATATGCCTCAAAGAGAAGTGTCAGAATTTTGAAGGTTTTAATAATCATTATAGAGTTTATAGAATTAATGTTTGAAGTGTTGTGATCGTTCATTAGTAGTAGTTACTGAAAGGTAACAGTAATAAAATGTTTTCCCATGACGAAAAAGTGGATTAATTTTCGGAGAAGCCCAGAAAAATGCATTACGGGCAAGAAGATTATCCGCACTGAGATATCTCGAGAGAATTCTTCCAAATCATCAAATATTTAGCAAATTGGAAAATGTTCTCCGTCAGAATAAAAAATCTTTTTAGTTAACAGGTTGAGACAAAAAACAGTAACCGCTTATGAAAATGTGGCAATTATAATAAACTATTTTGAAAATCATCCTGAAGCATCGATTAGAAAGGCTTCGAGAGAGTTGAATTTGACATATACTGCAATTCAGAGTTTTAAAAATTAACAAATTTCACGATTATAAAATACATAGTGCGCAAGAGTTAAATCCTGGAGATTTTGAACGGCGAAAACATTTTATTTCTCAGTTCTTAGTTGCATTAGATGATAATCCTAATTTGTATAACCACATTTTGTGGACAGACGAAAGTCATTTTATTAGTCATGGCATTCCAAACCGGAAAAATACTCATCATTGGTCGGACAAAAACCCACATAGTATTAGAGAAGTTCAAAGGCAGGGTCACTTTAGTGTCAATGTATGGTGTGGAATTGTAGGGCGCCAGTTAATAGATCCATATTTTTCTCTTAACGGGACAAAGGTATTGCAATTTTCTTGCAACTGAAATTACTATTCTTATAGAAAATGTGCCTTACCATAATGCTGCAGTTGTTCAAAACTATTTAAATTTGCACTTTGAAAATAAGTGGATAGGTACTAAGCAAAAATGAAATAGTTTCTAAAATAATTTATTTTTCTCGGCAGTTTCCCAGAAAAACTCATTTCTTCGGTTAAATCGATCACCCTGTACATACATAAGTATGTACTACGCGTAATTTTGTCCCTTTTTGGTCGATTCCTGTTTAACCCGTTTCAATTTTGATTGTTATTAAAGTTTCGAGCGTTAATCTACTTGAAATCCGTATTTGTTGAGTGTATTTGCGAGGGATATTTGGTAATCCGAACTACCTTCGGCTTAATCAGTTCGTATTATCGAGGTTCTACCGTACTTTCAATATCAGTGAAAGCTTTAAAACCCCTGTTATATAAATGTTTATTTTTGTTCACTTGTTTCTTTCAAGCAATGGCCATCAGTTCGGATTATCGAGTTTCTACTGTACTTTAAATATCAGTACAAGCCGCCTTAAAATCACTATTATTTCGATGCCAAAGTTAAATAAACTAAATGCATTAAATTAATTGAAAAAACTATAGCTGTTGCTGCCCGTTTCAATAGAAATAGTAGACTTAACCTTATTACTATTAAATTACCATTCCAGATGTTATTTCATATTCCATACAATTTTTTTAATTAAAACCGAACTTGATTCATTCATTACAGTTTCTAAATACAACTCACTGTATCGTTTGCCCTGACTGAATGAACTGAGAGATCCCCAGCGTAATTCTATTTAATTTTTTTATCTCAGGAATTGCCTCTTTTTATGAATATTCTTGGAATTAATCTGGGTCAAGTGTAAGTTTTTTTACATACAAATTAATTTGAGATTATCGTAAACTTAACATATTTCTGGGAAAAATAATTATTTTTACGACCTTTTTTTTTATTTACAACCCGTTTTTTTTGCCGTGTTTGATTGGATCCAGTGACACCTGTCACATAAATCATCCCAAGATAAGTGCCGGGCTTTGTTGTGAATTTTTTGCTCCCTTTTTTTTAAACAAAGTTATTTCGTATTCTCGTAAACCGGAGTTTTTTTATCGACGGCGTGCAAGCACGTTCATTATGTCTGCCCTAATAAATCAAATTTTTTTTTACGAACGTTTCTATTTCCCGGAATACGACCTCCTGGAATTTATCGAAAATGGCACAACCTATTTGATTCAAAGCCAGAATAATGTTTCTAACAAGGCGGGGGTAGATTTATGAGGCTAAAATTAATGTAATTCTTGATAGTCTAAGAACTGCGGACAGCCATTAGTTACACCTAGGCTTCCAGGAAATTAATGCAACTTGGATTATTTAAGGGATCGAATAAATATAACCGCTAGGACGCATTCCTCAAATAATTGCTTTGTGATTACTTTGTGATACATCACCACGTAGTTTTTTTTAAGATAACGGGAGTAACAAGAAATTAGATAAAGACGTTCGTGTTTACTTTTCTAATACAATTTTCTTGTCGAACTTAGCAAAACGGAGTTTGACGCTTATATTTCCACTTGTTTTCCTTTTTATTAATCATCTAGATGCGCGTTTTTTCGCCGTCGCAACAACTTATTACTCATCTAATAAATTCCACAAATAATACCAATAAATCAAACATGCTCGTGATAAATATGACGAAGGTCGTGTTTATGTTCATAAATGTGTATCTATGAGCGAGTAAAATTTCACTTTCTTGGGAAATGGAAAGTTTCAGTGTACAAACACTTTAACTATTTTGTAAGGCGAGTGGAAACACGAACTGAATTTTAAATATTCCCAAAGATAAGTTAAATCAGAATTTCACACCGGGCGACGTTATTTATTGCGTAACAATTACACCACAGGCCTAGAAATTTCGCGAATACGAAAAATTATTTAAAAAATTAACAGGCCGACGCAGACGGCTCGCAATAAGATATAATGGAAACGAACAAATAGTAAAAAGCGCGCGGGGATACAGGATGAAATACGGCGTCATAGTTCTTGCAGTATAGATGGTTTATGTTGGCGTTGGGAGTTGTTAGCCATGTGCGGGTAAATATCATCTTTTCATTTTTATTATATCGTGATTTAAATTCCTATCATTTTTACTGAAAAAGCCGTTTCGTATCGCCATCTCCGTCTGTCCCACGTAGCCGTCGCATTTTTTAATCCCCGTATGCCTCCGAGCTGGTTTTTTCGAGTAAAAATTCGCATACTTGATTCCTACTAGTTACATATCGAGGAACAAACTAATTGCAAAATATCTTTCAAGTAATACCAGTTATCAAACCTTCTTTATTAGGTAATCGCCTGCATTCGAAACTTGATTAAAATTTCGTTGCTGGTTAAGAACCTCATTAATACGCTGGTCGAATGTTTTTTCATAATTCTCTTAAAACCATTTTCTTACATTTAATAAATTCGTAGGCAGTACAAGGTCGCGACAACAATAAAAGCTTTTTATGCGAATTCGGGTAATAAATTTATAATCGATGCAATCGTTTACATGTCACAGAAGAATGCGAAAAAAAGTTAAAAATATTCCGCTCCGTCGTCGTGTCCTATAATGTCACGGCCAAGTCAACAGTTGTTAAATTGTCAAAGGAGCAATTAGGAACGTTTTAATTATTGAAATAATATTTTTTCGGCACATAAAAAAGTTATCGGTTTAATGTCAGAATAAGAGAAAAATAGAGCACTTTATTAATATGCTGATAACATTGCCAGTGACAGTTAAAAATTAATTAGGACAAAATAAGTAGGCTCCACCTATATTCCTGTCTGTGATATTTAATTATTAGAAATAAGTACCAGAGCTTCCGTATTTGTTTTTTTTTACTATTAATAAAAAAAAGTAAATCCTCTCAACTTAAACGGGAGATACTTTTGTTAGAAATGTACATTCACTTTGTGACAGTGTTTGTGTGTATATAAATAAACTAGTCACAAAAATTGATGGATTAAAAAATTTTTAAGTGATTTTCAAATGGCTGGAACTTAATGGAAAATAGTCGTAGAGCAATTAAAAAATAAGCATATTGAAGATTGAGGTTTCTAGTTTCAGGATCTGCAAGTCGGGAATTTTTACTTTTTTTAAGAAATCATAAAAAATCCAGCGGAAAACAAAATTTTCATCTCCCTTTCGAAACGTCCACGCCCTTCACTATTTTTTTTTTTGGCTCTTTTAGTTTGATTCAACCTCTTTAATTTGAGCTAATCAAGAGCTTTGTACAATGATTTGTCCCGAATTATCCTTGTTCAAAGCAATTTTTTTTTGTTTTTAATAATTAATTACATTACTCGGGAACTAAAGATCGTACAGAAAGTCTAAGCAAGGATTTGAAAACTTTAAAGTATCCTCTACAAGAGGTTCTTATCGTTTTTTGAAAAAAAAATTTTTTTTTTAGATGACCCAAAAAATTTTAAAAAATTGCGTATCGCTAAAGTTGAGATAAAAATAATGAATGGACTAAGGATTGAAACCGCTGCGTTTTTTTTTTTTTCATTATGATTCGAATGATTGAAATTATCACTTTTGCTAAACATCAAAGGGTACATTTTGCATCTTTTATTCATTTTTTTTAATTGAAAATGTTTTTTCTTCAAAAATCCATTTTTTTTTCACCAAAAAAACGTTAGATATCGAAAAAATTAACAATAAAATATTTTTTAAAAATTTTTTTGCAATATTCACAATAATAATAATATCTCTACTCCTCATTCTAATTACGAGAATTAGCCCAGAAGTCGGAGACTTGTGCGGGAGAGGAGGCGGCATATTATTATTACGCAGGCCGCATTTGCGCCCAGGAACGACATAGTTGGTAGGCCCTAACCACCATTCAGTGCAGGAATGAGGGAAACCTGGAAAACCTCATTAATTAGGGGACAATGCTGAGTTATAAAGGAATACTAACGATGTGGAAGATACTTTACTATTTTCGAAACAGTGCTCAGATTTTCTGTGCGATTAATTCCCGAATAATTAATTATCAAAACCAAAATGGTCATTTTTATTTTTTGAACGACGAAAGTTTAGCGACAAATCATCGTACGAAGCTCTTGAATGGCTCAATTTAAAGAGGATGAACCAAACCAATAGAGCTGACAGGTGGGATTGTCAAAAAGAAATATAATTAGAGCCCATGGACCATTTGAAAGTGAAGTAAAAATGTTGAAAATTCCTTTACCGCTGGATATTTCGTATGATTTCTTAAACGTGATAAACAATAAACATTTAGGATCTTTTTATCCTTTAATTTTTGTAATTATTATGTTATGTTAATATTTAACTAATTTAATAAAATGCACATATTTAACCAAATAAGCTATGCGGGATATTTCCGTGCAACGAAATATCGGTTTATTAGCGAGCGTGCCGTTGGAATTTGATTAATATTTTCCTACGTTTGAAATTGCTTCGCCCGATCGCCACCTAAATTCCAAAGATTATTGGGTTGCATAACATCCACTTGAGAAATTGTTAAACTGTTTTGCCTTACGCCGACGATGTGTATGAAATTAACTTTTGATCTTTCAGTCGATTATTACTGACTAGCAGGTGAAATCAGGTTGTCGAAGGAAAAAACGACATAAATCCAAACGCGATGGACAAATAATGGATTATAATATCCAAGAACCTTTCCAAGTTGCAGCCGTGTTCAAAAATGCCGTCGAAACATGGAAATATCGTTTTGAAATTTTGAATACATTGCTAAATTCTTATAAAATCACTTTATATAACTGTTTTAGGTGTCAAGATGTCCCATATCTAATAAAGTAGTAATTTAAGTGACAAAAGTCCGTGATATGTGATGTTTACAATACATTATTTTAAATTTATAATATAGAAAATAATCCGGTTAGCGGTGGGGCGGTTCGAAGGCCAACACAGGAAAACCGTGCTACAAAAATAACGTTATTTCATCCATAGATCGACTGTCGTCGTAATATAGCAGTACCGAGACTAATTAACGTTCGAAAAAAATATTGTTTGAAGAGCAAACGGTTATTTTCGCGTTAAACCAACATGTTGAACAGGAACAAACTCGGAACAGCTTAGATTAGTTGGTGCCTAGGGTATGACCGTTTGAGATGCACTTGTTTAATTAATAACTTACAAAGAAGCATTATAAAAGTATTTTTAAAACAAACTTGAGTTTACACGCAAATTACTGTGTGTTAAAAGAGGAACTGCAAAAAAATTTCGAAACAATACGCTTTCAACATCAATGTCGTGACCGACGTTGCGATTTCACGATTCGAACAAACTAAATTTACAAAACAAACCATTTTTAACCGATGAACTGCGGGTTAATTAGGCACTGCGGGCTTTGTAACGGTTTCGATGGAACTAGGAATATATGTTAGCTAATAGTCACGGCAAAGACACGCCGTTTTAAAAACGTATAATTATAAAGCGCGATAAACCTAACCTGTTTATTGGCGTGCAGTCGAAATTTACGGGGGAGTTTACCAGCCATCGTCCAATAAAAACCGCGAGTTACTAGAAAATATCCCGAGATTGCCGATAAACAGGAAATTCGCTTGTTCTTTTTATATGCACTCAGCATTGAACACCTCATCGCGTTATTGTATATATAGCTCTGCAGTCTAATAATATAAACATGAGTAACAAAACATGATTATTTGTCTAAACGGACGCGCTAAAATGGGCTCTTACTAAAAGCCGGACCGTAAATAAACTCACGGCTCCCAAAATACAAACACACACCACTTCCGGAAGAATTTTCTCAGCACCGCGCGAAAATCCTTAATCATCGAAAAAATAAACACAAAGGAAAGTTAGATTTATATATAATAAGGATTCCAACGACGTTTCAGCTCTGTGGGATTTCTGAGATTGAACTTTGTATTGCTATCGATCAATCAAAGCTATTTCGAAACACAAACGAATCTTAAGTTGTCCTAGTACTTATCTTCTATACAGAAAATAATGGGATAAGACGTTGTTTCCCTCAGATAATCTTATTTAAATTAGATACTCCACATTTATCTGTTTTTAATAAATACAACACGCTTTGTCTACGCAGATCCAACGTCCCTAACGATGATACAAAGAGATGGCTCGAATTCGATAAGATTTTTCCAGTTCTACAATATAATATTTATACTGAGCACCCGGCGACCAGAAACGGACCTCAACAGAAAAGTGGTGGATTTCATTACGAAACTGCGACAGATTAACATAAACATTATCGCGTTTTATCTAATCTCATTAACGAAACGGCAGCAAACATGCGGCTATCTAGAAGTATTTAGATTCAAACTCCGTTGCAAAGTTTCTCAACACTCTATTTGGTATTCCGTGCATTTTACAACTTTCTTTATTGTCGCCGTTTTACTAAAATACGCGTTAGGAAATTGTTTAGTAACAAGGAACGGTTTAGCAATTAAATGTAAATATAATGACCGAAAGTAGATCGCGTTTATTGTAAACAAATCACTTGTATTACCTCTTGTATCTGCTAGCCTAGCACAGGCACACATAACCTAAAAAATAACGATATGACAGAAACAAACGACGCACTAGCACATGCAGGTACTTTCATGTACGTACTTATTACCTACCACAAGTTTAAGGAATAAAATGAATCAGTTACGATCTCTTTAAAACTGCGTCAGGGGTGATCTCGTATCATTGCATTATAGATGGCACCAGTTCCGCCTCGCTTGTTTTAGTATACCGGTAAGGGGTAAGGCATTTTTATCGGGTTTAACGATCAGATCATGAACAAAGACAAATTATCATGGTCCAATCCAAAAACTGCAATGCCCGGCGGTGTTAAGCCCGTCTAATTTTTTTTAAGGGGGTTCTTCAACAAAAAAACAAGAATCCCCGTCTAATTCAAATTAAACACAAATTTCGCGTTTCGCGGCAATGGTACCCGTTTCCTAGATGGGGTGACTTATCTCAAATTGGGTTGGGGCTGCAACTGCATTTGAATATTTTTTTTTGCAAATTTTAGGGTTGTTCTAAACATTAAATTTGTTTGGTTGATAATTTTAAATGTTATTTATAAAAGGCTAGCAGTGATCTGGGAAAATAGAGAAGTGCGACCAAATTCCAAAACTTTGTTAAAAAAATGTGGCAGTAATCGAAAATCTGAACTGAAGAGCGTACTGGTGTAATTAAAATATCACTTTACTTACATGTCATCACCGTCGATAGTTTTAGCGGTTATACCTTGTTACTTTTTTACTAAATAAACAATCAAAATTCCAACGCATATAAGTCATCCAATTCTTAACCAACAACTGGTATACACCTTCTTTATTTTATTTGCATTCACTTAGGAGTATCGCCGGACACGGGGCGCCTGAAATATCTTGACAAGCGGTACAGGGTGTCCAAACGAAAATTACCAAATAAGTACAATTATTTTCGAGGTGCATTTCCTTAAATTTAAAAAAACGACCTTGACCTATACAAGAAAAGTTATCAGTAATAATTGTAGGTAGTATTTACGAGGAATTGTAGAGGCTGAGGGATAGTGCATAAGATTTCACGCCTGCCTACGAGACGATTATTTTGTTGCACGAAAACGTGTTTTATCGATTTTTATATCTTTAAGTGATTCGAAAAAAAAAATCCATTAAATCTCAAATCTCTTACAATGATTGATCGATTATTGCTTCTCTTGACAAGTTAAGGTAATAACAATTGTTAAAGAATCAATACTTTTTATCTGGTTATCAACATTCAACATGCCCTATTCTCTCCTAATATCTAAAAATAAATATTTAAAAACGTACTTGTACTCTGAAAAGTTATCACCTAATAAACAATGTCTGCGCATAATACTTGACTTTGTTTAAAGAAACAACGGTGTTATGTTTAAAGTGATTAGTACCTAGATATGTTGTAAATTATTTTAATAACACGAGACATACTTCGCTCTTAGAGAATACCTAGAGTTCAACGTTCCAATTCTTACCTTTTAAATATCAACAGCAATTCGTATTTTGCACAACGGATATCTATTTTATAGCCCGGTCTTCTATAGAATTCTCTTTCAATGCCTCTTTAATGTGATATTTGCTGATATAGGATACCTAATAGATGCAAAACAGAGTTTACTTTTCGTACATCATTATCCAGTAGTACTAAAACTACAGTTATATGTCGTTAACATATATTCCTGAAGGCTACACATCGCAGCGACCACTAATACCTCGATATAGGGTATTATCGTCCTTAAAGGAAAAAAATTTATATGAATATAGGATTAAATCTCACGAGAAATGAATTGGTCACATGCCACAGATTTTTGTAGTGTTGACAAGAACCAGGGCCCCACTTCATAGCCATTGTAGCTCTCTTAGATCGCCTTAAATAATGGAATGTCTATTTGAATGAACTAAAATTCCAATGGGTTTGCAAGCAGGCACACAAAAGGTCAATGCAAAGCTGATTGTGTTATTTTAATGCTCAGCACCATTAATTTGGTGTCACATTTTGGAGCTACATCATCTGATAATTGTTTAAATGGGGAATATGAAATTTTTGAAGATTTTTTTAAATTTTAGCGTTATTCTATCACATGTAAGTTACGATTTGTAAAAATCTAGGTGGGGTATGGTAAATTGACCCCAAACATTCCATTTACGTAACGTTGATTCAACGTAAAATTATTGCAAAACTAGATAATTTCCTGTATTTTGTATTTCTAACATTCCTTTAAAGTAAAAAATGTAATTTGACCTTGTGAGATTCACGTACTTCGTCATATAAATAAATAGGTGCAAGAGTAAAATAGCCGCATTTGAGAAGGTAATTAAAATTAGATAATTGCTTTTGTTATCGAGTGTGAACTTATTAAAGTCTTCAACGAGGAGCGTGCCTAGTTATCCGGTAGCTTAGGTGTCAAACACTGACAGGCATACCGTAGCTGCGAGAGAAAATAAACATAATTTACATACCTTTACAGGTAGAACTCGACTAGGAAAATCCCTTTAGCATGTTTACACTTTCACAGATCTGATCTTAGATTCCCTCGGATGTTCCCTCACTCGTCTGCCCAATTCGGCATTAGGCACTTGGGTAGGCGTTTGTGGTATTGTTTGATGAACGTACGAAATTTCTACACCGAGCTCATATCGTAGTATCGGCCACTGAACGAACTGATACTTGTAGACCCGCTACTCGAACTCAACTCAAATATCCAACTAGTTCAACTCGTTCAACGTGAGCAACGGACCGCACGGCGCAAGCGCCCCCATCATTAAAAACCTCTACCTTCGTCGGCTTACTAGCTACGCCAATTTTACATTTCACCTATACTCGCATTCGAAAGATACGCTATGATACAAATCCAAAAATCCCACAAATTGCCATGTATGTGGATAAATCACCTTTGGAAACAGGTACTACTCCTAACTTCAATGTGAAAATCAATAATTAAATATAAAAATCATGTGGAAGAATTTGGAACAAATCTTTCGTGTCCAGGGAATTAAAGAGGAAATATCGTTACATGAAACCCTAATACCCCTCTGTGCCTTCTTGTATTTGTTAGAAAATCGGCAGCGTCAGTACTGGTGCGTTAGGAGGCCGCAGGAAAATTTAAACTCCAAAATTTATTCCTAAAATTCGTTTTTGTTACACTTTAATGATTTTAAGATGTGTAAGCACCCGTATTACACCTTAAATTTAATTTTGCACAAAAACAGTAGGCAATTCTATTCCTGAATGTACAGGGTGTCCGGAAACGAATGGACCGTACGTGGGCCTTCAAAAAATTCTTTTTATCTCATTTTAACTAATACTAACATGACTTTTTAAGGAAGCAAAATTGTTTTAAGGTAACTTGCTCGAAATTGGTTTGTTTTAAACATAAACATAAAACACACCACATAAATGAGACAACCCCCAAATCCAAAAGCCAAAGGCTTGTGCGGAAAGGGGCTACACTTGAAAAAACGCATCATCCAAGTTAATTCATTATCTACGAATGAAATAAAATATTATTCTCTTAACTACTTTGTGCAACGTGTCTCGGACACGTGTTTATAAAGGGAGAAATAAAGTCAATTTAAAATATGCTTTACATTTTTGGTTTTAAAATATGGCTAAGAATTAGTGAAAGAACATTATTTTCTCGGGCTACTGGCTTCGCTGCTATTAGGCATTTTTGTTGCCATTTCAGCTCTTTAAGCGAGGGGAGAAGTGGAAGGACGCCACTATGAAAAAGGCACCGTCTACAGTGCAGCTAGGAGTCTTTGACCCGCCCTTGTTGGTCTCGGGCTACGCTCTGTGGGGGCGGACCAGCGATTAGAACATCTAGTTCCGCCCTGATGTTCATTTCGGTTCTTATTGCTGATCAACACCATAGAAACATTGTTATATTAAAATGTGATACAAAAAATTATTGCTCGTTTTACTTAAAGTTAAGGAAATATTAAGTGCAATCATCTAATACAGTAAATAATTTAATACTAAAAAAAGGGTCTGTTGAACAAATCGTACGAGCTAATACGACTCTTGTTTACAAACTTTAAAAGTACACTGCGAAAAACATAACAGCTTGGTATAACTGGTTGCATACGTGGTTTATTTAATTACGAGAATTTTTTTGAAATTCCGAAAGGTTTATCCATAATCTTTCTATCGCTACAGCAGGCTGGTTTGTTTCTAAGCCGTGGCAGCATGTTAAGCCGGTATTTTTTATCATCGCCGATAGAACGGGGATTTAGTTGTTTATTGATACATTTAGTGGTTTCAGAAGTCGACAAAGGATGTCAGGGTTAGGTTTGGCAATACATCAATGAAAGCGACTTTCCAGACTAGAGGTGGGTGCGCACAGTGCGCAAGCACCGTCCGCAGCTGTTTGTAGTCTATTGTCGAGTTACGTTGCAGAATGTTTTATTTATATGTTCGTCCCGTAACAGAATAAATTTTAAGTAATGGCTTTGAAATACATATATTACCGATCAAAATCAATACCTCGCGAATTAAATGTGTGCCGTACAGTCGGCATGGCGTGAATAGAGCGGTGGTGTGTTTTATGTGTTTAATTTTTTTTTTGATTTGGGTGGTGATAGATGGAGGACAACAACGGGGTTAAACCGCGCGCTCGTTCGAATTCCGCCAGAGTGCTGGTGTTCGACGAACCGAAGTCGGGTTCTGGGATAGAACAAAGGCCAAGATGCCCGCCAGTACCTGCTCCTGTTGCAGAGTCCTCGAACATCCAAAAACATAGCCAGCCAGGTTACAAACTTTCTTTGTTTACACAATTTTGCTCACATTTGCGGTTATGAGTCACCGATTTTATTGGTATGGTTAAGTTCACTCGATATCTCTCACCTACAATGTATTTCCTCGTTCAGTTCTGTCATTAATTGTATCAATATCGTTACTTTTATTTGTTTTTAACAGACGCGTGTACATTAATTTTAATCCAGCTGCACATTCCTAAAGAGTTTATTCATTTCCAATTTTGTACGTTCATTACGATTGTCGCTCTTAATTTTGGTGGTGTCATATTTTAGTTTTAAGTAAACGTGTCGGAATAATACACAAAATCATTGTTTTCCCTTAAACAACTTGCCTGATAAGTCTATAATTACGTATTTTGTTTTATTCAAATGAAAATAAACAAATATTGTTCTAAAGATACCCAGTTCTGGGTAATCATATCGAATGATATGTATAGTGACGCATGGGGGTGTGCCATGGGGTTTTGACCCTCCCTCTTCTTCCCCATAGCCTTTGAACTTTGGTAATATTTTTTTTTCAATTTAACTCCCTCTATTTTTTTCTGAGTACGCCACTGGCCCTACAAGTTGTTTATTATTCAATATGTTATTTTTTTTATTGATTTCGAAGAAAACCGTTGTTTCTGTATGTAATGCACGATTATAAATACTTTATTTACTCATTTTAAATTATATGTCAATTGCCAAATCAAAATAAGTACATGTCCTAATCTAAAGATAGACGCTAAATACTGGTTACTCAAATGTTAACAGAAGGTAGTTACAATTTTTAAACTGTGATTTTAAATTTTGCAACTTTTGCAAGTTTTGGATGTAAAAATTTTTGCTTTGAAATATTGAATCAGTGTTTCCTTTTTTAGTTTTTTTACATATTTATCTAATCATGTTAATTAATTCTAAAAATATAAATTGAAAATTTTAAAATAATTTTCCATGTGAAATGTGGTTTAAAAGTATTTAGAATATCTGCCGTGCGTTTTTTTTGCTGTTTACAGTTCAGAAAAAAAGATAAAGTTATAAGAAATGCCTATTACATTATGTATTTTAAATGTAAAGTGACTAATGCTGATTTCCTATCCTATCTTTGTGGTATGGCATTTTTGTTCACATAAATAGATCTGTTTGTTTCAGTTTATTCCTGTGCATTTCGTGTTATTCTAACATTTTTTAAATATTAATAATAGCGAGTTTAATTAAATATTTTAAACAGTTTTAATCTAATTTAAGTGATTTTGTTATTAGTTTTACGGCCTAGGTACTGAAACAAATTTGATTTTACTGTCTTCCTGATTTATAAGTTCGAGGAAAAATTGGATACCGAACCGAAATTAAAAATTATACCTTGACTAATTTTCATATTTCACCTTGAATGTGTTTTATTTATATTAAAGTTCCTACTTAAACTTAAAGAATGTCGAAATAAAAATGATAAAAATAATTTACCCATGTCTCGGTGAAGTATTGTTGGCACCACATCAAAAAGTTAATGAGTGATGTAATATGTACATATTGGTTTTGAACTTAACCATGGAAATCATTTGTTTTTTTCGCTAATAGCAATTTGGCTGTCGCTAATAATTATAGGATAAATTATGCTGACTGGGTGTTATAATAATCCCATTTGCATGTATTAACAGTTCTTTAAGGAAGTAATTTTTCAATAGCAATATTTTTATTTTTATAGTACCTTTTTTATTGATAAACGTTACAAAATAGAGCAATTTGCGAGGAAATGATCGAGAGAGTTAATATTTAAATAACTTTAACCAATAAAATTGTATAACCGAATAAATGCATATTATGTGTAAGTAAATAAACGTTGAATATATATTACTGTCTTATTTCTGAATGAGTTCCTTTTCAGATCAACAAAATGCATCTTCTAATTTGGTTAAATTCAGAAATTCTGCATTAGGGAAGTCGGCCCCATCATTGTCCATTAATATGGTAAATTGAAGTTTTTTCTTAACAAGTACAATAGTTTATTTTAAAAGGTCCTAGACAAAGTGCAAGATCTATATAATATTATGTTTTGTTGGAAGATACTAACGTTTATCGATATTTAAAATTAAATTCGATAATATTTTTATTACAACACATCAATAATATATAGATTGTAAATTAAAATGTTTATGCACAATTGTATGTATATTTTCTATTCTGGTAAGTAGAAAGTAACCAATCCCTGTGACTTATATTGTCTAATTTATTTTTTAGAAAGATGCGGGTTGCGTAAGTCGCAGGAATAGCCGGCCTGCTGCAATTCATAGGTTAAGTTTTATCGCTAATACTTCTCCTGTACTCCCAAGATCTCATTCTCCTATATGTGGTAGCCCCATCGATAGCCCAAGAACCCACACAAGCTTCATAAATTTCTCATTTGCACCTATAAAAAGGTAACTTCCTATTTGGTTTTATAGGATCGTTTAGAACAATTTAACCCTAACACAACACGATAATACCTAGTCATCCATTTGGTATGTTACATACATACGTATATATGAGTAGTTAATGTGATCATTTTTGCATGTACGCCCAGAAACAAGATTCACAAGTCATGTCTCTCGTTTCCCGTTTTTATATTGATGCGTGCATACTTTTTTATATTCCTGTAGAGGTAGTATCATTTAAGCGATTTTTCTAGAATTGTTGCTGGCTATCGTGGAGATGGAAGAAGGTGGTCGGTTGCTTCCTTACCCTCATCCGGTTATGGGACTACTCCCGGTAGTTCAAATATGTCAGTAAGTATGTCTTGCGGGAACAAGAGTTCGAAATTTTATTTATTCATTTTTGTTGCAGTCCAAGTGTTCTAGTCAGGAGAGATTACACCAGTTACCGCATATTCCTACATCCGATGACATCAGAATGTTAACCCACCATTTTTCTAGTAATGAAAGTAATGCCTCATTACCAGGGGTTAGCTATGAAGAAAACCCCATTAGTAATAGATCGCCGTTGCATAGACCAAGATCAAGAAGTCTTAGGTACAAAGTGTACAGAAAATTAAAGCCGGTGTAACTGTTTTTTTTTTCTTTTAATTTGTAGTAGCCCCAGTAGGTCTCCGGTAATTGACAACGAAATTTGTATGATGAACGTCTTATATAAGGAACGTTTTCCAAAGGCCACTCAACAAATGGAAGAGAGATTAACTAACTTTATCGAAGAAAATAAAACATTCGATTTTGGGGAAGACTGTGATTACTTGCCAATTGTTCGTTTTGTTCACCATCAAGTGTTGGAGATGGCTAGAGATTGTCTACACAAGTCGCAGACCAAACTAATTACCAGTCGCTATTTTTATGAAATGTCGGAAAATTTGGAAAGGCTCTTAACAGAAGTAAGTTTTCATGTGTAGATAACAAGGTTGGCAAATATCATGATATTTATATAAATTTCAACTATCGGATATATATCTTGATATATATCCGATATATATATCAAGTCTTGATACTTATTTTTTTTTTAATTAATTAGTTTATGTGTAATATTATAGTAGCGAAATAAAATTAAGAAATTATTCAGGTAAATGTTTTTGTTCCAAATATCAAAAACAAGAACGAAAAAATAAATATAAATTCTGAAACTAATAAAAAATATTTGCGTGAATATTAAGTATTACGAAAACTAACCAACATAAACTTCATAAATATTAAAACAAATACAAACACACAGCACCTGCTCAAATGGACTAACACCTGAAGAAATATTGAAATAAAAATATTCATTCAATTTTACTTTGTTGAAAAATTCGGGGAATCACATAAATAAACACGTTCATCTACGATTAGCATATGGTTTAGCTGCCATCTGTTAACAGTTTTAGAAACTTTAAACCAGTAAGAATCATTATTTAAATTTTTATAAATATCATGATATATCAAGGAATAAATATCGTGATATATATCGGATATATATCATTGATATATATTATGCCAACCTTGGTGGACAACCCGATTTGTTTTATTAATTTTTCAATCCGCAGACAAAAGAAAAATCCGAAGATGCAGCGAATTTAGTGACGAGCTTTATAAAGAAGCTGCTGCTGATAATATCACGACCAGCTAGGTTATTGGAATGCCTAGAATTTGACCCGGAAGAATTTTACCATTTCTTAGAAGCCGCGGAAGGTCAGGTTAAAGGGGTGCAAGGCATCAAAGCGGACATCCCTCAGTACATCATCCAGAAATTGGGTTTAAATAGAGATCCCATAGCGGAACTGCAACAGGAGCTGAAGGATTGCAACTGGTCGAATAATTCTTCCAGATCCTCACTTTGCCTCTCGTCCACGCCTACCATTAAGAAATCCTTATCAAACCCAAACGAGCAAGACTTCGAAGTCGTAAAACTAGTTTCAAATGGTGCTTACGGAGCCGTTTATTTAGTTAAGCATAAACAAACACGACAACGATTCGCAATGAAGAAAATCAATAAAAACAATCTTATGCTGAGGAATCAGGTCGAACAGGTGTTCGCGGAAAGGGATATTTTGAGTTTTGCCGATAACCCGTTCGTTGTCAGTATGTACTGCAGCTTCGAAACTAAAAAGCATTTGTGCTTGGTTATGGAATATGTGGAGGGGGGCGACTGCGCTAGCTTGATTAAAAATATAGGCCCCCTTCCCGCAGACATGGCTAGATTTTATTTCGCTGAGACTGTTTTGGCTGTCGAATATTTGCACTCGTATGGAATCGTTCATAGAGATTTGAAACCTGACAAGTAAGACGTATTAATTCTAGTTAATGTTTCGTTGGTACAAAAACTTTTTTTTCCAGCCTTCTTATCACTGCCTTAGGCCATATTAAATTAACGGATTTCGGTTTGAGTAAAATGGGCCTCATGTCGTGTAAGTTCATTTATTGTACGACAAATCACGAATAATGAATTAATTTAATTTCAGTGGCCACAAACTTGTATGAGGGTTACATAGATTCCGAGTCGCGTCAGTTTTCCGACAAACAGGTGTTCGGTACCCCAGAATACATCGCCCCCGAAGTTATACTGAGACAAGGTTACGGTAAGCCGGTGGACTGGTGGTCTATGGGGATAATTCTCTATGAATTTCTCATCGGCTGTGTTCCGTTCTTTGGTGACACTCCTGAAGAATTATTCGCCCATACCGTCCAAGGTAAGTATTTTCTTTAAACGTGTCCCAAAATTGTAGGAAGTTAATTTATTTAGACGACATCGAGTGGCCGGAGAACGAGGACTGGCCCGTACAAGAAGAAGCAAAGGATCTTATAACAACGTTGTTGCAACACTCGCCGAGGGACAGATTAGGCACGGGCGGTGCTCACGAGGTTAAAGAACACGTGTACTTTTACGGCCTGGACTGGAATTCGTTGCTCCGGCAGAAAGCGGAGTTTGTTCCACAGCTCGAACACGACGAAGATACCAGTTACTTTGACAGTAAGTAAAAAAAAAAATAAGTAAAGGATTTTGTTAATCGGTTTTATGTAGGTCGTGTCGATCGGTATTCCCATGAATTAGAAGATGATACCGACGATACCGATGATTCCCCTGTTTTTGGATTATTTTCGTCTTGTTCGCCGCAGTACAGGAAGGTGTCTAAACTCAGTTCTACTAGTACAGAGGTGGAGATAGGGCTTGTTCCGAAAGCTCTTAAAATTACAGCGTCGATCAGTTCAACTTCGGATACTTCGGAAAGTGGTGGATTTAAGCCTAAACTTAAGGCTTGCAGTAGTTTACAGTTGCAAGCACTGGATAAGGATAAATCTGCACCTACGGAACACAGAAAAGTAAGGAATTTACGTTCTGCGTACAATGTACCTTTTGCTCGTGAGCATAGGACATTATAACAGCTGGATCGTTCGTCGGTTGTCTCCGCTATGACACACTGATGAGGACTAATAAGTCCGAAACAGGTCTGTGCCTGGTGGGTTAAACCGACGAACGATCCTAGCTGTTGCACTAGGTGTTGCGAGTATAATTCAATGCCGGTCAGGGCATGTAGCCCCCGGAGTAGTTGTTTCTCGCAACACTGGCAATTTAAGTAAGGAATTTACTAGCAGTTAAATGGGCCTTTAAATCGCAATTTCGGTCAACTTGCGTTATAAAGTTAGTTTGAGGTTTATAATAATAAGTGACAGTAATTTTTTTTTCAACCCCCGGTCAGGGGTGAAAAAAGATAAAATAAAGAGTTTTTTCAAGATAACTCAAAAGGGGTAAGAGCTAGAAAAAAAGTGTCTTATAAAAGATGTAGAAAAAAATTGTTTTACAATTAATGTTAAATCATAAAAATTAACGTTTAAAAAATTGAAATTGTCATAACTTTTTTATTAAAAATTAAAAAATATATTCCGCGTCAAACGGAACAAAGCTGTGTCCAAAATTCACGTTTAAAGATGTGAACGAATGAGGGCTTAAAAGATTTATTAGGAATGGCTCCTTCGAATAATTCAAAATGCCGACCTAATATGGCGTGTAGAACTCGGAGAAAATATATATTAGAAAAGAATATTTGTAAAAATTTTACATCAAGATCAATTTAATCGGATATAGCATTAAATTATATGTATTTGACGTGCTATCTGTAGTTTTTTGCGTATTTCAAATTGGCAGATTCAATATGGCCCTTTCGAAGCGCGCGTGACTCCTTTGAAAAATTCAAAATGGCGACCAAATATGACGTCTAGAACTCAGAAAAAATGTATATTAATAAAGAATATTTGTAAAAATTTTATATCAAGATCAATTTAACAGGTACTTCCTCCAATCTTTAGCAATTGTTTAGCTTGTTATGGGCGCCATATTGGATCCGCCATTTTGAGATTCGACAATCTGACTGGAAATTAAGACTACAGATTTAAAGAACCCCCTAATGAGCCTTGTTAAGTTAAAATGAATGATTCTAGAATCATTGGTATCGATTTCTTAATAATACCAGTGATTTTTTACCCCCACGAGCGCCATGTTGGATCCACCATTTTGAGATTCGGTAAATTGATTCTAGAATATTATTCATAATCCAGGAAAATTCCAAACAAGGCTTTTTGGGGTAAAATTAATCGCACTATAAGCGCCATATTGAATCCGCCAATTCGAAATACTCAAAAAACTATAGTTAACACGTCAAATACATACAGTGTGTCCCGTTTTTCAGGTTAACACCTCTGGAAATGTGAGAAGGCTGTGGACTTTCCGCAAGCCAATTTTTTTACAAATAGTATCCTCAAGGGAGGTAATATTCTACTAATCATTTTTTTTATGTAACAAAAGCCTACTGCGATTTTTTAAAAGGTCAGTTTTTTCAGAAAGTGGTATTAGGCATTTTTTTATCAAAAAGATAATATTACCAGGCTATTCAACACCCATCAAAATACCCATATACCAAATTTGAACGACAAATGTCTATTGAGTGTTTTTTTATGTGGTGCCAAACTTTGAAAAATCACAGCTAAAAATTATAATAAGCAGGTCAACGATTGACAATGAAAGTGAACAAGTACTAATCGGACAAAGAAAAAATACAGACACTATAAATTTAACACTTAATTGCGGCCATAGTAAAAATAAATGTACAAAAAATGTAGGTAATGGATAATAAATATTAAGTTGTTAAACAAAAAATTGCAAAACAATCTAAATTAAATTTTAGTTTTTTCGAACTATGGGCTTTTACAGCGGCTATGTAAATTATTTTTAAATTTAAGAAGATTGGAAAAATGTGTTCGACTAGAAGGAGGTTTGGTGGAGAAAACTAAAACTTAATTCAAATTCATGTTTTACAATTTTTTTGTTTAAGAACTTAGTATTTATAATTCATTACATTTTTTGTTAAGTTATTATTTTTATAATTAATTAATAATAATTAAGTAATTTAAAGTTTATAGTGCCTGTATTTTTTCTTTGTCCGATTGGTATTTGTTTTCACTTTCATGGCAACCTTTGACCTGCTTATTATAATTTTTAGTTGCCTGATTTTTCGAAGTTTGGTACCACATAAAAAAACACTCAATAGACATTACATCAATAAAATGAATAGTAGAATATAACCTCCTTTCAAGGTACTATTTGTAAAAAAATTGGCTTGTGGAAAGTCCACAGCCTTCTCACATTCCCAGAGGTGTTAACCTGAAAAACGGGACACACTGTATAATTTAATGCTATATCCGATTAAATTGATCTTGATATAAAATTTTTACAAATATTCTTTTCAAATATATGATTTTTCTGCTGATTTCGAGCCATCATATTAGGCCGCCATTTTGAATTTTTCGAAGGAGCCATTTCTAATAAAACTTTTGAGCCCTCATTCGTTCACATCTGCCAATGTGAATTTTGGGCGCAGCTTTGTTCCGTTTGACGTGGAACACCCCATATTCTCTGAAAAGAAAGTTTACATTTTTTAAAGTAGATTAAAAATAAAAAATTATAAAATTCATTAATTTTTCTGCGTGTTATGATTTTTAAAATTTCTGAAACTATCCCTTAACTTCTACTGCCCCCTAACTCTGTTAATTTTAGTTTTAGTACAAGAAAAAGTCAATAGACCATTTTCATGTAGAATTTTATACTCTACAACTTTAATAAGAAACTTTTTTTTTAGCTCTTACCCCTTTTGAGTTATCTTGAAAACCCTTTTATTTTCTCTTTTTTCACCCCTAACTGGGGGTTGGATAAAAAATTACTGTCAGTTATCGTTATTATATACCTCGAAGTAACTCATATCAAAAATTCGGGCAAGTTGACCAAATTGCGATTTAAAGGCCCATTAAATTGGACGATGGGAAGAGAATAGTAAATAATTACATCCGATTTTAGATTTCTTTAGATTTGTCCTTGTGCGCAATTAGTACACCGGAGTCGTCTCAGACGGACAGCGACGACGTGTCCCCACAGATTAACAGAAGAAGGAAAGCGGCTCACTCTCGCGACATCTTGCCAAAATTCTCAATTTCCGTCGAGGACGAGAACAGCAGTTTAGAAACCGGAACTTCCTCGTCCGAGAACAGGGAACATTCGCCGCTCGGCCGAATTCAAACCACAAATTTACCGGCGGTGAAGCATAAATCGAGATCTGTCGTTAAAAGCGCTTCCGCTTCAGGTTTATCTCTTATGATACCATCCGGTAAAGTATCTATTACCACTAAATCGATTAAATTCACAATATCGTTTGTTTTTTAGATGAATTCCAGACGACGTCACACGGTATCCATTCTCCTAGCGGTGGAGGGGGTTCTAGTACCGCAAGTTCACGGGATACTTCACCGTGTCGCGAATTGTCGCCCTTAGTAACTAGTCTGAAGCCTCCAATAATTATTCGGAGAGGACCAAAAGGATTTGGCTTCACTGTACATACAATTCGTGTATATTACGGTGACACCGATGTGTACACGATGCATCATCTAGTAATGGTAACGTTTAATAATCAGGAATGGCGTGAAGCGGAAAAATCATATATTTTGGTTTTAGGCGGTGGACGAAAGGAGTCCAGCGTTCGAGGCGGGCCTGAGGCCGGCGGACCTAATAACACATATCAACGGCGAGACCGTACAGGGTCTCTATCACACCCAGGTGCTGCAACTGCTCTTAGGCGGCGCAGAACATGTTAGTTTACGGGCCACCCCTCTGGATCAAACATCCATCAAAACTGGCGGGCGTAAAAGGGAACCCGGACAGAGCAAACTGGCGAAAAGGAGTTTAAATAGACAGAAGAAGCAGAAGAGGGAGAGCGATAAGAGAAGGAAGACGTCGTTGTTCAGGAGGATCAGTAGCAAAAGGGCTAGCGTGGAAATGCAACAGGTGACGTATATTAAAAAAGTTCCCATGTTAAATGGGGTATAGTTGTTACGATATCAATTGGAACCTGTGTCTTAAAGCACAGGACCGTCTGCACATCTCTTGAAATTTCTTATGCTTTAGCCATGATGTGTCACTTAATTTATACTCGAATAGCCATTGGGCGAGTCCGGTATTGGTAGACCAATCCGCCTGATGTAGAATCGACGGCGCATGAAATGACTCTAACTACACTATAAAGTCAACTTTTTTTTTCAAATGGCAATATAGTTTTTTTGTTATTTATTATTGTGCATTTATATAATACAGCAAAGCAAATAAAACTCAAAAGAGAATTTTGTAGTTAACAGAAAAGAAACGATTCAATGAACATCAATTAAAAGAAAAACAATTTAATTAAATACATTAACCATTATACAAAGTTCAGCACGAAATAACATTAATTAAACACAAAACACATTAAACGAAGAACAACAAACACAAAACTAAAGAAACAAATTGTAGCGGTCCTCTATTGCCTGTACTTTTTGAGGAACGTATGGCTTGAATTTGTGCTTTTTTTTGATGCTCTATTATTAGAAATTTCCCGAATGGAAGTTCTTGGGTTTTGTTCAACGTTAAGAAGAACACTGAACTTGATATTTTCACTAAATTGGTGTTTCTCTCGCTTTGGTTGCTTAAAAGCACCGTAGTTTCTCAAATTTTCTTCAAGTCTTACATATCTACGTGGTTCTGGAACTTCTCTGTGAGGAAATAGTTCTCTGTAAAGGCGGACTCCCGCGCCACGATTTTTATTACACCGAAAATATACCTGAATCATGTCCGTCAATTGATCATTACTCATAATTTACACTGTTGAGCTTATTTCAATAAATAACCTACTATAAATGACACAGAAAGAGTATATTGCATAAAAAACTGAGATACGAACACTAAAATGACATTTACTTGTTTTGTTGTATTATTTTTTGTTTTCCAGGCATACATGATTAGTCAAAATATGATTGATTGATATTTTCATGCTTTTGCTGTAATACATGTTCCACAAAACTAGGCTTTATATACATCGTTGAATTCAGAATAGAATTCTGCACAATAACAAAAAAAATTGCCATTTGAAAAAAAAAGTTGACTATCGCTTTTAAAAAATAATAATAGTAAATAGGCCCCAATAGGCTCACTCTATAGTGTATTTGGAGCCATTTAATATAATTTTTTGTTTTTTAAAATCAGACTGTATATGAATGTTTGAAAAGAGAAAATAGTAACAATGTGATAAAGAAATTAGGAAACAGTTTAGTGAATTAACTAAGATATCAAAAATGAGAATTTATCTTATAATTAAAGAAGGAGACGTTATTAATCACGGTACAAAGGAGAAACGGAAAAATACAAAATTAAAGAATATTGACGATTTTACCAGAGATGTAATACGGCGCACAATTTATACAGGGTGTCTCGAAATTCATGCAACAAAATTTGGTCAGATTCTTAAGGCAAATTTAGGGGACCCGTATTTTTGTTTTTTGACAACTGGCCCCCTATTTCGGAGTTACAGCCCCCTAAAATCTACCCCTAAGAAGTCTTTTATATCTCAAAATCATGTGCTAGAATCACTAAATTTGGTACACAGTGGTTTTCTGACATGTGAAATCTCACAGTGCTACGCTTTTTGGCGAGAAACCCCCTTAAGACACTATTTCGTGGGCCTCCTTGTCTTTGGAACCAGAAAAATTTGGTCGCAAATTTGATTTTTTTTTAAATTATCAGTTAACTAGAAAGCCATTGAATTTAGAAACTTTTTTGTCTCTTGATATTTGTTTCGTAAAACGCAATGTTTTTGAGGAAAATGGCGAATCACGATATGCATTCGATCACATTTTGACATTTTTCTCGAAAACATTACGTTTTACGAAAAAAGTATAAAGAGACAAAAAGTTTCTAAATTTAATGGCTTTCTAGTGGACTGATAATTTTTAAGATTGTTATTTTGTAGATGGCTGCCAACATACAATCACCAGTAAGCGTGACTCCTAGCAGGAGCTTTCAGTCGTTCCCCAGAAGCGGAGAAAGCAACTTCTCAACGTCGACCGTAAGAAACTGCGGAGCGAACCGGTCGAGTTTATCCCCTTCGGATTCATTTTCTCAACACTCAAATAACTCCTCCTCTCAAACGACATCATCAGGGAGTCCATCCCCTACGACCGCACCAAACAGCCGTAATAACAAACAACATTACCAGCGACCTTCCACTTTGCACGGCTTAAAACACAAATTGCATTCCACAGGTTGCCCAAAAGCTCTACACACGTCCGGCCCGTCTTGCTCAGCATCTGTTCCTAACAGGAGAAAATCCGTCGGACACATTCCCCTCTCTCCTCTGGCCCGTACGCCGTCCCCCTCCCCGCTACCGGCCTCCCCGACGAGATCCCCGAGCCCTCTCGCCTTTCCCATCGGACACCAACCGGGAAGTTCCAATACCACCCAGTCGTACAGTCCTAGCGCTGGTTCCGCTCCGATAGCGGTAAGCGGTCAGTCGAAAAAGGGTTTCGTTCGGCCGAAGGGAGCAGAACCCGGATCGCCGCTTTTGCGCAGGGCGCTGTCTCCGGATAGGTTACATCCCCGTAGTGCTGAAAATAAATGTTCTATTTCCCCATTATGCTCGTCGGGGAGTACATCTTCGCCTAGCGTTAAGGCTCAAGGAAGGGTCGTGGGCACTTCGACAGTGTGGAGACCGAACTCGCAGCCTGAAAGGGATAAAGATTCTGACACGGATAATTCTCAGTCGAGCGATTTAGGTATGTAGACAAACTTCCTTTAACATTTTTTATTTTTGTTAAACAAAGGAACATTGGGTGTGTTATTTTTAACTGGTTATTTGTCCTTCGTTGTTTTGAGTTTATTTTATTCGCACTAAAAATTCACTTAGCTCGCACGATTGTTTGAGTTAATTACGGAAGACGTCCTAAAATATAACGATTTTTTGTTGGCTTTCTAAAGTTGAGGAACTGTGCTGTTGTGATGGTATGAACTATTTTTGTTAAAATATTATTAATGTTTGCATGAATGTCCCCATTTTAAAGCACAATATCTTTACATATACAGGGTGTAAGAAGTTTGACTGCCACTACTTCAGCATGAGATAGAGTAATCGTAAATGAACAAAAAAGTTGTATATTACAGGGGCGTAAGATTAACAGTTTTCAAAATACAGCGAGTATTAATACAGGGGAGTTTCATCACAACGTGACAACAGTGCTTGACTTAACGCTACACAGCTGGTGCATACCACGTGTGCACGCGGCAGACTTGTCCTACGGAAAAAATGTAAACAACTATTATTGTGAAACATTTTGTAAATTTCAAGACAATTGCTTTCCATTTTTCAAATAAATAAAATAAAATGTATCGATTTTGTAGTACGAAGATAGTGTTGTGCTTAAATTTTAGCTCGAATTTTAGTAATTATGAGTTTGTTAAAGCAGAAACTTAACTTTTAATCAAATTATCAATTTGAAAAATGTGTAATTAAAGATTTATGTCATCCAGATAATCATACGTATTAAAAATAATTTAGGTACTTACCGAAAAGCAAAATTCAGTAATTTTTAAACACACAAGTACATAACAAACTACAACATGTACTCAAAATGTCCACCACCATATTCAATGCACACACGACACCTTCGAATCCAATTTTCGCGCACTCACTGGAAAACACTAACAAAAGGAAACGGAATGCAAAAAACACTCAGACGCGGTCCAATTCCAGATACCAACTGAATTCCGTAATGCTGGACAGCTTAGTACCTCGTGTTATCCGCCACGCCATTGTCACATTGCTCGATATGAACTTTATCGAATTTTAAATTTATTACAATGCTAATTATTTTTTAGAATTAAGCATAAACAAGTTAAAAAAAGTGAACATTGTATTTTATGGTATTCTATGCACACAGTTATGTCAATATTCCTTAATTAATCGAACTTTTATACATCAAGTTGGAGATTTTTATAATTTTTGTAATATAAGGTTTTTTTGTTTATTTTAATGTATTCTATCGTCTGTTAAAATTAAGGCAGTCAAACTTCTAACAACCTGCAGTATATTGTTTTCCATATCGCAAATTTAAATGTAAAATATTTATTTTTTTTAAACCGCTCAAACAAAATATTTGGTTTTCTAATATTTCACTTGAATTCAACTGTATATATATATTTTTAAATAGAAAAAAATTGTACAATGTTAATTCTTAAACGCTTTTGTGTATTTTATGAAAATATTTAATTTGGCCATTATAAAATAAATAACTGTAAACATTTTTTAGATCATTAATAATATTTTACTGTATAATATGTGTTAAAATATTTCTCCAATACACAGTATGTTTCACTTAAAGTCAAAACACCTCCGTATTTAGGATGGCGTTGGCCGATTTCCAAAATTCTTTTTTCTTATGTGATAGTACTCAAAAAGGCCTACTTTTTGATATTATAATTTTTGACATGTGATTTTTTCTATGCCCTACTATCATTAATAAAAGCCTCAAAAATTAAAAAACATATTAGGCATTTTATTAAGAAAGAAATGGATAGCATTTTCGATTTGATCGCACCTCAAAACCCTAAATACAAAGTTTCATTATTATAGGGTGTTCACAAAATAGGTGCAAACTGCTAAAAATTTCACTCATTGCAGTGTCTTGTATTAGTGGAAAATATTTTCAAGGTACTTTTTTCATAATTTTATTGACCGTAGGTATATCCATGCAGTTTCATTAATTTCACTCATACAGGGCTCACAATATGATAGCCGAATTATATATTTTTTTTGTTGTACCAGAAATGAGTTTCACAATGAAATAATATTTAAATATTACCGTTTTCTATTAGCCCGACACCATTTTGTATAGACTGTTCAATAATAATGGACTAATAGAAAACAGTAATATTTAAATTTTATTTTGTTGTGCAACTCATTTCTGGTATAATAAAAAATATATATAATTTGGCTGCCTTACTGTGAGCACACTGTATGAATGAAATCAATGAAACTGGATGGAAAGATTAATTAAAATTAATAAAAAATACCTCAATAATATTTTCCACTGTTAATGCAGGACACTGCAATGAGTGAAATTTTGAAATTTTTCGAAGTTTGCACCTATTTTGTGAACACCCTGTAAAAGCTATAATAATGAAACTTTGTTTTGAGTTGTGATCAAATTAAAAATGCTATCCATTTCTTTCTTAAAGAAATGCCTAATGTGTTTTTAAATTTTTGAGGGTCGTTTCTTAATGATAGTTGGTCGTAGAAGACATCACATGTCAAAAATTATAATATCAAAAAGTAGACCTTTTTGAGTGCTACCACATAAAAAAAAAGAATTTTGGAAATCGGCCAACGCTATCCTAAATGTGGAGGTGTTCCGACTTTAAGTGAAACACACAATAGAAAAAGAAAATCTAAAAATGAATGCCTCTAATATCTCTGTTTTGTTTTTGTTTATCTTACTGCCCCTTTTAAATACGTTCATTTTTTTTATTGCTTTTTTATATTAAGCTTTTCCTCCTTTGTTCGCTAGTTCTAATTCTTTTCCTAAAAATATGTTAGGGGTGAAACATTTTAAAATTATGTTGGTGTAAATGGAACAAACCGATAGTAGGCGTATAATTTTTTCATAATTCAAGGTTTAAATTCGTCCACGTCGGAGAACCGTTTGTCTCTGAATCTCTCCGGTCCGGGTGAGTTTCTGCCGAGAATAGCTGAGGAAAAAGATTCCCCTACGAATGGTCAAGAAGGGAAAGAGAAATGTGATAAAAGTTTAGAAATTAACAAAATTAAGACAGTGCAGGAAAATATTAAACACGAAGTGAAAGTCGAGTCTGGGAGTTCTTCGAAGGGCACTGATTCACAGACGACAAAAATTTGTGATAAAAACCAGAGTGAGTTAGAGAAAGATAAGAAAGAGAGTATTGGAAAAATTTCGCAGAAGGATAGTAAGCCGCCAGTTGGGGAAAGCGCCGCAATTACTAGCAAAATAAAATCTGAAGGAAAAAGCAAAGAAAGTAAAAAGGAAGATAAAATCAGTGGTAAGCCACCACCAAAGTAAAATTGTAGGGTCTAACGCTGCATTAACTTTTTGTTGAAATTCTATAATTTTTAGAATAAAACTGTTTTTTTTATGTTTTTCACCTTTCCTAATTAATTTGAGATGTATTATGTGTACCCTTTGTCTAAAGAATGTATAATACTGTTTAAAGTGCAAGTATTTAAATTTTTCTTGAGGAGTATTTCAACTTATACGTTGCGTTATTAAAGACTGAACACATTTATTCGCCATTTTAGTTGATAAGGTGGTGGTGCGCTTTCAGCAGTTATCATTTAATCCCATTCTGTTGAATGTAATGTTGCTTTTTTATTTCACATGATGTTGCATCCATCAAATCTTAACTACATCGCTAAGTCTTATGCAGGTTGCTCTTTATCATGTACTGTATATGCTCAAGGTTAGATAAATAGGAGGCAACATTCCGTCCAACATATTTTAATTTACTTTGTTTTTATTTAGCTTTTTAAATTCCCAGCAGGTAGTCTTTGACGACCTGGTAATAATGTCTGTAATTTAAATACTCCATTATAATTAAAAAAATGTGATGTTAGATGTACCTTTGTATTAAAATTTTAAACTATCCTTTTTTATTTTTAGGAAAGTCTGTTCTTTTTAATATTAATTTTAAACTATAATCATTTACTTTGTTCAGTTGCAAAGATTATTATAAACTTACACACCCGCTGAGTTGTTAGTAAATAGAAGTTGCTTTTCTTTTCTCTTAGACGCTAAAAGAAAACCAATGGTTTTTCAGAGGTTGGAATTCTACGAGTACATGATATATTCAAAGTGTAATTAAACCTAAATAGTATATGTGACTATAATATTGCTTTTTATGTTTTTGTTGGATCTCGAGTTCCTTAATGAGGGCACTTTGCAATATGATTACAAGGCAACTTTTTTACTGTTTCGGAATTCGTACTAAATATTGCGTATATCATTAATTTCTTTTGTACTGGCAAGCTTGTATTATGTATATATTTTTTGGGCTTAGAACGAATTGGACTAGTTTTTCTATTAATTATTATAAATGTGTGCCGGGATTACAAATCCTAGGACAAACTTTATTAACAACGTACGCGATTTAAAATTTTATGGAACACGTTCCCACATGGGCCAAGGAAATATAGCTAAAAAATGAATTTTATTTTTAAACACTTCACAGTGATAATATATTTCATAAAATTCTTGACAAAGTGACTGTTAATCAGCATTATATCAAAAGTTAGAATTATTAGAAAAATTCTTGCAAACGTGTTCTAACCCTTATCGATATAGTTCTCTATGTACTTAATTGAATTTGTTTAAAACAGTTTTTTCTTAATATACATTCTTGAAAATTGTGATTTTGATATTTGTAATTAAAAATGTTATACATGTGTTAATGAAAGAAAATATAGAAATACTTTAATTAAGTTTTTTTGTTAGACCCGTTAACAAAGCTGAAATAAAATAAACATTTCCAACCCTAAATATTTTCAGTTACCTAGATGTAGTGATGGTATGGGTTTTAATTGATTTAAAAATATATAAGTAATAATACACTAGGTATATATGTGCAAAGAAAGTGTACTTAAAATAAACAGTATAATTTTTCTTTCCTGGCAAATAAAAAAAAATTGTGTTTTTTAAATTAAAATTAAAGTACAGAAATAAGATAAAAACATATGCTTTAAGGGAGAAAAAAAAAGTATTGAAACGTCAAAAGAACCAAATAAATTGTTATCCCATTTCCGCAATTTCTATCTGTAAACTTTGAATTTGATTTTTGTATACAATTTTCTCCAAATATTTAAATTTAAAAAATTGTCGGTCTTTTATCAGAAGAAAATTGTTATCCCTTCAAAAAGCATAAAGGAATTATTCAATTTTGAAATCTCTTAAAACCGTACTGCACTGGATCCCTTGACAGGCAAAGATTTATTTATTACTTTGCATCGAATATGATCGTACTATAGCATTTAAAGTGATACTAATTGGGGCTACCTTAGGCAGAATTTTAATATAAAACTACCAAAAATGATTTTCCCAAAAATCTTAAAAAAGTCGCAGCTTGCCATGGATTACGTACTAGAATGACACTATATATAAAAAAATTATTTTCTAGCTTCGAGAAACACTCAGTTTCAATGTTTCGAAGGTTCCAGCCTGAAAATTGTTGAGCCACTGACAACTACCGTGGAATCTACAAACCAAGCTTAAAATTTAACCATTGCTAATCCGATTGGAGTGAATTTGTGAAATAGTATATTTTACTTAAAAATATAAATTTGCGCTGTGCTTGCTCGTGCTACGTAAGCAGCACCACATAACCAGACCTCTGAATTTATGAGGACCTAAAGGGAGGTAAGATAAGCCGTGGTCCACTTAGTGATTTTGAAAATTTTAATCAAATTTGAATTTACCGCCGTTACGTTACATCTGACATTTTTCTTTCATGTTTTTTTTATTTACTGACATTCTATTTTCGCGACACTTGTTTTACTGGGGTACGTTCAGTTCCTAAACAATGTTTAAATATGCAGTCTTTATTGAATACATAAACTTTGAGCATGTACATTATTTCAACTTTTCCTTTTTTTCGATATATATAACTTATTCGAACTTCGAAAGAATAAATCAACAATATAATCACTATACAAACAAACTACATGCGGAATACATAACTATAAAAATCTGAACACGGCCGATTTTTGATTTGATCCGAGTTTGCTTTGGAAGTTCTTTAGCGCCAAAAACAATATCTAGTTATGTCTAATTTTCATGACAGTATGTAATGCGTCTATGCAATAATCCTTGTTACAAAAATTTTATAAACTGTAAAAAAATGATTAAGTCAAGTATCGACGATCTTTCCGACGATGTAGATATAGACAGTTTTGATTATTCTATTTCCTCAATTTCTAGCGATGGTGAGTCAAGTAAGTAAATGTTTGGTAATAGTTTCTAAAACATAAACTGTTGTAAAATTGTTTCCATTTGTTAATTATTCTTGCACTTTGTTAATTATAAGTCTAATGGAAAAACAATTTCAAATAATCTTTAGGAAAATGACAATTTCGCTAGAGCTGTATCGTCTGCAATTATTCCATTAATAGCAAAAGTGAACATATTTTTATTATATAAAATATATATATTTTTTAACAATTTACTGTAACTTACGACAGCATAATCTAACTCCTATTTGTGACCGAAGGTTTTGTAAATAAAAGAGGCGCAGTAACTTGTATATGTAATATATTAAATATGACAAACAATAAAAATTATACTTAATCTAAATATATCTATAGAAACTTGGACTGTATTAATGTTCTTAACTTTTGTGGTACATACATGATGATGATGCGTTATACACTTAATTAAACTTCTTACAAACAAAACAAATACTATTGAAAATCATTGCAAATAGCAAGTTTGCAAAGTGCTTTGCAAAAAATTCTGTGTAAATTCAGAAAACTGAATTACCCAAATTTATATTACAATATTTTGCAAATATAAATAAGCTTCACAAACCTACTTAATTAAGATTTCTTCAAAATAAATGGAATGCAAACATACAGTTACTAGATAAAAAAATAAAATTATAAATTACAGGAACATTTTTTTTTAAGATAAAACTGCAAACAAAATATAACGTTCAATAAATTTTTCTTTGAAAACATAAATATTGTTACCTAAACAATTATTTTGAAGATAATTTAAATCTATTAATAGAATTATTAAATTCTGTATAACAAAAAATAGCACCAAATATTATTTGTCTTTTGTATTTATACCAAAGTTATTGGTATTCATTGTTGTTGAAACAAATCTTTCATTGTGTACTGTTGTAGTATCTGGACCGCGATATTCATCCGTCGTATATTTTTTTCTTTTCGAAGGCGGGTCTTCATCCACTGCTAGGTTCGGTATATACTCATCGACGTCCGGTTCAACAAACCCTTTTTTGTTGCGGTACCCTCCATAATCGGTTTTTCCGAACAATTCCGCCTTGTCTTTTTCAAGGAAGCTCTTGACGGACTCGATAACTCTACTGAACAAACCCATCTTGGGGCTGTTCTTCTCCGAGAGAATCCCCTCATATTTCGCGCTCATCTCTTCTAACATTTTCATGTACTCTTTCTCAGTAGAGTTCTCAATATCGAGAGCCTCTTCAGCAAATTTATTTTCAAACTCGTTATCGTCGTCTTTGAAAACTAAGAACTCCTCCATGTTCAAGCTATCATCTTCGGTTGTTAACAGGGACCTCCGAATTGCTCCCTGTTCTTGCTCCGTAGATATTTGTTTATTTTCAAACAATTTCATGTTTGGCAGTGTCACCAAAAGTGCGGAGAGCAACACTACCATTAGGCAAGTAGACGGAGTAGCTTTCGATGTTGTTGAATTGCATATCAAAGCTTGCAGTTTGCTTACGTGTGCAATCAAGGTTTTATTCTGCTTTTGGAGCTCTCGAACTCGTTGCAAAAGGTTTTTGTTTTCTTCAGAACCACGTTTAATTCTGCAAGGATTAAAAAAATTAAACACATACAAGGACTGGAAATCAATGCGCAAAACCGAAACATAATAGTAATTTTGACTTACCTTTCTTCTAGTCCATCCACATATTCCTTTTTCCTCTTTCTGGAGTCTTGTGCTGAAATCTTATTCCTGATTTTCCTCCTGATGCGTTTTAGCTCCCTCTCTTCATTTTTCGTCAAGGGATGATGTGAAGGAAGCTGAATGCCCTCTTTGGCCAGCAGTCTTTTTTCTTCAGCCGTTAAATTAAGTGGTGGATATTGATTTGTGGAAGATACCACGTTGGTATCATCTGATAACAGGTAAAAGTAAGTGAATTGAGAAGATTTCTTTCTTTAATATTTACCTTCACCTGGAGAAATAGGAGCTGCAGGTTCAATCTTACGCCTTTTTAGGCTTCCAGACAAAGCAGCGACATCTGCAGAGGTGTTCAGTATTTTTATACCTTTCACACTTAAAGGTAGAAGTAGGGGTCTTCCATTATTTACTTGTTGCACCTTGAGAATTTGGGGTTTGCCTTTCAGGGGAGTCTTTTTAATTTGACCTAAAAGCAATAGATCATTTAATGCAACTTGCATTACTTAGTATTAAAGCTATACTTGTAACGCTAAGACAACATATGGTAGAAAAACTGAATCACGCATAATAACGGTAGTCTGCTTTACACACAGTTTGTCTGCAATCAGAATTTCAACATAATGTGTTTGACATCAAATTGTGCATCATAAAAAAATTATTTAGATACAGAAATACTTACTGGCGTTTATCATAGGCTTTGCAATGAACTTCTTATTATTTGGATTCTGAATTAATATTTTTGTTGGTTGCTTCTGAATAGTAGTTTTTACAATGGCAGGTACACTTTGTGCTTCAAATTGGACATTCGGGATAGGTTCTAATAAAGACATCAACATTGGGTCGTCAAAACCATCAATACTACTTAAGACGGAAGCCCTAGAATTAAATTATATGTAATTTCCCCTTGATCCTATCCGTAATAACGTTACGTACGATTCATCTAACGTTTCTGTACAAGTGCTATTCTTGTCACTCTCAGAATAAAGACTTCGTGGCGATAAGACTTCATCTGTATGAGAACTAACATCACTTGATAAGTTTATGTCATCCTCGAAATTGGAGAAAAAACCATCTTCTAAGTTGTTTTCGAGGGATAATACAGAATCAAAAAATTCTGAACTCTAGAAAAAAAGTATTTTTGTTGCAGAAAAAACAATATTTAAACTTATTGTAAACAGCAGAAGGATTAAATTAACATTAATTTTGCTTTTCTGAAAATTATATTATTATAACTGAAATGTTAAAATTTGGTTGAACAGTTATAATATTTATGATGAGAAATTGATAAATAATCACTAAAATTCTTTAATATGAGAGCTATGGTAACAATTAATAAATGGGTAGATAATAATTCTTTAATATAGAGATAAGTATATTATCAGTTTAATTGTATCCAGAAGCTAATAAACAGAGTAAAAAAAAGTAGTTTCATAATACATAACAAAATTATTAAAAGTATTTTTCCTTAAACTTGCAAATTAATAAAAAACAAATGTATAAGTAGTAAAATCCAAAAATGTTCGGTTTAGTTACGCACGGATTGCATCAGATTGTAATAAAAATGTTCATCATATACAGAAAAGCAAATTATTGTTTAAATATAATGTTTAACTATTTAATCTTAGTGTGCATAGTACTTATGCCTATGTTATTTATAAAACAAATTGTAAAGTGGGACATACCAAAATTCCTTTCTTAAAAATATTCTCTTGCGTTTTATTACATTTTCAAAACTATTATTACAGAAGAGGCTAGAGTTTTTCTACAATTTCATTCAAATTCTTTAATGTTATTATAATTATAGTTAGCATGTGGCATCCACAAAATTATAATTTTCTTAAAAAAAAAAAATAAAAATATGCTTGTATTGCTTAGAGCTGGCACAAAAATTACTCTTTTTTGAAAATATTGACTTATAAATCATTAATTTTAAATGAAGCTGCTTTCAAATATGCACCATATTGTTTATGATTTGACCATGTGGTTTTACTTTTACAATATGGATTGTAATATTTAAACACATTGTAAAAATTGGAGAAATGAGACCTTTGCTTACACATTTTAGACTACGTATGTAGTAAGCTGATGCAATAAATTTTAAATGTTTTTGAAAAATATGGGTATATGTACATAGGCCAATATAGAAAAACAATATTTTTCAAATTGACTGTATTTATTTCACAACATTATATCAACGTTTTCTTCCATTGAAAGTATTTTTTTTTAAATACGTTAAGTTGTTTAAATTTCTGTTATAATTAACAAAGGGAAATTAACTGTACTTTTGAGTGACATGTGTTACTTGTTGCAATATGTGTTGAACTTTAAATGCACTTTTTTTAGTATTCCATGAAAATTAGTTCGAAAATGATATTTTTTAAAGGGACTGTTTCGAAAAAATGCAGAATACTTTTTTCTGAAAACGCATTTTGCACTTGACGCGTATTTTATAAGAGCGTAGATTTATCATCCATTCATTATTTATCTCTTTTTTTTTGCTCTAATGAATAGGAATTAATCTGGAATAATTACGAATCGATTACTAACCATTAGTTCAGGATTTTCGTAGTTTAACGACACGTCCATGTTTTCCATAGCGCCGTCAATCTCCTCTCCACTAGAGTTCAATAAATCATTTATGTTCATTGTTTTCGGTCACTTGAATTTATGCACACATACTTAAATTCTTTTTAAAATTGTTGCTCGCACTGTTAGAGTCTGTTATTGATTTTTTCGTCACAATATTTTCATTTAATTTTTCTAGTAAGTAGAGTACTACACCCTGCAAGAGCCAGCGTGGAAGTAGTGACGTCAATAATACACCGCACCTGACGGACAGATTGTTTTGTTTTGAAATAGAGTAAACCAAAAGCGAAAATCGCTATGATTCATGGGGTTTTCTCGGTAATAGTGACTTTAGGAGGTTCTGTACCTACGCAGTATAATTATACACCAGCGTGCACCCTCTTCGAAAGGCGTAATTACGTCCCTACTACTTCCATTTTTTATACTCCAATTCCATATTGCCAGCTATCAAGAAATTTTTATTTATAAGCATCTGCGCAAGCGTCCTTCTAATGCAGGACCGTAATTAAACTTTCTCGTGTTCTTGCATAACTCGGTGAATCATCGAAGACTGATTAAGAAACAAGTCCGCGTCCATATCTCCCTATGTAGATATTCTTCTCTCTCATTGTCAATGTAAAAAGTTAAGGCAAAACCGTATTCGTATTTTACGTTAAACTACCTGTGAAGAAATAATATAACTTTTTATGATTTACTAAAGTTTAGTATTCTATATGCATACAAAATATTTCAGTAGATATGTTTTTGATTTTTATAAATTTGTGAGAGTATTTAAAATAATAATATTTAATTAGTGTACGTGTTTCAGTTTCTAGAATAAATTTTTGATTTGATTATAGATTTGATTCCATTAAAAAAACGAAGAATATAAATATTTTACAGATCGAAACTGCACCAGTTTCTATAATTTTTTACTTTTGTTTGTTTATAAGTATTAAATTACATCTGGTATTACTATTTGTGGACAGTCGTGTGAACTTAATTTGTCATTGTATTAATACATTACTTGTAATGAGTATTATATTTACTTTATCGTTTGTTTAGTTAGTAATAGTTATTTGTATATAATTATACAATGTAAATCGATATTAGAAGCTATAAAACGCGCACTATTGGGTAGTCACGTATAGTATAATTTTAGCGGTAATATTTGAATTTAGTTATCATGTCAAATGGTCGCCATGGCAACGGAACATATGATCACCACGCCTCGATTTCTATTTTCCATACGTTTTTTTATATAATGATTTTATGAAGATTGAACAATTTGATGACTAATGAAGATACCGGTAAAAATCGCCATAAAATGTAAAGAAAGCAAAAAAGATCATTTTTCTATTTTTGTATGTAAATGACATCGGAAACATTGGTTTGACGCATGCTCAGAAAAGTTCTGACCTAAAGTCAATGGTACGGCACACTCTCTGTGAGGAAGAGTGCGTGAATATGGTGCATTCTTAGAATTAGAATGATCGTTTTAGGATAGATTGTGTAGTGGACTTCCACTTGTGTTTCGTTGATGTGCATTTGTTTGTGTTTTGTGGCGGACATTAGAAATTTTCTCCATCTTAAATGACGTTGACCGGGTCTTGAGTGAGTAATGGCGTTAGCCGTTCATAATTCTAACCACGGAATATGGAATTGAAATGACATTTCAAGAGAACTTATCAACCTGAAGAAATTTTGTAATTAATGTACTTCTTATTAGTGCAATCCCTGTGCACCTACGACTTACTGCCTAGTGTTTGAAACATAAACTTTCTTGGAATTTGTGAAATAACTGTGATAATACAAGATGTGATATACCTAAACGTTATTTTATGAAACACAATTTTCTTTTAAGGCTCCTATGCTTTGTTCTACTTGGATTAATAAACATTTATAGCATATTTCCCAAGCATTGAAAAAGGTAAGCAACTTTTTGTGTTGATGCTGTAGTGTAAGATAAATTCATAATTTTTGAGTCAACTACCTACTAAACAGATAAACAAGAAACTATACCAGCTCACAATATCTTATGTAAACTTGTTCATTTTTACTGCAATTCATTTTGCAATTACTTTCCTATTAACAAATTCTAGTTTTGTCTATTTTATTAGTAAATATTTATGCCATTTATCTTTTTCATCCACTCTGAAGGTTTACCCAATCATAAATCATTTTCTACACAAGATATTTTTGCAGCAATCTAATGATAATTGCTCAGATAACTTTATTTATTTTCATTTATCTTGATCTTGCTATTCACTGTACTCCACATTTTCACTCCTCAGATCGAAGGTTTTTATCCAAGTTTTATTTATCTTTTTCCCTATTATCACTTCATATCGAACGTCAAAATAAATGAAAATTTATAATAAATACAATTTTGTGAGGTTAGATTTTATACCATTTTGAATTAAGGAAGATCACTTTTATAAATAAATAAATATTTAAACATTTAATGCCGAAAAAAATATTGACTGCGTTTTTTAGGTATTTTCAGTTTTCAGAAACAATTCCTGCCAGTATTATAAAGTAACATAATTGTTATTCTCATTAAAAATAATAAATATATTGCCTCTGTCAGAGGATTGATACTGCTAATTCCTGTCTATATATATTAATTAAATGAAAGAAAATTTATAGATTTGGATTACTTTATTTAGAAACAATAATTAACATGGTAGTTAATTAAGTAATCGTTAATTGCAGGTGTACTGTAACGACGTCATGAGTATTAAGTATGTCCAAATTATTTAATATTTTATGCTTGATATAAACGCAAAGGGTGGATCACTATTGATAAAAGAAAAATGATAGTTGTACAACAATTTTGTCAATTAATCTTATTAATTATAATTCTCGTCTTTGATTTATGTGACCTTGCTTCTTAGTTGTCCTGGAATCAGAAATCACATACGAGATAATTGTAATAATATTCATAAGGGATAAATCTTTGTTGCATATTTTATCCGACAATTAAAGTCATTTTACAGTATGCACAGTGATACATTGCACTTGATTAAAAGAATGTATTGGGAGAAAAAGTTAACTATTTACGTAATTCTTAACAAATCTTTCAATAAATCCGCTAATCTAACAACATAAACGCTTGAGATTAATAGAATGATTAACAGAATTTGTGAAATTACGAAAATTTAACGGTTAGTGTGAAGAATCATTAATTGTTGTGATTCAACTTGTTTGAACATGTAGGAACAGGTAGTTTTACTATGCGGCTGTAGGGTTGAAGTAGGTTTTAATGGATTGGGCGTTGACGTAATATACTTTTCAATAATTTTTTTTTAATACGACCCGTGAATAAATGTAAAATCTCCAAAAATAGCGCATTCCTGTTGTTACGTTTGTTGCATCAATCATATTTGTATTTTTTCCAGTAAACTAAGAACTCATTACTCGCGGATATTTTAGCATTGCATCTAATCGGTCAGTACCGGCAGCCGTAAATGACTTTTTAATTGCGTAAAAGACATATTTAAAGAAGGTTATCTGATACGAGATTGGAGCAGAATTTGATTTCTGCCTGTGTATAATTTACTTTCCAAGTTGATAGTCCCATCCTTCTCAAGCCGTTGATTTGTATGACGGTTATATGACATCATGTATCGAATATCTATCGAACAAAAGGTGAGAGATGAAGGAATAATTGTATAATTACTATGCTATTTCTAAGACATTTGTTACCTGCATGTTTTACGGGTTATTCCATGAAATTGATTTGAATATTGACCCCTGTTTAGATTTCCTACAAAAAATACGTTTGTGGAGATTGCATATAGTTTACATCCGGAAACTGAGAGAGACAAATTTGTAATTTGCAACAGTTAAATTAATAGTTAATAAAGGAACAATTAATCTTATCTGTTATTAATTAATAGTGCTACAAATTTTTTACATACACTCACATTTGCATTTCCAGGGAATGAATAATTATAGATAAATACTATTATGGATAAGCCTTACTTTTATTAGCTGTGAAATCGTTCATTTTAAAGATATTTGGAAAATTAACGGTGTGCATGTATTTTAACTAGCCATAAAATGCCTTTGGGTATGATTCGTCACATATAAGTAAGAAAAACTAATGTAAAAACTAACTATTCATAATATATTTTTGCTGGTTATGCATCACTAAAACAGGAATTAAATTTAGAATACTCTAAATCATTTTAACATTTACGTATCTCGTAAAATAACTTTTTATCCAAGTGGTATGAAATTAATTGCACGATGTCAATGATCCGCCTTTTTTTTGTTGTATTGTGCTTCAATTTCGCTAAAAACTATCCGTACACGTTTTCTAAAACTCATGCTGTATTCCTTGAAGTTAATAACGAATTTATGTTCTTGAAATGTTATTAATATTCTGGACCGGCTTGGGTGATTGTTCACTTTAATTTACGATCGAAAGAAAATATTAATTGTCTTTTTTAGTAACGTAATAATTTCTCTTTTTAAATAACAAATCGTAAAAACTCGGGCAACGTTTAAAAGTGACACTTGTCTACATGGAATAATTGCAGTTAATTTCATTAAAGTAATTACTGAATTATAATAATTAAGTGCCACTTATTTTAATTGTTGCATTTTGACATTCAATATATTGAAAAAATATCTGTTCGTCGCGTGGTCAATTAAAATAGTAAGTACGTAATTAATTCAGCTTTTTTAACAACAAATATAATTTTTGACTTAATATTCGGCTTTGAAAGATATTTTGAATTTATCAATGAAATTGAATGTACATTACTGAATGTTTAAAAAATGATTCCCATCCATGTTCTTATCCATATCAGCGTTTGCTTTTTTATTTGTCACAATTCTTGCTATAAATACCCCAACAGTGCCCTCCCCAAGAGCGAGTTCTTAGGTGCAGATGTTGAACTTGCACCTTTTCCGTCTTGGTCTAATAACCTTATTGACGTCAGCCCTTTTTCCAAGGATTGAAAAAGGTGCATAAATTAATTGGTGTTTTAGGAACAGGTCTTTATCGAATTGAAATTCAGCCGCTATTGATCTAGACCAGTCCCTAAACACGTCGAACCATTTTCAAAAGTTGATCAAGTCTGTTGGCTACTAAAATGTTCCTTCGTTTATCTAAGGCTTAATTTACGTATTTAACTATTTTCTGAAAAAAATTACAATGCTTTCTAATTTCGTTACTACCTATTATATGAAAAGTCTGGAACTTTTTTATTTTTTAAAATTCTGTTGTGGTTTTTGCGGTCTTATTATCTTTGCGAGTTATTTGGAAATTGTGACGTTTTTTCTGCCTAGGAAGCTTAAAATGGGCGATATATCGACTCCGTATATGTTATCCTGAAAGTCGAAGATAATGTAACTTATCCGGATGGGATAAATTATTCATCCTTCCCACGCGTTTCGATCCATGACACGATGGCGACGGAGTTAGCTACTACATTACCCAAAAAAACATGACAGTAACGCGAAAAGTGAAATTTAACTTGCCCTTTTCGCGAAATTATCCAATTGATTTCGTTTATAATTAATGGACAGGGTGACCCGGAGCAGATGGTTGCCATTACAGGAAAGCGGAAAGAACAAACAGGAAACCTCGAGAGGGGACCCTCATGGCATGACTTTATAATTATTTGAGTTTAAATTTCGTGTTTCATAAATCATTTTTCTGTCCTGTTTTTCCCAACTTTTTTTATTTTCAAAAGATATATGATTTTTCTGCAAACTTTCCACATTTATTAAAAAAAATATATACTCAATGAAAAAGTAGATTAAGATTCTGAATTTTGACTATGCTCGGAAATTAGCAATACCTACGGCTTTTTAGAAACAAATTTCCGTCTATATATATAGACGGAAATTTGTATATATATATATATATCATTTTATATATTTTGAAGGGGAATCATCAGTTCTGGACTACCCTGCAGATATAGGAAATGTATCTAAGTGTATGTAAATTAATATTTGTTTAAGTTTAGGTCAGTAGTTTTCGTGTACTTAGTATTTTCATGTAATAATATAGTTTTCTCCGTTTTGCTTGTTGGTAGGTACGACAAAGAACTTTTAGCTTAATTGACTAAAGTTGCTGTTCCGAACAACTAATTTCAGTCCTGTAATGAGTTAGCTTTGAAAATGGAAACCGCAACACACGAATGGGTTTAATAAAACAAGAATTGTTTAGTTTATGGTGGAAAAGGGGAACTAAACATACAACACCAGGCATATAAAAGGTGGATGAGACTATTTCGCTAGTCTCATCACATTGACTGAACTTTTTATTTTCTTCGAATGTTAATTCTTTTCCGCCTACTTTGACGTCCGCTAACCACGATTAGTTGTATTTTTAACAGTTGATCGAGTTTTTGTAGTGGCATCGAATTGTAAAATTGATATCTTCTTCAAACTATATTTGTTTCTAAGATGTTTTGGTACCCATAAAATTATATTGCAATTTTTATAGCCCAAATTTATTTTTGGCATGGCAAGTTTGCGCGGTTATTGCACTTCCCAGTTTATTTCTCCTTACCATAAAATTTAATTATAAAATTTATCATCCGTTAAGAGAAGATGAATAACGTAATTATTACCTTATATTTTCTTTATTTAGTGAAGATAATTGATTTGCTTCCTTTTCATATTGTGTCTAAAGGCTATCGATGAAAAACTAGTAAGAGTTGAAAAAAAAAGTATTGAAAATATTGACTTTGAATTGCTGAATTAATCCAGTTGTTATTATAGGGCACATTGTTGTCTTGCTTTTAACACGCTTCAAGATAAACCTTGCAAATAGGTGCTCATGCTCGGCACTTAAGTGATTGACTCGAAAGCAACTCTACTTTAGTGACACATCTGCAAGGCAGTTAGTCGAGGAGTTCGAGGAATCCCAGGCCGCACATTAGATATCGGAGGAATTTGATCGATTGTTGACCTCAACATTTTTAAAATAACAAAATTTCTATACTTGAACATTCAATTCACTTGTTTGTTTTGGCCGATGTGATAATTTAATTCTCAAAAAATTCAGTCGACGCTCTCATTTACCTTTTCCTTAGGATATTAATAATGTGCTCAAAAACTTGAGGGAGATCTGTAATACTTAAAATATATCACGTATGTATAAAAAAATTTCGTATTATTCTAATGTCTACACAATTCGATAATTTTGCTGCTGCTTTAACCTTAATTTTAGATAACAAATAACCATAACAGTTGTTCAAAATTATTATTGCACAATTATTATACTAAAGTACCTACGCAACTCACGACTAGATTTCTAAAAGTGCACTTATATGAAAATGGTATCAGTGGGCTCAACAATAATTAAGTGTAATCCAGGCTTATTATAATGTATTCAACTTTGATTAGATTTGAATGACTAGAATATTACAAGTTGTTAATAAGAAAACGTACTGATGATAAAAAGACGTATTTAGATACAGACACGCGAAGGTCTATAACATTGTTATGGTTAAATATATAAAACGTCGAGATTTATCTATTATCTCATTTTTATTTCTTACGGAATCCATTTGCAATTTTACTGCAGATAAAAATAATTTTAGAAATTATGCCTTATTTTTAGTTTCTATATTATCTCGATAACTTTTGACTGAACTGTAATTATTATAAAATTAAATATTATATAAATTCGCCATTTTTTTACTTTACAAAGTTTTGCTCAGAGTGCAGTTCCAGTTAATTTGTTGAAATTATTCAGAAAATATTTATTCCGTTTCATTTGAGATAATTTCTGACGCTTTTTTACACTTAACTAATACTTGCAAAACTTCGTGTTCCTTATTATTTTGTTGTTATTATCACATTCATATTTTGAAATAAATGGAATGGAATGAAATACGGGAATATTATTTAAAATATTTTTTGACCACCAATAATATTTCCTAGGCATATTGGCGACAGCTACAACTATTATATGCAACAAATGAGTCATTAGTAGGTCTATTTTCACCAGGGGGTTCATAACATATCCACGCTTTGAATATTTTATGTGCCTATTCCCTAAAAGCTTGCAATCAACAGACTATGATACGACACAACATCTTGTCGGCTGCTTTGACGTACGTGAATTAAAATATTTAGGTAGTCGATTTCAATTATACGAATTTCATTTGTTTCATGAAACGTACTTTTTCACGCACTTTTGTCTTGATTAATATATTTTATACATTCTTTTATTATGAAGCAGTGATATGGAGTTAATGTCAATTGTGGGGTTTCACCTCTGCACGTCTACCTGAGCTTACACGGCTAACCTTGATTTTTTATGCCACACGAAAAAATTCGCGAAACCCTCTCAGATGTAACTTAATTATAAAATCGATTTCTCTGACTAGAGTTGAAGAAATGCGTTTAGTTTTATTAGTATCACTTTTTTCTTACGTTTGCCAAGATAATTTTTATGGTATTATTAGCTGGTAGCCCTATTGACCTAATTAATAACCAGGGTTCATTGTTTGTTATCATTTAACGTTGGTCAAGAGGAAATAACGAATGAACATTGAAATGTTACATTTCTAAAAATATTTCCCACACTTTCGATTTACAATTTTTTTTTCTTTTAGACTAAAGTGAATGTTTTTCGCTGCACATAAGCCAGCTCTTGAAGTTTTTCACATTTTTTGCAAATTACCTTAATGTTTGCAATTATTTGCCACATTTTTCTCAGTACTTTAATTTCATTCATTACATTGCCACAATTAATATCCTTTTATTGAATATATTTGCGGCATTCTAGCAAAATTTATCGATATCACAAGTATAGAATTGAGATTATACATATCAGAGAGAGATATGAGACAGTTTTTGTCGTATAGGGTTCCTCTACTATCTAATCTCAAGATTGGAGAGTATTGTTTATTACATGTTCTCAAATGGCAACTTTATAATACAATTATCTTAAATACACCATATTCAATTATTTTTTTTTATATAACAGTTAGTTTTGTGACGTTTTATTTGGAAAAATGAAATGCAAACGGTACGCATTTTGTAGTCAGCTTATGTAACATTTTATGACGATTTTTTTGGATTATGGAAAAGCACAATCACATAATGCGTCAGCAGTTTATGGGAAGATGGATAAATAATAGTAAGTAAATGTTTTTAATCGAATTTATTTAGATTCCCTTGCTACAGTGTTTTAGTCATCCATTACCCATCTAGTTTGTGAATTTGTTGAAATTGCAGATATATTATTTATCTTCCTAGATTTTGTATTAGTTTTTTTTGCGATGATCATAAAATGGAACTAGGCCAAAATGATACAGTAATTACAAAAGCAATTATAACTCTAAAACACTTCCCTTTTATGAAATTTTCATTAATTTCTTATTTCTTTGTGATTAACCAACCCAAGTATAAAATTCAATTTTGATTATTTAAAGTTATTTAAGCACTGTTTTGTTTTTATTAGGCTGCAATATGTATAGCATTTGCATAATATGAAATAATTTCACACCTTAATTGTTTATCATAACTTGTTTCTGAATTTTTAATTTTTATCTTTATGAAAATATACAATTACATAAAACTATTTATAATACCCCTGTCCCCTGTAGATTTTTAATAAATAAATATTATTCTACTGAAACATATCTATTTTTTTAACCAAAATGTATCAATATTATGACCAACTGAGAAGATACATATAACTAGAATAATTTGTGTTCATTGAACTAATACTTGTTCTGTTTTGTTTCAGATAGCACCATGGACAAAGTGGACCAGAAACAGAAAAATTCAAAGCGTCATGGTAAGTAAAAACACATATTAACACCACATACATTTTACTTTGCTCGGTATTTAAATTATTCCTAACCTTAAACTTGAAAGTTATTATTGAGGTCATTCTTCATAAAAAATTTTGTTTCTCAAGAAAATCACATCACCACAGGAAAATTTCTATTTTTAATATAGGGTGTTTAAAAAATCAACTGAAATAGTTATAGGGCGAAGTGGCTTTATTTGAAATTTTACAATGTTTAATATATTTAAATGTGTACTTTTGATAGTATTTAAAGCATTATTTTTTCCATTCGATCCTACAAAAACACAGCAACAAGCAGTGAAAACAATAGAGCAGTTAAATGGTATGTCTTTCCGAAGTCAATTGAACATGTAAGGTAAAAAATTATAATAATTTGTATATAATGTGCAGAAAATTTCTATTATATGTTCATTTGGCCAACAACATATTTTAATTATTTATGTCCTGAAACAATTTTATTATATTGATGGTAAATTTCATTTTGTTCCGTTTCAAAAGGTCTCCAAAATGCCATGTTGTAATAATATTAGTAAACACAATATCCCTCTTATTTCTCCCTTTCGCAATTGTAATATAAATGATTAATAGAAGGTACCTATAATAAATTAAAATTAAATGAATCACACCAAATCCCACATTGCTGCACTGCACTGCTGGGCAATTTGTCGACCACTTGTCAGCGGCTGAGATTTATTTCCCAGTGGATCAATGCAGCTGTGTTTGCATTTCGTTTTCTCAACTGGACGTATACATTTCTACCACCTCTACGTTTAGTTCGACCAGACCTGTATATGGGTATGGCCAAATAAATATGAGAACAAGTTTCTCAAATATTTAAATGCTGAGTTGCTGCGTCAGCGACCGAACCTGGTATATACTGTCATTCTCTTGGGTTTTCAATTGATATCGGAAAGACTTATAAGAGCTATTTATTATCACTAATAATTTAACTACTAGTAAGTTTAAAACATCCAGCGGTGCGATATCTAATGAAGATTTCCTTACAAATATGAAAATAGACCTGTGGAAATCTAAAAAAACTATCAATAATGATCGTCATTGAAAAAGTATTTATTTTCCGTAATCAATCAGCTATTACTTGTATGCCGCACAATTCCTATCAAGATAGTGTTTTCAACATGTAATTTAGTCCACCATTAGTAAAATTGTCTGTTTTAAATTATGATTAAAAAAAATGAGTTGATTAGAATCATGACAACTCTGCTTAACATTGTTTTTTTATTAAGATCAACTGCAAATGTACAAATGAGCGTTTTATTTGGAAGGATAAGATTTTTTTTTTTGCAGGTGCGAATGAATCACATAGTACCCGCCACAGCGTCAACTCCAGTTCCGGGGTGCTTATGGTGGGTCCGAACTTCCGAGTAGGTAAAAAAATTGGCTGTGGTAACTTTGGCGAACTGCGTTTAGGGAAAAATTTGTACAATAACGAACATGTCGCCATCAAAATGGAACCAATGAAGTCGAAAGCGCCCCAGCTTCATTTGGAATATAGATTTTATAAGTTGCTCGGAAGCCATGGTGAGTAACCAACATAAAAAAAAGGATAGTTAATCAATTATTTTTGTTAAAGATATATTTTCATTTAATTACATATTTTTTTTTTATAGTGGATGCATTTACTTTTTCAGAGGGTATCCCAGATGTTTACTATTTCGGACCATGTGGGAAGTATAATGCGTTAGTCATGGAACTTTTAGGGCCAAGCCTGGAAGATCTTTTTGACATGTGTGAACGAAAATTTTCACTGAAGACTGTCCTTATGATTGCAATTCAGTTGGTGAGTAAACCGATGCTACATGAACGTATAAAATGAAAATATTGCTCGAGTAGAAGTGGCGCGAATATATTTCCGTTTATTTCTAGTTGCACCGAATTGAATACGTCCACTCGAGACATCTTATCTATAGGGATGTGAAACCGGAGAATTTCTTAATTGGTCGTAGCAGTACAAAAAGGGAAAAAATTATTCATATTATAGGTAAGAACTGAGATTTTTAATTTAAACGATATTCAATGATACTACAAACATTTTTCATATGTCTAATCAAGGCGGCATAGGCACAGTACAATTGCTCTGTTATTAGTGGAGATACAAAAAAATGTTGAAATAAATGTTGAGGGGATTCAAATATACTGTGTTTCAAAATTATTTTTTAATATACATACAGGGTTGTTTATAGCAGCGTTTTTACGTTTTTACACACTATATATTTTTATTGAATTTGTCTTAAAACCCTGCGTATTGTTCATTTACAAAAACTGCAAGCAGGTTTCAAGTGTAGTTTGCTGGGAAATAGTTGCCTAATTCTTAATTTCATAATTTTGGAAACTTTTTACTACAGTTTTGAATAAATCTAAGGCATCATTTTGATCAATAAGTTGAATTACTGTTATTATGGTGAATTTGTTTCTAATTGATGAATTTTTTTAATTATTTCTTTCAGTTTAGTCTTGTTTAATAACACGGCCACACAAAAAAAAAGTTGTCTGTACTTTTCATGCGACATTTGTTTTCCATAGTATTTTTGCCTCCTGATCATGAATGTGGTGTCAGAATTGAGCTATCACATCACAGGAATCACCTAACCTCAAAAACCAGCTCAAAAATAGCAAAAATTCACGAAATAGTTCTAGGAAAAGCACAACAAAATTTTTTTCTATATTCAAATGTTCATTTATGTGGTTAAGACCCCGTCGAATGTGAATCCTCAATCAGAATTGATGGTTCATTTTCTAACCTCAAAAAACGGGTCAATTAAGGTCGGAACGAATTGAATTTTCAAAAAATTACAGATTCGCGCCAAATTTGGTATAGAGGGGTTTTCAGGGTCGCTGATCACGGATCCCAGGTCAATTTTGCAAAATTCATGATGGCGGATCCAAAATGGCCGACCAAATTTTCAAAAAATAACACTCACGCCAAATTTGGTATACGGTGGTTTTCGTCGTCGCTGATTACGAATTGCGAAATTCATTTTGTAATACTTTTGTTTACTTTATAATTGTATCCGCCACCGACAAATGCAAATACTTCCTGTGTTAAATAGAGCACCAGTATTACACGTAACATCAACGCGATTGACTGAGTTTTTATTACTTGGACCAAATTTCATTGCAGAGAACATTGCGAAGTAAAAACCTTATTTTTTGATGTTGTCCGTGCAATATTGTGGCTTCTTGTGATGATAAACGACTAAAACAATTTGGTTTTTGTGTAGATTTTGGATTAGCAAAAGAATATATTGAGCTTGAAACGAATAAGCATATTCCTTATAGAGAACACAAGTCCCTCACCGGTACCGCAAGGTACATGTCCATTAATACACATTTAGGCAAGGAGCAATCACGACGGGACGATCTCGAAGCCCTAGGTCACATGTTCATGTACTTCTTGAGGGGTTCGTTGCCTTGGCAAGGTTTGAAGGCTGACACATTGAAGGAACGCTACCAGAAAATCGGGGATACCAAACGTGCTACACCGATTGACGTTCTATGTGAAGGTCATCCTGAAGAAATGGCCACGTACTTGAGATATGTTAGAAGATTAGACTTTTTCGAGACTCCCGATTACGAGTATCTAAGGAATCTTTTTATCGGACTGTTCAATAAGAAAGGCTACACCGATGACGGCGAATACGATTGGTCAGGAAAGACGATGGTAAGCGGTTTCGATTTGAATAGAATTTAGAAATTATAACATTTTTTTTATCAGCCTCCAAATTTGCATGCTCTGCAGCAAATGAGAAATGCGCCTCCTTCAAATATTGTAAAAACTAAATCGGCAAAGGTATTACTAACACCATAATAATTGTAGAAGCTAGTGTTCAACCCACACAGGGTGGTAGTTATTTCTGACAAAAATAATATACAGGGTGTCCCATAATTAGTGTGCAACACTTTAGCAGTGGATTATGCAATCAAAAATAAGATTATTTTTTCCTATAGACAAGGGTCGAAAAATGCTTCCTAAGGGGGAGCTACGCCCCCCTAAATGGGGCCTCAGGAAATCATATTTTTCAAAATATTTCCAAGACCAGTTCTACGTCCAGGTTGCCCCCGATTCGGGTTTCGTCAAAACTAATCAAATGTACAGATTTTTTTTTTTTATTTCTGAAATTACCTGTACTATAAAGTTCCGGTGAGGTAATTGGAATATATGCCTAGAATTTTTTCAAAATGGCCGAGTAATCTCTAGCCTCAAACTCGATCATACGAAGTTTGACATATTCGATATATAAAAATGAAAAAATTTAGAGGTTAGGCTACAAGGTTCTTAGGTTTGTGTTGCACAGTTGCAAAATTTTGGTTCAAGAATTTTTTTTTCGTAAATTGTATTGGCTTGTTTGCTTTTTTTATTTTTAGCTTAAATTTTAAACATATGAGGTTAGGTTTTAGTCGTTTAAGGTTACATTTTATGGGTTTAAATTTTAGTTATATACAAGAAAACATATATTGCAGAATATCTTGTTGAAGAAAATATATTGTTTCTGTGAATTTTTAACTTAGTTATTTTGGTTTTAGAGATTAGGTTTTTTTAAGGTTTCCTGGTCAACTTCCTATGAATTTGAGTTAAAGTTATGCAAAAATATTGGTTGTACACTCAAAAGTACCATTTTTATGGATTTATACTCGCAGGTTTAGAAAAATTGAGTATGTTCGTTTTAGGTTAAGGTTTATAAATTTGAGGTTATGTTTTGGGTCTAGATTCATGATTTAGGAATATGTTTTATGTTTGATTTTTTTTTTTGTTTGGCAGCCTTTAGTACATAATTTTCCTGTTTTTTTCATTTTTATATACCGACTATGTCAAACTTCGTATGATCGAGTTTGAGATTGAGATTACTGGGCCGTTTTGAAAAAATTTTAGGCATATATTCCAGTTACCTCACCGGAACATTATAGTACAGGTAATTTCGGAAAGAATAAAAAAAAAATCAGTACTATTTGATTAGTTTTGACGCGTGGCTCGAATATTTCCCAGTGCGCGCCAGTGCTCTCCCATTACAAAATCTATACACAAAATGAATGTCTGCTAGCTCGGGATTATTAAAATTTTGCATTTTTTATTTTTTTCTTTAGATTAATGTCAATACAGCACCGTAAAGTGAATGGAAAAAATTTGAGTTTAATTATCATGTCAAATTAATTCAAGTAAACAAACGTTTGTTTGACATGCAAAAAACAGTTTTCATGTAGTTTGTTTGAACATTTATTGAATGTCCAACATACCAAGATTCATAATGATACATTAACTGGTTTTGGAAATATTTTGAAAAATATGATCTCCTGAAGCCATTTTTGGGGGTGGGCGTAGCTCCTTTAGGATTTTTCGACCCTTGTTTATAGGAAAAAATAATCTTATTTTTGTTCATAGAATCTACTGCTAAAGTATTGCACACTAATTATGGGACACCCTGTAGATTGCTTATAAACCTTTGAAAAGTTTGGTTTTTTAATTAAGTAAAAAATTACTGCAGCTGCTAAGTCATAATTACAGATTATCCTGTACGTATTGGGGACGAGTATTCAAACTCATAGCAATTATGTATTATCGCTAGTTACCAAGTGAAATCGTGTTATTGTTTTTTGGAATAACACAGATTTGAACACTATTTAGTTATATCGATGCAAAATTTAAAATTATTTACATACTGGTACTACGTGTTTCTATTTTAAGTACATTAATGTATTTTCCAAGATTTGTATTATGACGGTATATAATATTGCAAATAAAGTAAAAAACATTTTAACTAGTTATTTCCAGAACCGTGATTGAATATTACCTAACGTTCTAATAATAGTGCAACGCAACCAGTATAACACTTTCCGCCTACGTTAAAGCTAAGTGTTGCGTTCTGTTTATCGCAAGACAAATTGCATTTTTATCCAGAATATATTGAAAGCTTGAATGTACTGCTATTAGTTGTTCTGGCTAATTTCTTTGTTCTTTTTTTTTACTATCGATAAAGTTCACATTTTTCCTTTTCCAGAGCACGCCCGTAGGATCCCTGCCAACGACGGCCCACGAGGTGGTAATTTCACCGAATCGTGAGAGACATGCTTTAGCTAAGGTAAAGCTATTTACATTTGTTTGTTTTTACCGAAGTAAATTTAATAACACTTTTTATTAAATTTAAATTAACGGACAGGACGTGTGGTCTGAAGAAGAAGCTTTGCTTTTGATATCTCACTTACAAGAGGTATTTTTAAGTTCGTAGGAGTATACATTTTGAGTATAGGTGGCTTGTCGAGGTCTACTAATTATATAGGTTTAAGTGCTAAATTGCTTAGTTGCCGATAAAGACGTGATGCTTGGGTTTAGGACGTAATTGACGTTGATAGAAAGATTAATCAATATTCTAATTTTTTTTTAATTGCAGTGAAGATTAGAACTAATGCTTAGTTTTTACTTTCTTTGGTATTATTAATTTTGTTTGTGGGCAAAATTCACCATTGCTTGGGTGAATGGTTGAGTTGGTAGCAAATATTTGGAATTAATCGATTTTTACATTGTCTTTGTCGAGGATTATTAGGACATACGCTTAAATAAAGCCAGGGTTGATCCTAACGAGGGCAAATTATGCATTATGTAAAAGGGGTGGCAAATCAATAATGGTGTAACTTTTTGAATTTTTTTTTTTTTAATTTTTTGCTAAACTGCGTCTTAAAGAATAACAGACCAGCAGTTTTTAACGGGGTCTAAATGGAGGGTGTAACTTTGAATATGAGTCATACTTATATTAAGGCCTTTTAAGAAAAACAGTAGAAAGAAAAATCATTACATCATAAATAATTACAAGTCAAGTGACCAGTGATCTTAGGCAACCAACATTGCACTGTTGATACTGTCAAAAACTCCCGAGATCTTCGCGCCAGCAATATTACTAATTCGTTTACAATGAACAATAACAAACCACTACGTGTACGCTTGAGAAAATGCGGTTGTTTATTGGTTGAACAGAATCTCGTGAAAAATTACAGGAATCACAACCGGTGAAACGGAATGTTACGTTTTAATTAGAGACGGGCCACTGGTAAGTTTCCAAAATGGGAACTTTCCGGGAAGGGAAGAATCGTGTGCAGGGCACATTTCCTTATTTTGAATTTCCCGCCAAATTATAACTACATGACATCATGAGGTTATCCATTAAAGATTTAATTTTACCAAAATTTAAAATTACTGGTCAAGTGACTTGTAATCATTATTGAAGGCTCTGTACACGTATACTACTCGAAACACTTCAGTAAATACCTGTATAAAATTAAACTTGATAAAACAGGACACTGTATTTCAGTTCCGGTACCTCTGAGCTCAGGCAACCAACATTGCATTGCTGATACTGTCGAAAAAGTCCCGAGATCTAAGCGCCAGCAATATTACCGATTCATTTACAATGGACAATGACAAACCACTACGTCTACCATGGAGTTTATAAAGAAGTGTAGACTCCGAGTTGAAAAAAGTGAGCTATTTCTTGGGTCGCGTAGAGCAGGCCCCGATGTATGTAAAAGTTGCGCGAGAAATTTAAAATAACAATGTTTATATAAACATGACTATTTTTTTTACCTATTTCTTAATAAATATTAAATAAGTCCTTCCGTTTATCTATTACGTGTGACATAAGCTCAAAGTTCATTATTTGACTCTCCAGTCCATCGGCGCTTCAGCTGCGACTCCTTAAACTTTACTTTGGGTCGTAAAACGGGATCCGAATTTGTATAAGCCATAAGAGTCTTCATTCCTTGTATAAACTCCGTAACATCTACGCTCGAGCTAATGCGATCGCTGATTGGTTTACTATAATTTTATGTAAAATTACGCCAATCACCAGTCGGTGAAACAATGCTGTGTTTTAATGTAATGTTGGATCTTCCCGTTTTAATTTTATTGAAATTTAATTGTCAACGGTTCCAAACAAAATTACTGGTCACGTGGCATGTGATCATTATTGAAGACTGTACGCCTATGCTATGCATTAAACACCTATTTAAAGTATAGTATAAAATTAAATCCGATAAAACAAAACACTGTATTTCAGTGCTGGTAAAAATGTTGGCGCTGAGCTTAGGCAACCAACATTGCACATTACAGTTTCTTTATCTGCCACCGCGTTTAAGATAAGTCGGGGCTGAAGTGCAGTTTAGACAACCATTTATAGCTCACTTATTTATTTAATTGAGAAAAAATAAGTTTTAGGTTACCCTTACAAAAAATTGAGTCCTAGTTTAAGTTAACACCCTTTCTGTATTTTTTTGTCTTGATAGATTTTTCACTAGAAATAACCTGAAAAAAAAAACTAATCTATTTCTGCCCCATAAATTCACTTCTAAACTAAGTTAAGGGGTTGTGTCACTTTGGAGCCCGAAAAAAAGGGTTTTTTCAAAATTTTTTTTGATAATTCTTTTATAATTATGAACACCAATCGATTAAGCAACTCTTCAGGAGTAAGAAAATAATTTTTTATTGAAAATTCATTGGAAAATGGTGGCTGTAGGAGCGCATGAACAAAACTAAATTTTTCAAAGGTCCTCCGCGGCGCGCAGTAAAAGTCCTCTGGATCACTATCGGAAAGCGTAAAGAAATGTTATTCATAAACTACAGCTTAGCTAGTGACGTACACACAGTCATAATTTTAGGAATTTTTATTCTCGATCTGGCGAGACCTTGAACAAAAATTCGAATTTTCGACAAAAAAATCGATTGATTATAAAAAAAAAAAATTGAAGTATTTTCTCGTTGATCGGTAAGTTATAAGCGTTTTTACGTGCACGAAATTCAAAAATGCTGTATCGACGATTGAAATCTATTTTTACGCTTTCGAATTGCTTCGGAAAAATTTATTTTACTGTCTTTTTCGTGCAAAAAAGTTTTTGATTATGAATCGGAATGTTTTAGCGTATTTTAAGCTAATAAAAAAAAAAATTTCAATGTGATATAATCCCTTAACTAGAGTCTGAGATACGGTTCGATCGTAATGAGAGCGAACGTTTGCATTCAGGATCTTCCCTGAGCAAGACTATGTATAAAATGCCGTTTGGATTTAATAGATTATTTTATTATTATGGAAATATTCAGGAGTCGCAATAGATTAAGCAACTAGCGAGTCGAGTAATTGGCTTTTTTTTATAGACAAACAAAACAAACGCGTGGCCTGAAGCGTCAAAGCAAAGTACTTTGGGCAACTTAACTCCCGCTGACCGTCACGGTTCTGTGCAGGTGGTGAGCTCAACCAACGGCGAGCTTAACGCTGACGACCCTACTGCCGGACACAGCAACACGCCCATTACCCAACCTCAGGAACTTGAACTCGTCGATGAGACTAAGTACGTACTCGTATGTCTGTGTTGCCCTTTCGCTTACGATATATTAAAAATTTCAATATTCACTTAAAAAAAGCTCGTAAATGTTTTTAATTGAAAAATGCAATTTGTTGAGAGCATTTGTTTCCGCAGGTGCTGCTGCTTCTTCAAAAGAAAGAAGAAGAAAGGTGTTCGTACCAAATGACTACAATACAGTGAGACAGACCAACACCTCACGCTGTTGCCGTGCGGCCACAGTAGTGCAGCGACTTTAAATTGACTTTAGTTGTGAGAAGACCAATGTCAACCTGTTACTTGAACTATTTAAATAGCTAATTTATAGGTTAGCCTTAATTAAACTTAAGATACAAGTAAGTCGTACCATATCTGTGAATGTTTACAGAAGCCTTACTCGTCGGTTCTGTACTTTCCTTATTATTTTTTTTTTTTGTTAACGTACGTATCATTTTATCACTCATTATTTATTATAATTACCAAATACAATGTTTTATATAATTATAATATTTTTGACTTTAGTTTAGTGTGTGTTCTAGTAAACATGTTTTAACAATTATTTATAATTTTACTCATAAATGAAAATCCGCTGTTGATTTTTTGCGAGTAAGGCCGAGTTTTAAGTATGTTTGATAACGGTAAAAGTGAATTCATACTGAACAATGTAAATTTATTATCGAACTGTATATAAACAATTTTCACAGAGTTGACCAATTTGTAACGAGTCATTTTTTCAATTCGTTCATTTTTTAAACATTTTAAAGTCGATCAGTATTATAATGTAGTTTTACTACATTTAGTTTATATGTTTTTTTTTAGTATCCAGTCTCTTAAAATATATAGTGTATATTATATATACTTGTGTACGGAGGGGAAGTGAAATGTTGGAAATGTGGAATGGGAACCAATTTTTCTGAAAATTAAAGCCATGTCGAGTCGCGTAGTAGAAAATGCATCCTACTGTCGTACTTGTATATAAAAAAAAATCATCTCTGACTGGATGTTGACTACTTGTCTATTTAACTTTTCCAATTTTTTTCTAATACCCTGTATATTATACAGTGTTCCAAAATGAGATAGAAAAAAGTTAGGTCTGCAAATTTGTATAAACATACAATATACCATTTTTTGAGATAAGCTGCCCAAAGTCACTGACGCAATATCCAAGTAAGATATTTTATGATTAATATTTATGGAAAATACAAACTGGTCGCCTAAAAAGATTCGACATTCGTTGAAAATTATTTTATTTCCAAAATATCTGATCTTAAGAAATGGTTTGGTTTGAGGGCTATATTTTTTATACCTTGTTCTGAAATATGGCGTATGTTCCACGTTTCTGAAAGTGACTGCAGCTAAGAGGTCTACTCTGTCCATATTTGTATTATTTATTGGCTCCAGGCATCAAAGATAAGAAAAAATCGTAGCTCTAAAAGCTTTCTTTTGTATATATATATATCATACTAAATATATTCATCATATTGAATAGCAAGGGGTGAATTTTTGTTTTTCAGCTCATTAGTTTGTTGCCCTTTTTCTGTTCAGTATGATATACTGGAAGAACCGTTGTGATTAAGCATTATTGTAAAAATTTGCTTTATTGTTGATCTCAAGTAAAATTTGATCGACTGCTTTTTCTCTCCTTTGACCTGTGTGTGCAGATTCCAAGTCTTAGTGCAATATAAAACTTGCGATTCTGCGATATGCCAACATATATTTTCTTTTGTGGCTATTATTAAATATAGAATGTTAGAACACACTGTATTCTTATTTCTATGCCCTTTGTGCAACTCGGATATAGAAAACTCGGCAAACTCCAAACTTCAACTTAGTTCTTGTATGTTGTTATGTATATAATAAGCATTTGAAAATTATTCCCGCAATATAATAATCTTCCATAGATTGTTTTTTTATTCTTTCTACATTTTGCAGTTTCAAATTTATTGTAAATGTATAAATTGTTGAATCCAAATTACTAAATAAAAGTGCTGTATCTTTGTTTTATGTATTTTTTACCCCTTAACGTTGTCGGTAAAATACCAGCCACAATAAATTAACTTTAAAAAATTCAGATAGACACTAACAGCCCTGACGAATCCAAAACTGCCATCAGTTCCTCTCTAGCTCCGCCAGTTTTCCAGATAATTTATATTTTTGCTTCTGGTTTCAAAGCATTTGGTAGGTAGGCAACATACAATACATTCGTGTGTATACTTGGCTGCATAAACCTTTAGAAACGCATTTTTTTTTGCGATAATTTTCATGAATATTCTCAAAAATTTAGAATGCCGTCTAAATTTGGCAACCCGTAAGTAGTTTGTAGTTTGCTCCGCAGAAAATGCCGATGTAGTCTGCTATTTTAGTAAGTTGCTTTCCTGAAAAAAAAATTGAATATCTCGAAAATTACGCGAGCTAGAGAGAAATTCGTTTTAGTTTTGTATTTGCCAGAACCGTTATGGTCTGGAGGAATTATTTCAGAATTTTCCTCGAACCCAAAATGTTTCGGACAAACAAATCGATGGACTGTCCATCGATTTTCTCAAAAATTTTTAGGCTTCTGAAAATTCTGAAAAAATTCAGGTAGACACTAACGGCCCTGACGAATCCAAAACTGCCGTCAGTTCCTCTCTAGATCCGCCAGTTTTCCAGATTTTTAATATTTTTCCTTCCAGTTCAAAAATTTGAGGTAGGTAGGCAACCTACAATACATACCTGTATACTTGCTGCATAATAATTCCTAAAATCGCCTTTAGCCACGCATTTTAATTTTTTCACGATAATTTTCGTGAAAATTCTCTAAAAATTAGAATGCCGTCTAAAGACGGCACCTCGTATCAAGTTTGGGCCGCAGAAAACGCCGATGTAGTCTGCTATTTTAGTAAGTTGCTTTCCTGAATAAAAAAATTGAATATCTCGAAAATTACGCGAGCTAGAGAGAAATTCGTTTTAGTTTTGTATTTGCCAGAACCGTTATGGTCTGGAGGAATTATTTCAGAATTTTCCTTGAACCCAAAATGTTTCGGACAAAAAAATCGATGGTCCATCGATTTTCTCAAAAATTTTTAGGCTTCTGAAAATTCTGAAAAAAATTCAGGTAGACACTAACGGCCCTGATGAATCCAAAACTGCCATCAGTTCCTCTCTAGCTCTGCCAGTTTTCCAGATTTTTTATATTTTTCCCTTTGGTTCCAAAGCATTTGGTAGGTAGGCAACACACAATACATTCGTGTGTATACTTGGCTGCATAAACCTTTTGAAACGCATTTTTTTTACGATACTTTTCATGAATATTCTCAAAAATTTAGAATGCCGTCTAAATATGGCAACCCGTATGTAGTTTGTAGTTTGCTCCGCAGAAAATGCCGATGTAGTCCGCTATTTTTGTAAGTTGCTTTCCTGAAGAAAAAAATTGAATATCTCAAAAATTACGCGAGCTAGAGAGAAATTCGTTTTAGTTTTGTATTTGCCAGGACCGTTATGGTCTGGAGGAATTATTTCAGAATTTTCCTCGAACCCAAAATGTTTCGGACAAACAAATCGATGGACTGTCCATCGATTTTCTCAAAAATTTTTAGGCTTCTGAAAATTCTGAAAAAATTCAGGTAGACACTAACGGCCCTGATGAATCCAAAACTGCCATCAGTTCCTCTCTAGCTCTGCCAGTTTTCCAGATTTTTTATATTTTTCCCTCTGGTTTCAAAGCATTTGGTAGGTAGGCAACATACAATACATTCGTGTGTATACTTGGCTGCATAAACCTTTAGAAACGCATTTTTTTTTGCGATAATTTTCATGAATATTCTCAAAAATTTAGAATGCCGTCTAAATTTGGCAACCCGTAAGTAGTTTGTAGTTTGCTCCGCAGAAAATGCCGATGTAGTCTGCTATTTTAGTAAGTTGCTTTCCTGAAAAAAAAATTGAATATCTCGAAAATTACGCGAGCTAGAGAGAAATTCGTTTTAGTTTTGTATTTGCCAGAACCGTTATGGTCTGGAGGAATTATTTCAGAATTTTCCTCGAACCCAAAATGTTTCGGACAAACAAATCGATGGACTGTCCATCGATTTTCTCAAAAATTTTTAGGCTTCTGAAAATTCTGAAAAAATTCAGGTAGACACTAACGGCCCTGACGAATCCAAAACTGCCGTCAGTTCCTCTCTAGATCCGCCGCCAGTTTTCCAGATTTTTTATATTTTTCCTTCCAGTACCAAAGCCTTTGGTGGGTAGGCAACACACAATACACACTTGTATACTTGGCTGCATAGTAATTCCTAAAACCGCCTTTAAATACGGATTTTAATTTTTTGACGATAATTTTCATGAAAATTCTCTAAAAATTAAAAGACCGTCCAAAGACGGCACCCCATATGTAGTTAGTTAGTGCCGCAGAATACGCCGATGTAGTACCCTATTTTTGTAAGTTGCCTTCCTGAAGAAAAAAATTGAAACTCGAAAATTATGCGAGCTAGAGAGAAATTCGTTTTAGTTTTAAATTTGCCAGTACCGTCATAGTCTGGACGAATTTTTTCAGATTTTTCTGGGCCCCTAAAATTTTTTGGCAGAAAAACAACTGTTTTTTGCAATATGCAGTTCAATTACTGGGACACGAGGCGTCGTCATCTATGCACTGAAAGCTCAATTAGTTCAACAGTTTAATATGAAACTGTTACAGATGGCTAACTATTAAAGAATTCTATAGCATTTTAGTCTGGTTTCAGACCAGTAGATGGAGAAAAAGTAATTGAAATATATCAGCACCAAAATTTAAAAAAATTTATAGTGCTTTTCTAAAGGCGGTACTGTACACATATATATATATCAGAAACTGTTGCAATGTTGGAAAATAAGAATGGGGGCTGAGATAGATTTAATACAATATTAAAAGAAAGAAAAGTTTATTTAAAAGTTCAGAAACAGTCTGTAAATAAATAAGTGTGGCATCAGTTTGTGTTGATTATTGTTTCTGGGAAAGTAGTCTATGACAGAGTTTTCATATACCAGTTTATATTGTGGTTGATGGGAGCAATGCAAAAATATACTCCTAGCCCCAGACGATTTAATATTTAACGCCTAGGTACTAGGAATATTCATCTTCGAATATTGCTCTCCTTTTATGATTTTTGAAGTCCTTCTGAAAAAAGAAAACAGTTGTTTTACACGTGGCAGTTAAAATAAAATATGATATGATGAATAAATTAATATTTGAAGAAATATATTTAAAAGCAGTAAAATCAGCGAACGATTTCAAAAACAACTACTCTGCGGACTAAAACCACGCTCAGCACTAAATTCCACTCGCAATCAGAGTAGTTGTTATGTAACTGTTTTCATAATACTAAAACTATAGTACAACTTATTATACATAAAAATTATGTTAATTTTATGTTTAATTCCAAAGATTCTTGTAAACGGTTAAGTAATCAAAACAGCTATCGATTACTGTATTTTTTACGGTGTTATCGATGTTAAAAATCGAGTATCGGAAGTTAAACCATCGATACTGTTGCCCAAAACTGGACAGACTGTTTCAAACATACAAAATACAATTGTGATATGTTTTTCTGTAAAATTTGTGCTTACTGCCCTGTATCTATGTTAATTAATATAATTTATGCTTATAGACGTACCCTTGGAAAAACACACTATTTATTAAAAACGCAAATATACTGAAAACTCAAAACAAGTTTGAATTCATGCGTAAAAATTCTAATCGCTGGATCAGTCGCAACAATCTGACGCTGACTTATAAGCGAATAAATTATATATGAAATGAAAATATAAAACAATCGCTTAATCTCTATAACGGCGCGGATCATGAAGGATCGAAATAAAAGCATTTTAAATTGAACCGACTCAGTGTATTGTTCGATTCGATTGATATTTATTTTTTGGAATTTTGCTGAAAATTAAGCTATTTATAATTTCCAAGCGATTTCATTTCATGGTTCGATACGCAATTCTATGGCGTTTAAAAGTATTACTGACATATCGATTCCTGTGACGAAATATAAGGTATATTTCACTAAACTTTCGAATGGGATGATGACTATAGAATAAAAGAATACAAATATATATTATTCGGAAAACTGTATTTTATGAAATTGAATCAGCATTGCCGTACTGATTAAGAAATTGAAATAAATTTTGAATGGCATCGGGGGTGAGATGGTGGTTCACCACGAGAAGGGTGAATGAGGATGAAGGAAGCCTAGTCTGTCCCTCCGTGTGTGTGTGTGTGTGTGCTCTGCGGTTTCGGCCGATGACATTTAGGGTTGGGGGGACTTTTATCCGGCGGTCACAACTAATTCAACGAAATTCGATCATATTTTTAATTGAATTTCACAGCGAAGACACCTGTTTAACGCAACCGATTTACATGGAACACAGCATCAGCTAGCAGGCGCTTATCGTTTGTACAATTATAAGATTAGAATACTGCGACATTTAAAACATACTAGTAAGGAGCATCGGCTCCTTGCACCTGCGAGGATAGCGAATATAAAGCAAATCACGTTGCGTAACACAAGTTTAATTTTCTTCACAAAACGAGAGATAATATAAACACCACACCCTGTATATCTACTTTACCGATATGACGATCTTTTTTCACAAACGCTTTATATTTAATTTAAGTTAACATTATTATGTTGCTTGATCTAACGCAGATTTTGGTTGACGCAAATTTGAACTAAGTATTTTAAAATTAAGATATCTGATAAGGAAAACAAATCAAGGAGCACACTAATGAACGGCTCTGTGAATGAGAGGCGGGAGCGGGCGGATGTGATACGTGTTGTTTGATTTTGCGGTATATTAGGCGGCAAAACAGAAGAGAGCTTTTATTCGAGCCAGTACGTCATATAATATTAAGATCAAACGAGCTTTATGCTTTTATACTGAAAGCAGCGCGCTTTTGAAGCGACTTGCATTCAGGCACATGGATGGCGAAACGCGACCATTCAAAAACATTTTTAACCATAGCATCGGGTCTCATTAACCGTAGTTTAGAGTTTCTGCCGTAAACATGATACATATACCTTAACTCGAGAGCCCTGGGCCCTCGTCAGGATGTTAGGGAACATCACGTTATTCATTTATGTGATTAATTTTCTAATAAATTCTACCAGCTTACAATTAAATTTTTATTTATAACACTCACTGTACGAAAATGTTAAATTGTTTTGGGGTATTTTATACGAATGTTGTTCATTCGTAACCAACAGAGTTTTCTATCTTAACGAGATAACTTAATACTTACACGAAACTCATTGAAAAAGCATCAAAACCAAAGAAAAATCATCTAACCTGTGCTATATCTAAGGCGTCGTAAAATCATCCGAGTCAATTTAATTCACGAAAAAATTTCAAACTCGACGAAACACGTCCCAAAATCATCTGAACCAACGAAAAATCATCTAACCTATTCTAAAATTATCTATCTTATTGTAAAATCCCCTAATATATTGCAAACTCATCTAATCCAACGTAAAGTCTTCTAACATATCTTAAGACCCTCTATCTTATCGTAAAATTATCTAAACTATATTAAAAAAATAGTCAGTCCTATTACAAAATTTTTTAACATATCGTAAAATCTTCTAACCTATCGTAAAGTTTTCTAAGATATCGTAAAATAATCTATATTATCTTAAAATTATTTAAACTACAGCAATATCATTTAATATAACGTAAAAATCATCAGTCCAATAGGACAATAGTAACGTCATGCAACCTATCATAAAAGCTTCTAATAAATCATTAAAAATCGTCAGTTCCAGCGTAAAATCATCTAACCTATCATGAAAAATCAGCAATTCTATCGTGAAGTTTTCTAACATATCGTAAAATCGTCTAATCTATATCAAAAAAAATTCAGCCTTATTGTAATATTTTTTAACCTATCGTAAAGTCTAACAAATCATAAAATCGTCTATGTTACCGCAAAATTATCAAAACTACTGTAAAATCATTTAATATATCGTAAAAAATCATCAGTCCTACTTTTAAAATGATCGATATGATGATATTGTAAAATCGTAAAACATCAGTCCTATCGTAAAAACACAACTTATAGAACAGTCTTTTAAAATCGCAAATTCATTTATTTTCTCGTAAAATTATCTGAACTATTGCAAAATCATTTAATATGTTGTAAAAAATCATCAGTCTTATTTTAAACATCAGTCCTATTGCAAAATCTAAGAAATCTTAAAAAATCATCAGTCCTAATGTAAAAGTTTTTAACCTACGTAAAATGATCTACCATATCGTAAAGTCTTCTAACATGTCGTAAAATTATCTAAACAATAGTAAAATCATTTAATATATCGTAAAAAATCGTAAGTCCTGTAATAAAATCATCATATCGTAAAATCTTCTACGAAATCGTAAAAAATCATCAGTTCTATAGTAAAATCTTCCGACATATCGTAAAATTGTCTATCCTATCGTAAATTTATCTAAACTACTGCAAAATCATTTAATAGATCGTAAAAAATCAGCAGTCCTATATTAATCATCAGTCCTATTGTAAAATCTGCTAAGAAATCGTAAAAAATCATCAGTCCTATCGTAAAATCACATAACCTGTCGTACAGTCTTCTAAAATTATCTAAACTATAGTAAAAAATCATCAGTCCTAAAGTCTTCTAACATGTCGTAAAATTATCTAAACTATAGTAAAATCATTTAATATATCGTAAAAAAATATAAGTCCTATAATAAAATCATCATATCGTAAAATCTTCTACAAAATCGTAAAAAATCATCAGTTCTATAGTAAAATCATGTAACCTGGGTAAAGTCTTCTGATATATCGTAAAATCGTATATCTTATCGTAAGCTATTGAAAAATCATTTAATATATCGTAAAAAATCATCAATTCTATATAACATCAAAAAATATCAATAAATTATTACAAAATTAAAATCTTTTATTTTTTCAGAAAATCCTCTACTTTATCTTAATATTATTCGGAAGAGGTTAGGTTAGATGATTTAACGATGATTTAAATGATTTTACAATATATTAGATGTTTTTCGACTTGACTGAGGGAAAAATAGATAAGAAGTGAATAGAAAAGACCTCCGCAAACTTTGACAGCGCCGTTATCACCCTGTACGTCCCTTCGGGAAGTCACCCGGTACAAGAATAATATGCAAAATGGACACAACGTTTAATGTGGAGAGGACACCGAGGACAGAGTGTGCAGTGCATATTCTAATTACTTGAGGGTGTAATTGATTTGGGTTTCTATCTCGCGGGAGTACGATGGATCGGTCTCCGGAGACCAAATGGCATCGTTTAGAAACACCGTCATATTTATTTAGTTCACTTTGCATGATGGGACGCCGCGGCAGCCACTTGGTTTCAGCAATTATACGGAAACAGACGTCGCAAAAGCAAAAGCGTAATCAGGCCCTCCGAACGAACGACGCCGTCTAACAAATTTCACGCACAATTACTATTCATAACGTTACGAAAAATTTATGTAAGATTGCGGCTACTTCCGTCAGAAATAAATTAATCGAATATGAGGGGAAACGGTCTTGCGTTACGCTTTGTTTTCAGTTATTCGATCGTAATTCACGTCGGGTTCATTTGATATAGATTTTCATACATTTACAATATTTTTAAGATAGCGATTAACGTACATAAAAATGTGTACCTAGTAGAGGGATTGTTAAGTCAGGGTTCTATTCTATCGGATATGTAGATTTTTCTTTATCGGCGCCTCCAAACAAATGGCTCGTATGAAACCGGGGTTATCGGATCGCTGCAATGTTTTAGGCTTAAGTCACACTTAGAATTCAGAGGTTGGTAATGGGTTCGGCCTTAAATCCTGCGTTAGGTAACCCGATAAAGGCGCAACGTTCCCTAGCCAACTTATAGCGGAAATGACATCAATATTTTCACTAGAGCGATTCGTAGAAATAAGTGTGGTAAACTTAAAACGATAAAATTTCGTAGTTTGATGATAGTTAACGCGATACAGATCAGGAATTTATTGTGACGTCATCGCAAACTCATCGTAAATAAAGTTTATGTACACGTGTACGTAATTATAAAAAGTGTAAAAGACCCTTTTAGAGATTTTTTTTTTGATTTCTTAATCTCGACATTCAGTCAATTAAAAATGTTACCGCAATAAATTTAAAAAATTCGAGGGGAAGTTTAAAATAAACCATCAAATTAAATTAAACCATAAATAACTTGTTTCAAACGGCCAGCGGAAACTATAATATACCAATATGTGTCCGCCAGCTCGGTGAAAAAGGGCTGTTAAATATAAATGACATGAGCCTATAAACTATGTTTTTATTTATCAACTCCTCGTACGAATATTCTCAAATACTCTCCTGTATACAAAATGTGCAGTTACTATAATAACCATCAAGAATCTTTGGACCTACTTGCAAACGTGTCAACTAATAATAATCATTGAGTGAACATGCATTGTATTCATGGTGATTTAGGTTAAGTATGTTAGTATACATCTTTTTTTTTGTATTATATTATTTAGTTATTAAATGTATTGTATTTTTCTGTTTTTACCCATCCTGTAAATGGAATTTTCTGTTGGGTGGTGTATAAAATAAAATAAAAATAAATAAAATAAAATAAACGACACTTATAATATTCTTTCTAAGTTCGTTTTTCCTTCTCAAGTATTATTTTTATTTCTTATACGATGTCAAGTAGCAATCGTTTAAATGCGGATTTTAAAAAAGTTTTCATAAAATAATTCACTTCTCCATTTTTTTCTTCCTATCGCGTGATATCTAATGAGAAAATAAATAATTATTATGTTTAAAGAACTTATAGCTGTTTTACATTGACAATTTATTCATGAATAAATTGACGAAGTTCTTCATGAATTAATTCACGAATTTATTGGTAAACAGTGTGGTTTTACACTGATACAGACTTTGTCAAGTTTTTTGAGGCATGAATCAGTTCTACCAACGAATCAAAGAAGCAAATAAATTTCAAAAATGTCACCTTTCCACTCATAATTGTAGTGATACAACAGCGGTACCGTTTTGACAAATAATATATAAATATCAGTGTTTGTAAATAACAAATCAGTAAAAACAATGCAAAACTAGTACGACGCTACGCAATTATTTACATATTCCAATGACATAACCTCATTACTGATGTGAGGCTGGAAATTTGTTGGGTTGGTACTTCCGAACTTCACGAAGAAATTGACGAAAATTAGAACATGCTCTAATTCGTCAAGAACTTGATGAATAAATTCATGAAGTTATTTGACAGCAGATTTGGTGCATTACACTTGTCCAATTTCTTGATGAAGCGACTTCATGAATTAATTCATCAATAAATTGTCAATGTAAAACAGCTAGGTATTAGTTTATTTTTCAAAGATGAAACATTTTTCAATAAAGCCCTAAAAAACTTGCCCCGAGGTGATAACAAACCATTATTAAACTGTTTATGGTACTGAAAACCCTTTTTTTATATAAAAAATGGCCTTTTAAAATATGTAAGTGTTATAAACATTATGACAAAGAAGGTGTAACTTATTTTATTTCTAATTTCCGATTTTTATTATCTAGATACAAGCTAATAAAAAATTGCATTCGGGGCGTTCGTTCTACCGAAATTCCACGTAATTTGCGCACAGTCTCAGCTACAGGTGCTCCGTATTGGTTTGATAATTTCCAACAAATACTTTGCCAATTTATTACAAGCAGAATTAATGGAATTAAAGGAATTTCACTTTTATGAATTTTTACTGATGTGTAAATTAATTGCAGATTTATTTAGTAATAATGAAACAGTATTGCTTACACTATGTGGAAATAATGTACCGTTTTTGTACAGACTGACACAAACTATGTAAAAATGGTACTAGTATATACAATTGTGTAAAAAACACAATTGCTTTAAAAACATGCGTAAATTTTTTTGGGGGCACCGTTCTACTACCTTAAAAGAATTCTCTCGACGAAAAATTATTTACTTGTTATTGTTAGTGAAAAGGGCATAGTTTCTAGTTGTAGTTGTAATGCAGTGGTGATGCGGTAGTCGCGCTGTACCAGTCCCGTTATTTTTTAGTTTGTCCAATTTAATTTGGGAAATGGACTAGCAAGTGATACCATAAACACGGGCAGACCTAGGACCTCTCGAGCGACGTGACAAGTATCTCGTCTAAAAGCTTTCCCCGCATAATTTTTTAAGCCCGCAGCCTCTCGCCGTCACCGATGCGCGTCCCAGCATTCAAATATCCACCATTTAGACACAATAACACATAACAACATTACACACAACGGCGGAACGATCCTAATGCGGCCTAAGCCGCTCTCGACTCCGTTGGAAATCAGATGGTTCGAGTTAATCGTATGGAAATTAAATATCTAAGTAATATCCGACCGACTGAAATGGAAAGCAGATAAAAAGTATCACCGTCGCGTTTTGTATTTGGCGTTGCATTTGGTTTTATTCCCGTTCAATTTTTCTTACCAATAAACATGATTGACAGTTGGACGTACGCGATAAAATCGTATTCATGTCGACCGTATTCGTTTCGACTTCCCTTCTTATCGGTCGCGTATATCATTAAATATTCATCTCGTAAACATTCTTAGTTTTCAATTAAATATCGAATCCCGAACGTACTGTACCGCAAGTGGGTTTTTACTTGGACGCTAAATAATTAATTACTCTCCGTGAAGCATATAGGAAATTTTAGCTAAATTAAGAGAATGTAACATTCCACATCTGGAACCCCGAAAAGACGACAAAAACAAGTTTTTTTGTATGACAAATGGTGCAGGGGTAGTCGCAGACAGAAAGCGGAATTTAAAAATAGTCGAAACAACATAAATTTGAAATATCTCTCTTCCTGGCTTGTCCCACTGTCTTAATTATAATTATACGGGAATTAATTAATTTTTTAAGTATCATCTAAAAGAAATTAAAACAGTTAAAAAGTCATAAAGAAAAGTTATTGTTCCGAGGGGGTAGGTATGTTTTTTATAACTGCAATTACCATTTTAATTACTAAATTACAATTTTTCTGGTTCCTATTAGTATGCTAATCTTCGAGATATAACCGAGGTACACAACAAACAGACAAATAAATTGATTACCACCGAATTTTTACCCCAAATCTTCCCTCCTCTACAACCCTGAGATGTCTTTTTTCACCCTATAGTCTTATTACTTTTTCAGGTGCCAAAAAATAGTTCAGTAATTGAAAATATGTAAAAATTAGGAAAAAATCCGTAGAAATCAATGAACTACTTTACCCCCCCTGAATTTTTGGGCTACATTTTCAAAATGGCGTCCAAAGTTCACAAAAAACAGTTTTTCATTTACAAAAAAAAACTAAACATTTTAGGAAAAAATATTTGAAACAAAAATTGTAGGAATTAATTAATTAGTTATTGCAAAAAAACCGCTAAAATATCAAATAGCTGTATCTCTTTCAAAAATAAATATTTTTTTTATGAAACTTGGCGAAAGGATAGCTCTTAGTGAGCAAATTAAAGTGATTTTTTCAAAATTGAAAAATATTTTGTAGTTTTTGCATAAATCGAGTTTTCGAAAAAAAAGAGAAAGAGAAAAAATCCCCATAAATCATAGGCCGCCACATCTTTAAGAACGGAGTTGGGCATAAAATTTTCTTTAATAATTACACTATTATGTGCAAATATTGCGGGAGCCTCAAATCGATTTCAAATATCGAAAAATCGGTTTTTCTTTCGGCCCCATAAAACTTTGATTAACTTTTTAATTCGTATCAAAATGTCGATACTGTCATTCATGAAAGTTGACATTTTTTCACGAATTTAAAAAAGTCTGTCCTACGACCAACAGGGGCCGAGAAATATTTTTTTTTTATAAGACTGTAATACTACTATTGTATATGTCGATCCTACGTAACGAACTACGTGTATTTTTTCTTCTCAAGCCCCCCCCCCCTCCACCGCGCGCATCAACGTGTCGAGCCGACCAAGCAATATACGGGGTCCATACAATAAAGTTTCGTTGCGGACTATTTTGAGGTCGTGGCGATTTTTCGAAAAATAAAAATTTTCTCTGACCCTATTGGTCGTAGGCCTATGAATTATAGGAATTTTACAAAAACGCTTTTTTTCGAAAAACGCGATTTTTGCAAAAACTACAAAATATTTTTCAATTTTGAAAAAATCATTTTATTTTGCTCACCAAGAGCTATCCTTTCACCAAGTTTCATAAAAAAATATTTATTTTTGAAAGAGATACAGTTGTTTAAAAAAATTGCGATTTTTAGCGGTTTTTTTGCAATATCTAAATAATTTATTTATCGATCAAAACCGGTTTGGGCTTATTCGGTCCGTATTAAAAATTCCTACAACTTTTGTTTGAAACATGTTTAGTTTTTTTTTATAAATGAAAAAAAACTGTTTTCTGCGAATTTTAGACGCCATTTTGAAAATGAAGCCCAAAAATTCAGGTGCGTTAAAGTAGTTCATTGAATTCTACGAAATTTTTCCTAATTTTTACATATTTTCAAATACTGAACTATTTTTTGGCAAAAAAATGAGGCATTTTCGAAAATTTGATAGGACTACTATCTATCGATGATCAGTTTTAATTAACAAAAAATCACAAATAAATTGAAAATTTCCAGTTCCAGGGTGGGGATAAAGACTGTTGCGGTTAAGAGAAACGTCATAAAAGAATTGTCGACGGTCTTAAAAATCACAAAGTGTCTGGAGGATGCGATGTATTAAAAATTGAATACGTGACGTTATATTGTCATTAAATTAATGAATAGTCCATGGTACCTGCACCTGATTTATGAGGTAAAACATCATCTATGTTAAGTGCCAGTTTTCCATATATCAAAATTAAGGTCCACATTCTAAAGGCGTTTTTGTTGGATTTTACGATGACAATTTTATGGACGTCAAGAATGAATACACGGGCAACTCAATGGTTGTCTTACAATGTTGCAATTTTACTTAATATAAAACTTAGAACCACTCCGGAACGTATTAATATTTCATCGAAGCTATGCGGTGTGAAACGATTTCCCGTACCGATAAAATTATGCAAATAGAATTTTTATCCAAAAAAAATCCTTCGAAAACGTTTCATTTACAAAACATACCGTAATCGTATTATCGTGGAATTTTTATTCGAATGAAAGAGACTTTATGGATATGCATTTATTCATGAAGAAGTTTCATGTATTTAACTAAATTATTTACCGGAAAGTAGGAGCCAAGGAATAATGAATAATAAAATCAATACTAACTTACAGCAGAAGCTACACATCGAAATTTATATAGCCACTTGTTTGTAAATGGACAACTATAATCGAATAAATATATCCACTGGAATTTAAAGTATATTAAATGACTTGCATTAACATATAAATAAAGTTAAATATATTTCTATAGCGTTCCACCTACGAGCAACCTGTCGTTGCAATACATTGAAATCAAAACTGTAGTAAAAAAATCAGAAATGAAGTAAAAGAAAACAAAACTGAACCGAAAGAAAAAAATGAAACGGAAAGAGAGGTAAAAAATTGAAAACGCGAAGACGGAGCCTGATCAATTAATGAAGAGTAAACAAATATTACCCTTGTTATGACGTAAGTCGTTTGAGTTGTAGGCAAGTGAATTTGCCCCTGAAGTGAGTTGTAAACTCTCGTAACACGCACATGTTGCCGCTATTAGTGGCAATTAGTAATCAGTGACAACACCAAGCGCGTGCCTCAAAACTAGTTTATTTTAATCCTGATCGCCAGCTTCTTCCGTTGCACCCCTCAGCCCTCGTCCCGTACCAATTTATTCCCTATTAATTTCCTTCAGTCCGCATCGGAAAATAAGTTATTACAAAGTTGGCAATATTTTATTTGAGGAAAAGCATATAAATATCATCGTTCGGTATTTACTGGTGGAACGGCACCTTAATTCGGCTGTTTATCCGAGGATAACTCATAAATAAAATCGGAAGGGATATTTAAAAGCCTCACTCCCCCATTCCTTACGATAAAAATATATAAAATAATAGCGTTTTTGTGACATTTTCTAAAAACATAAGAATACATTTACTGAAACTGTATTCGTTTCGTGTCATTTACTTTACGAAATTGCTCTAAAAAATGAGATTTCGGAATTTTATGTCCCCAGTAAGTACTTTAAAAACATGTGTCTGTTGAGGGAAGGAAATATACATAAATATCCCGCTGAGAGAGGAAACGCACTCTATGAGACCCACATAGTTCGGCACCACTATAAAAAATATATATTTCCATAATTGAATCCTAGTGATTTACTTTATTAAGTCGAACTGCTCCATTGAATTACTTTACGAGCAACTAATGTGGTTGGCCCTTTTTTAATGAACGATTAAACAACATAAATTTAAAAAAAAAAAACGGAAAATTAGAACTAAATTAACTAACAATTACTTTGCCGATTCACAACTGAACTAATGCAAAAAGTTAAAGGGTCCAAAGAATTTCAGAAATTTTTGCTTGGAAAAATTTTTTCAGCTAAGCCATGGACCAGAGATAGCTTGTTTATTTAGCTTCAATTTCCTTTTTTTTTAAATTTCGATACGACCATTTTCATCGAAATATCGGACATTTAATGGAAAAGGATCCTTTTGTCTTCAGTCATCGATATCTCGGAAAAATTATTTTTCATCTTTTACACGAATTTTAGAAAACAGGAAAAAGGGTAATTTATACCATGTTTATAACAGTCAAACTTTTGAAAAAAATTGTAATTTCACGTTTTTTGAACTTAAACACTTCATAATCTAGATTAAAATGGAAAAAAAATTTTTTTGAGGTTTTCTTACATTTTTACCACAAATAACGTTTAAATTGATGAAAAAAAAAAATCGAAATTTTTTTCAAAGAAATAGTAGTTTTGAAAAAAATTGTTTTTAAGTGATTACAGACACAAAAATTAATTAGAAATTTGTCTCAAAAAAACGGTATGAATCGGGGTCGAAATGTTATTTGGGTCATCAACTTTAATTTTAATTTCATACAGAGTTGATGAAAAGAAGCATAGGACGAAAAAGCCGAATCGTGCTGGAAACAATTGGATTTTGTTTTCTTCAATGTCCGGAACAAAAAAACTTCAAAAATTTCGAAAATTTTTCGAAAATTTTATTTTTTTTTCATCACGTTATTTGTGGTAAAAATGTGAGAAAACCTCACAAAATAATTTTTTTCCATTTTAATCATGATTATGACGTGATTAAGCTCAAAAAAAGTGACCCTTTAATTTTCTTCAAAAGTTTGACTGTTTGAAACAAAGAAACGGTTCGCTAGATCGAGATGAAACTTCACAGGGTTCTTCTGGTTATATCGAACTGTAAAAGTCATGCTTAACATTAGTCATTTCGTGAATACAGTGCAACCTCCATTATCCGAACTAATTATTGTAAGGTCTTGTTCAGTTAATCAATTTGTTCGGATAATCAAATTTAAAATGAACAGTTATTTTTCTAAAAACCTTTTTTAATACTTCAAGTTTGTAATTATAATATGGAAAAACATATACAAAAAAAATATAAAGACATGAACACTTATTAAACTACATATTAAAGTATGTATACATAAATATATGTAGGTACAAAAAAAAAGTTAATTAACTACATATTTAAACATATTTTATTTAAAAAAATCCGTTATTTTTCTTTGTGAAAGGGATTTACTTTCTAATTTTCTGGCTCTAATCTGCATCTTCTTTAAAAGAAATATGTTGTGAGACGTTTCGCCATTATCACTGGCCCACGTTATACATTTGTCAAAACATTGCACGGCTTCTCCATAAGTTATTTTGTTGTCGGCAGCTTCTTCGGTCTCATTTTCTTTCCACATTCTCTATATTGTGCAAGATGTCATTGTCAGTCATTAAATCTATCACATCTTCCTGTCCCACCGATTGGGCCGGGCGAGACGAAAATCCAGTCGCACACGCAAGCGCGGCAGCAAATTTCGCATATCACCCGAGCTCCGCGGCCATCCAGTTCGGATAAACGAGGCTCGTTCGGATAATGTCTTGCGTTTTTTTCCGTTCGATGAAGTGGATATTCGGATAAAGGCCTGTTTGGATAATGGAGGTTACACTGTATTTCTAATATAGCCGTCAATTTTCTAAAAAAGCATAAATTACCCCTTTTTTTTGTTTTTTAAAATTCGTGTAAAAGATGAAAAAAAAACAAAATTCCGGAAAGGTTGCGACAGCATGTTATAGGAAATTTATTCCAGTTTTCGAAATGATGATTGAAGACAAAAGGATCCTTTTCCATTAAAAGTCCGATAGCTCCTAAAGAAAATTTACCAAAAGATCTAAAAACTAGAATCTTGAGCTTCAAAATGCTTTGTTTTATAAGAAAAAATTGAAAAGCGATGAGAAAAATAAATAATTAAATAACGTTTAATCGATTTAGGCAGATTTGTTTAAAAACATATAACACGTTTGCAAATTTACGAATCCCCAGTTCTAAAACCGCAGACAACTAAGTGTCGCCGTACGCAACACCCTGTACATGCATTACGCTCTCCATACGAGCTCCGCGATTTGACTTATTCAATTTAAGGCTTTTACAATAGACTATAATATTCCCCTACAATCAGAGAGCTTCAATTCGGTGGAGAATGATGGAAGGAAGATGCGATCATGCCACTTCAGCAGACATTAGCGGTAGCTTTGCATCCGCACTCACGCCTTTACTTACCGCAATGCCAGTGGCGGAACTTCCCCACGGCCTATCCGATTTTCCCCACAGGACGAACTTAAATTCTTAACCGATTTATAATTTACTCGAATTACTTTGCCCCCTCTTATGCATATAGTCGCTTTAGAACTACTGTAACTTTTATATATAATATTTAACATACAGCTCGGATTATCGAGGTTCCATGGTATTAGTAATAAAATAAAAAAAATAATGTAAAAAAAATTATACTACGTTAGTTATACTATTTACCATAAAATCTATATCAAACTCATTGTTACCGAAGGTATATTATTTTTACTGTGCACTTAACATTTTATACTTGACCCAACATATAAATTATGTAACGTAACCCATATATTCTGGGAGATTTAATACATTTCCTATTTACCAAAGGAACCAATTGCAATAAGTGAAGATCCTATCAAGTATAAATTATCGCTGATCTTTTTAACATATTCATAGGTACGCTACTGGTTGCTACTCTCAATTCTACATATTACAAGTGTCCCTCCACTGCTGTCAGCGCCGCTTTTTGAGTTTAATTCGTTCCCGCTCAGACCGCAGAATTTGATTTTCTATTTGTTTCATTTAAACAAGGCAGCTGCTGTAGGAAAAATCAATTTGGTCCGATTCGTTTGTGTTTAATCAGATGCAATTATACCAGACTGCGTCCTTGAAACATGTATACCGTACTATTGACGAATTGTTGGACATAATTGTTTATGTACATCGAAATGCGTTTGGATATAAGTCGGTAGAAAAATAATTAATATTAACTAAATTATTAATTAAATTAAATTAATATATTAATATTCTAACTGAAAAAAAAAAAAATCCAGATCAGCCGTAATGAGATAATATCGGCGGAAGCGCTGAGCACATGTAGAAACCGAATAGGAAACGGTTCGAGATCTCGTCGCAAAGACAACCGTGAGAATTAGGAAGTCGAGAGGCCGTGAGTCGAGCCATCAAAACGTGGAACATCTCGCATAAGTCATGTTAAAGGTGTTTATGATTTCGCATGTAAGAAACCCTTGCGTGGGAACGGGACCTCGAGGAAACGGCCTAGACGCGTCTGGGTCTCTCGCAACTTCCGGGATTCCCCCACAGGACCCCGACAATTTCATCTTGGCGTGCCGCAAGCACACCGCAATGCGGTTCCGCCTGCATTCCGCAAATTAGGAATCTCGAAACACATCAAAATATTTAGGCAGGCCGTGAACAACGAATTGTGAGGAAACAGTAACATGTCACAGAAAAGGCAAGTATATACAGGGTGTAAGAAGTTTGACTGACATTACTTCAGTATGAGATAGAGTAATCATAAATGAACAAAAAAGTTGTATATTACAGGAGCGTAAGATTAACAGTTTTCAAAATACAGCGAGTATTAACATTGGGGAGTTTCATCGCAACGTGACAACAGCGCTACACAGCTGTAGCACACCACGTGTGCACGCGGCAGACTTGTCCTACGGAAAAAATGTAAACAACTATTATTGTGAAACATTTAGTAAATTTCAAGACAGTCGTTTTCCAGTTTTTAAATAAATAAAATAAAATGCTTAAAATGTCCAACACCATTTTCGACGTACGCACGACACCTTCGAATCCAATTTTCGCGCACTCGCTGGAAAACACCTCAAGCAAAGGCAATAGTGGTACGTAAAAACACTCAGACACGGTCCAATTCCAGATACCAACTGAACTGCGTAATGCTGGACAACTTAGTACAGTCTTTCCGATATCAATTGAAGAACCAAGAGGTTGACAGTATGTAACAGGTTCGGTCGCTGACGCAGCAACTCGGCATCGTGGAGGGGGTAGAAATGTATACGCCCAGTTGAAATATGCGAGCGCGGGCAAGCGAAATACAAACACAACTGCATTGGGCCACTGGGCAATAAATCTCAGCTGTCGACAAGTGGTTGATAAATTGCTCAGCAGTGCAGTGCAGCAATGCGGAATTTGGCGTGATTCAGGAAATTTTAATTTATTATAGGCACCTTCTATTAATCATTGATATTACAATAGCGAAAGGGAGAAATAATATTATTACAACATGACATTTTGGAGACCTTTTGAAACGGAACAAATCGAAATTTACCATCAATATAATAAAATTGTTTGAGGACATAAATAATTGAAATACGTTGTTGGCCAAATGAACATAATTTTTTACCTTTAACAGAAAATTTTTTTGGGGACGCCTATGAAAGTCATTAAATTTTATTGCCAGGCGTTTTTTACATGTTCAACTCACTTCGGAAAGACTATACCTCGTGTTATCTGCCGCGCCGTTGTCACATTGCTCGATATGAATTTTATCGAATTTTAAATGTATTACAACGCTAATTATTTTTTAGAATTAAGCATAAAGAAGTTCAAAAAGAGCGATTCTAACAGCCTGTATATACTTTCGGGGTAATTCCAAAGCACTTTGAAATTTTCGAAGTATTTCAATGTATTTGGAAGTGTTTTCAGTATCTGGAAGCTTTGGAAGTACCACGAAAACCTACAAAATACCTCGAATTGCCGTTAAAATACTATTTATTTCAGCGTTTTAACTTATCTTTCCAATACGTCAAGCAACGTACTTTAAAATATATTTAAGCTCTGCCCGAGGCTATTTGTAAGCCGTGTCAGTAAATTATAAGCTTGAATATGCTTGCGAGAAAATGTCCAGAACAGCTTTATATAAATTGTTTCACAGTGAATTGCGAAGTACCGGTTAACGTTGGGCAAATAAAATGAGGTTACACCTATCGGTGTAAGTTTATTTTTCGGTTCGAAACAGATACGTCATTTAACTTGTATTTCACTTCAATGAACGCGGATGGGAGTAACAAATGTACTAACAAAAAGCGCCACGTGTGGAAGGGATGAAAAATGCGGGCGATAAGAATAGAACCGCTTTAAATCCGTAATGTTTTTTAAATAGCGAACTGCGGGGATAATTATAAATTAAGGGAGGCCTCAAAGTCTAATCTCAAATGCATAAAAAACAAATAAGACGTGTTGCTCCCCAGGCTCCTTTAATTATTTTAAAAATAAACGTGAATTCGTCCTATTTTTAGCTACAATGGGAATTAACTGCTAGCGCGCTTTCCGTAGTTTTCGGGATTTTTTTTCGTACAGGGTGATCGGCGTTTTCGTCTGAATTATAAACATAGAAGCCTAATTATAAACAATAAACTTACGTTGATTAATAAAATAACAAAACGACGTTTTTACTTGAAAATTTTTTTTTGGTGAACTGGAACTGTGCGGATTTAGGTTTTTGGTCCCCCCTGTACCCGCCGCGTGGATTTTAAGTTAACTGATATCTCCCGTAACAATTTAATCCGGTGATTAAACAGTAGACTAAAGCATTTCGTGGAGAATAGGTACGATTTTGTCGAACACGGATGTTACAGCTTATGTAGTCTTAAACAGACTAAACTGAACACCCGCCATTAATTCACCAATCTGATTTATACGCGCTCGTCTATGAAATATTACCCTATAAATTTATATTCTCACTCGGGGCTTCATTCACACATGTGATTCGGGCACTCGGCAGCATTTTTTACGCCGCGCCGCCTCGCAGCCGCTGGAATTTCCGCAATCTCGAAAATGCCGCGCGCGGGCGCGATAAACAACTTCCGGATTGCATTTTCGAATCCTCAAATCGCAAACGGTAAACAGCAAACGTATTAAAAAAAAATTGGAACTAATTTTTAGATAATTTATAAAAGTTTTTCTTTCAATCTCCTTCGAAAATTCGAAACTGCAGCAATTTACATATTTTTCAAATTCATAATTTGATTAAAGAGACTCATAATTACGAAAATTTAAACACACTTCGTACTACGAAATCGATACATTTTATTTTTTTATTTAAAAACTGGAAAGCAGTTGTCTTTAAATTTACTAAATATTTCACAATAATAGTTGTTTACATTTCTTCCGTAGGACAAAAGGGCAAAATATATGAAAATAGCACTGGAAATACATCGATTAAATTCATCGAAATATCTTGAAAACTTCGATATGTATTGAAAACCCTGGAAATATTTCCAAAACCTCCAAATTCCGAATTTGCTCTCGAACTAGTTTATGTTTTTCGAAGTATTCTAAGTATTTTCAGGTTTTTGCTATTTGTTTGTACTTTAAGGAATTTTCACACACACACAGAAAACAATGTTATGAAAATTCACAAAACTGTTCCTAAAACGCCGACAGACACAATTTTTCATGATAATATTCTCCGTGTGGAAAATTAAAGGTATTTTAAAAGTATTTCGGTGTATTTCGAGGTTTTTAAACGATTCTAAGGTATCTTGGAATTTATAAAAGTTTTCGATGTATCTCTAACCCTATTTTGTTATTTTTGAAGCGCTCTGAAGTTATTCTAACAACATTTAGCGCATTATTTGGTGGAATCGAAAATAAAAGAATTTCGCCACACTTTCCAGCGAAAACGGGAGCCATCTAGCCGCGTATAAAACTGATAAGGACGGTTATAAACTTCGAGTAAGCGAGCTGGATACAAGAAAACGATTCTTTTAGTTCTAGGGGAGGTCCGTAGCGGGCATAATGCGGCAGCGGTTCTGCTGTCACCCTCACGATTAACTCCCGGTCTGTCTGACCACATATAATAATAAATCTCATAAGTCATATATGGACTTGCCTTGCCACTAGTGCTTCCTTGAGGGTTAACTACGTGGTCCCGGCGATTGCCTATACGAATTACAAAACCCCACTTCCCTAATGACAAGTGCGGCGATACGGGGACTCCGTTATACGGGATGTTCGAAAATGTTTCACCGCCTATGCATGACATCTCGAAAATGACGAAAATTTTGAATTTTCTTAAAATTTAATGCCTTTAAATACAGGGTATTCCAAAAAAACTTCAGATAGAAATTTTTGGATATCAAAAGCCCACAGGCCGTTGATCTTTGACTGACCTTGACATTAAGTTTGCCGGAAGAGCGTATTCCAGTTGACCTTGAAGCTTATGGTGAAGGTCAAACCGAAGATTATAATATAATTGGTCATTCAAAATCATACAAATTTTGTTTCAAACGATTTTGTTGAGTTTGACCTTGAAACGGCTTTCAAAGGCATAAAGGAAACATTGTTTGATTCCATATCCGGACGTAAAATTTGACCTTGCACCTTGTTGTGTTAAAATCTAATTTGTCATTCAAAATCTTCCAAATTTTGCGTCAAACAATTTTGTCGAGTTATTCCGAGAAAAATGAGTTTGACCTTCAAATGGCCCGCAAGGACATACAGGAAAAATGTGTTATTTTCGTCATTCGGACGTAAAATTTGACCTTGATCCAAGGTTAAAATCTAATTTTCCATTCAAAATCATACAAATTTTGCTTCAAACAATTTTGTCGAGTTATTCCGAGAAAAATGAGTTTGACCTTCAAATGGCCCGCAAGGACATACAGGAAAAATTTGTTTCCGTATTCGGACGTAAAATTTGATTTTGATTCAAGGTTAAAATCTAGTTTGTCATACAAAATCATACAAATTTCTCTTCAAACAATTTTGTCGAGTTATTCCGAGAAAAATGAGTTTGACCTTCAAATGGCCCGCAAGGACATACAGGAAAAATTTGTTTCCGTATTCGGACGTAAAATTTAACCTTGATCCAAGGTTAAAATCTAATTTGTCATTCAAAATCATACAAATTTAGCTTCAAACAATTTTGTCGAGTTATTCCGAGAACAATGAGTTTGGCCTTCAAATGGCCCGCAAGGACATACAGGAAAAATTAGTTGTTTCCGTATTCGGACGTAAAATTTGACCTTGATCCAAGGTTAAAATCTAATTTGTCATTGAAAATCTTCCAAATTTTGCTATAAACAATTTTATTTACTTATTCAGAGAAAAATTATTGTTATTTATATTTTGCAGGAAAGAGCGTAATTTTATATGGAGTAAAATCCGTGGGAAATGATGCGAAAGCTTTTACATCATATAAAATAAAAGTTAATATGAAATGTGACGTATAAAATGAGTTGTCGCCCAAAAGTACGTATAAGTTTTGACATATCGGTATGGGCAGCGGCAGCGCAAATAGCCAGGGTACACGGGAAAAGCGAAGGGCATATATCCCATCTATATCAGGTTCGAAACCGTCCACTAGAGCTCTCTAGAGGAAACTACTCCACTTTATCTTCCAGTGTTTTATGTTTCAGTTGACAGCAGATAAAAAATATTCTGATGACGGATAACCGAGAATTGCCAGGGAGAGCGGTTTTTTATTCCTCTACTATCTTTTTAATAAACAGCTATTAGTTATGTTTTTAGATTTCGGGACGATAAAAGCCCTTTAAAATATTGCCTTGTTTATAAGCCGCGATAACGCAAGCTCCGGCCTGTACTACTGTTTATATAAATTTTCCATGCAGTCTAAAGTTATTTAGCACATTATTTGGTTGGTTCTAAAATAAAGGAATTTCGCCACACTTTCCGACGTGTGATACTGTTTCTGTGGAATATCCGCAAATAAATGCAATAAGATCATACCGGGTGTTCAAATATAATAAATACAATCAGTGTAACGCACTCGCGTCCGGATTGCGGAATCCGACTAATTTAAACACGGGCAAGGAAATATCGAGGATGTTAGAATGAAACGGCAACTGAACCACATACTTCTTGTAAGTTTTCTTGAGTTATGTGTCTCAGGTGTTCGTAAACGTCGTTGCCCCGAAGTCTGCTAGGTGCCCTTCGACTCGAAGTTCACGCTTCCTTCCCGGAAGGCACCAATGCGGTCTACGTTCCCTCCAGGGCTGCCACCACTTGTCAAAAACACGTGGAGCCATTACCACTCCGCTACGAGGGGTTACTGAAACCTTCAGGCTTGAAATCATTAATTTTTCCGCGCGTCCTTAAGTAAATCGGATTTATACTAAGGCATTATTACGGTTCTAGTGATGAGGGTCGATTATCCGAATTATTTATCTTGTGCATAAAGCACGGCAATGAGCCTCCTTCTAAAGCTTGGAGTTTTTGGTAGTTCATAAACGGACCGCGATGTTTACATTATCTCTATATAAATTATCCGGTTTAATTGCGAACCAGAACTGTGAGACACCGTCTTGTTTAATTAGGTACAAATTATAAATCATGACGTTTGTCAACACATCTGAAGGGGGATTCGGTTGCTTCTTTACTCAGAAGTCGTTAAATACTTTATAATACAAAATAAATAATAGCCGTTTCCACTGAATTCGGAGCGAGGATGGAAAGATCGGAAAAAAATAATTTTACCAATCTTTCGAACTTAATTTGCCGGGTACGTCTTGAAAATTAACTCTGTAGGTAGGTACATCGTTTATTTAAAGTTTTTACTGTTCTTTCGAAGGTGGTCCTTCGAGTTTTAAAGTGAAAAACTTGGAAGCAGATTATTGTTAACGTTTATTTGTCCTTTTTTATGGGCGGCCAAACGTTAATTGAGACAATAATTCTGTTTGGTCAACAGAAGAGGGTCAACATTCGAGACAATTGCCTTAGAGAGTGAAATTTATTATCTAAAAACACGACCCGTCTTGGCCATTCGCAGTCTAGTCACGTAATTTGTTGAGTTGTCTCCATATGTAACTCTGATATATTTTAGATTACATGCATATTCCCTGGCATATTCAAAAAGGTCGTGGACATTTTTCTAATGTCTCAAAACTAGAATCTAGATGTCCCGACTGTAATTTACATACCGTACGTCGTTTTATTGTTTCAGGGCGAAATTATGAGACGCTGGATATTTTTATAGTTCAGGTTTATGTCAGGAAGCCGATTCAGAGAAATAGTTAGTTACACGACGCCGTAGAGGCTGAGGCCAACTACAAAGGCCTTATTTTTTTTCAACAAATTGGACCGGGGTCTGGCCACAAAAACTGAACTGAAAAAATATACACAATTCGTTGTGTGGAATTAATATTGTATTTTTACGATATTTGATGTAAATTTACATCGATATAGTCAGTTGAACATGTATAAAAACGCCTAGCAATAAAATTGAATAAGCTTCATAGGCGTTCCTAAAAAAGTTTTCTGCTAAAGGTAAAAAATTATAATTATTTATATACAATGTGTAGAAAATTTCTATTATATGTTCATTTAGCCAATAATATATTTTAATTACTGTTTAATATAATATATAATATTTTAATACTATTATTAATGGGCTCGTATTTATTTACGCGAATAAAATGTTCTGCTTAGCCAAATGAACAAAAAACTGTTAACTCAAAAAAAAAATCTGTTTCCAATTTTAGCTAACGTTTCGAAAAACAAATATCTTCTTCGTTATTAGAATTTGTAACCAAATTTAGTTTTTAATTACTCCAAGCAATCCTAGCTACGCCCATGGCTAGAGATATTATATTGTCATCTTCTCTCAGTACAGACTTATCTAACAAAAACGACATAACAGAGTTACGCCTTTATTGTCACATACGTATCTAGCAAAATTGGGCTAGCCGCTAACGCGTGGTATGACGTCACAACAAGGCTTCCGTGCGTTTTACCGCGGACCCGTCTTCATTCGTCATTTTGAGGGACAGATTGTTGAAAAAAAATTCACACTAACCAATTACGATGTGTATTTTTCGAATGCGAGTTGCAGACGCTAAATGAGCCTCTCTAAGATTATAAACAACAATCTTCGATTTTTAGTCACGGTTCACATTTTTTCGAAGGGTGGTGGCTTGGGGTATTAATTAACGTTAAAAATCTGGGATTAGGAGCGGCGTTCCTGGAAATCAGGTACTAATAAAAGTTGCGGAACAAACTCGAGGCGGCTGCGGCGTATTCCGGGTAGCAGCAGATCTATAGAAAGCAACTGATGTCGCCTTTATGACTTATTTATGCAAATTTGCCGCTGCCGTTCGCCGATAAAGTATTAGTAACGAAAACTGTCTGGTTTCTAAGTAATTATACGACTTCTCCTGTTGACGCAATCTAATTAATATAGGTATTTATCTTAGAAATTAAGACGGCTCGCTTACCACCGCAAATACCGGCCCAGTTCGGTGATTAATTACATAAGATATCGCTCAGCCCACAACTCCCGTATACTCCCGTGTATAATTCTCGGCAAATTTTGATGATTACCTCCCCCGGCCGTCGTCCCCCACTCCCTACCACCGTACGCTACGTCGAGAACCTTGCATTGTTGTCATTACATTAATTACTACACTTCAATGGAAACACCTGTTCTTACGCTCACCGCGTAGTTTTTATCGAAATTTAATTCTTTATGCCGCACTTCTGAAAAAAAAGCGAGATGATAAAGTGTGTGTAACACTTTTAAAAAGCGATGTATCTAAAAGTGGTACGCGGGGAACGGGAGAAAGAACGATTATCCCTAATTTACCAGTAGCACTTTGCCATAATCAGTTTAACTCCGTACCGGCACTTTCTTCTGTCATTTTTATTGCCCACGAAACGTAAACCAGACGTTCATACTCTATATCACTCCTAAATGCGTTTATTATTTAGTTATTATCTTCGAATTATATATACTCCTCGTTTACTTCTATCTATCCCACATTTTAATTTATTACGGATCTTCGATACCGCAAAATTTCAATCTTAAAAGGGTTCGATCAAAATGTTCAAGCTACCAGTACGTAGGTACTCATCATTATTATAACTAGGTGCAAAAATTAAAGGATATTAAAAAAATTCCAAAATTTTGGGTGATTTTCAAAGAGCTGTAACTTAGAGGGAAATGGTCGTAGAGAGAATAAAAAATTAAAGGAAATTGAAGCTTTAGGTGTCTAGTTTTCAGGACTGCAGTTTAAAATTTTTTAGCGTCAGCAGTTTTCGAGTAATCGTAAGAAAACCAACGGAAAAAATTTTTGTAAATTTTTGCTTTTTTAAAAAAAGCCTAGGTACTTCAAAAAAATGTTTTTGGTTAATTACATCATAAAGCTCTTTTAAAAAAATCATTTTTGACTTTGACAGNATTCACTCCCCAGCGGCCGGATATATATTCTAAAATAAAAAATAATACAAAAATTTAGAATACTAAAATCTCGAAAGCGGAGCCGTTTTCAAATAAATTATTAATTTTAGTTCAATAAATCAACTCAAGTACCGGGAATGTTAACACATATCGAGGAATCGATAAAATCAACTAGGTAGATAATTGATTTTATATCTTAGACACGAAACTTCCATTTAACAGAAATAATACATTTGTAATTTAGCCACTCTTTTATGATTTCTCATAAAAAAAGGAATTTTAATTTTCTATAAATCTCAAATTAAATACATTTCAATTAGGTATTCAGAATTTAAACGTAAGCTCTGCAAACAAGAATGTTAAGGATATAAACTTTTTAACTAGCGTTGTTAATAAATATTTTGTTTACCAACACAATAAAATTGCGCAATTAAAACTGTTTGCTTCTGTATTCCCTGAATAATGTATACTTTTCAGTGAAATTATCATTTCTATTCACCAATGAAAAGGCCAAGGTTACTCATAACAAACATTAGTACTGACCAGCATAAAGTGATGGAGTATAAAATGGAAAATGTATTAAGGCAGTAGCGTTAACATTGCCCTAAAAATAAGTATTAATATAAATATAGATACAATTTATACACTTCCGCATTTTTGACAGATTCAAATTTATCTGCTTTTTAATTTCAAAAGCTTTCACGAATGCGTTATTTTCATTATAACATAAACTATACTGATGCCTAAATTTCGGTATCTTGTAAAACTTTAAAGCAACATCAAAAGACTTGATGTCCAGTTTATTTATTTCCATTGGCATTTTGCTAATCAAAGGTACTACGTGAAAGAATGTATATATACTACAAGGAAATATTAAAATAGTACATATTAGATACTTTTTTAACATTTCATATAACCTAAAATATATTTTCTCAAATGTATGTAACAATTACGTATTAGATAAATATTCAACATTAAGTGAATAAAACTGAAATAATTAAAAATACACTGAGGGGCAAAAGTCAGGATTGGTTATTAATACAGTACATTTAATGTTAATAAAAGAAATTTTCTTTTGGGGCGAAATGGGCGGTGACTATTAGACGACTTCATTATAGCCATCTTTCTCTATCGCACGGATTTCTATGACTGCCTAAATTCTCCTCCAATCATCGAAGAGGACGAGCATGATTGTGAAGAGAATAGCAGTGACGACGAATAATCATTTACATATAATTATAATGTTTTTTTTGTATTTATTATTATTAAAAAGGAAAATAAAAATTTATAAAATAATCTTAATTGTCTGTGTTGGAAACTGCAAAGTATTCTCTACAAGTCGTAATTAGGGGTTTTTGAAAAAAAAAATTTATTCAGAACGGCGGTGACAACATTTTTAACAGTAAAGCGATGTTTTGCATTGTATTAGCTATGTCCCTTCCAAATTTCATAAGTGCAGCTCTCTCGATTTCGAAAATTCAGTACCTATGTATGTGTCCATAAAACTTGTGGTTTATTCGACTGAAAAAATTTTTAATGTTTTTCTTAAAAAAAAAAATAAATAAATAAAATAATAAATCTACAAACGCAGAATGTGTACAAAAGATGATAAGATGATGAAAAATTTAAACTGTCCCTTGCACCATGTACAAGGTGAACTATAATTCTCTCTTTTTATGCAATTTACAACAGAAAAACAATTGAACATCAATTTAAAGAGGTACCATTTAACGAAAACATCTCGAGACGACTAGTTCCGTCTTCATCCCGGCAAAGGAATGAATAACGCGGCTCCTTGTAATACGAATGTACGTCGATTTGTATAAATTGTCACATCGTAGTAGTAGCCATCAAGCAGCAAGGGTGGGCCGGCGTGGGGTAGAGCGAGACGGTTGTTCGAAAGTTCCGGTAACATTTATACCCCAAATTTAATTAAGCAAATAGTTGGAATTCCTCGGGCAGCGGTCATTTATATTCTCTGAATACATAACACACCACAAGTCGAATTGTATATTTATTGTCGTTACAAATGAAAATTACCCGTCATCATCCAACTAAAACCGGTATAATTATTAATTCTGAAATGTTTAATCATTCAATTAACATACCCAGCTCCCAACCGTACCCGTTTTTTAATTATCTGTCTTTAACTGCCAACTCATGTGTCAGGAGAATTATTTATAATAACACCTCAATCCAATAGTCGAATTCAAATAAAACTACGCTGTAATCTTCCAAATTTTAAATTAAAGGAATAAAGCAAACTCTAACGATTGAAAAACAAATTTCAACAAGTTAAAAAAAATTAGTCTGTACAAGTAAATCGTTTTGTCATGAGCCACACAAAAAAAAGTTGTCTGTACTTTTCATGCGACATGTTATCCGTACTAGTTTTGCTTCCTGATCACGAATCCGGTTATTCTAACCTAAAAAAAACGGGTCAACTAAGGTCAGATATCAAGAATTTTCAAAAAATAACAGATTCGCGCCAAATCGGCCGATTCGGGACCAATTTTGCAAAATTCAAGATGGCGGATCTAACATGGCTGACGAAATTTTCAAAAAATAACAAAATTCGCGTCAAATTTGGTATACGGGGGTTTTCGGGGTCACAGATCACGAATCCGAAATCAGATTGACAAAATTCGTTTTTAACAATTTAATCAATCACCTATGTACTTTATTACCTGAGATTAGGTAGAAAACCCGTTAATAGATCTTTTACAGAAAAAAGAACAAGATATAGCCGCAAAAATGAAGGTGAATATATGATTGGGTACTCAGGTTATAAAGTAAACAAAAATATTACAAACGGCGGCCCCAAAAACCCATGTATACCAAAGAGTGACCGCAAAACTTTTTTTTTGTTTTTTCACAATTCGTAGAGAACTAAAGAAAATAGATAAAAATATATTTTTGGTCTCAAATTACTGGTCGTAGAAAATTAAGATGAGCATAGCTTTTAGTTTTTTGAAAATTTTCAAAAATCACCCCTGTTTAGGAGTTGAAAGGACGTCCAAAATGAAGAATTGAATATTACCAATAAATATAAAAACTACTAGTATGTGAATTTTTCTATCGAATGATTTTTGATACAAAGAAAGATTTATTCTCATGACTGAAATAAGCATGTTGAATTAGAAAATCTACCCTTAAGCACGCTCAGGGGGTGGAATTATCCCCAAAAATAGAGAATATCAGAAATAATTGTAAAAATTCCAAAAAATATATAATACGATAATTCACATGCTAATAGTTTATAGGCAGGAGTATATATAACAGGAAGTTATAGCCTTTCAAAAATCACTAAAAATTTTTTCAGTTCTCTTAATTTTTTTTAGACAAAAACAATTGCTTGTTCTATGCATCCAACAAAAGATTCACTCTGTATGTTTGTTTCGCTAATGCGAATACGACAAGTTGCCGTCTGCTTTATATTCCTCGACATTACGTATTGAATCTTAAACTAGTCCGCCGCGTTCACGAACAAAGAATCCAATATTAAGCGGAACGCGGAGCAGCATGTGCCTCAACCTTATATGACGTACATCGTGACACGTGGGACAATTTTCCAACAGGATTTATGAAGACGTCCCGCCGCAATATGTGACGAAATTTTATAACGCCGCCGTGAAATATTTATATTCACTTGATAAGAAAACTGGATGCGGCAAATCAAAAGTTACGAAGGCATTTCTCGCTCGTACCGATGAGTCACCGCTTGCGTAAGCCTACACCAAAACAATTGCCGCAACTGCGAGTAATAAAAAGCTAGAACTCACTGCTTCTAGTGTTTTAGTACACACTGTAGAGCGTTTACCTATTTCCGCTACAATATAAATTAATGCGGCAGTAAATCACCCGTGTTTTAAACATCGCTTGGATCTTATTATGGCCAGGACTCCATTGTAGAAGGAAAATAATGCTTCCAGACATGTTAACTGTCAAGGCGAGTTCTATCAACCTATCTTGACGCTGGTCCAACAAACTAGCTTGCGTCTTGTGTCCCGTACCCGGTTTAAACTTGACGAGAAGTTTAGACGAGATATAGTTCAAAAGAGCGGTAAATTTTGCAGATAGAGACCTACCGGCGCAAATAAGATAATTAAACTTAAAAATTCCGCAACAAAAAAGATAGCCTTGGTTTGTTCAAATTCTTGCAGCTGATATACAGGGTTATCCAAAAGTCCCGGTACGGCAGAAAAACTTTCGAAGAAAGCATTTTGGGAAAAAATGTTTCAGACGAATGGGTAAGGATTTTTCCCTGACTATCTGATGGTGACCTTGTATTTGACCTTGACTTTGACCTTCAAAGTAATTTGAAGGTCAATTTAAGTTTTTTAAATGGAAACCCCTATTTTTTATTGTGCGTTTGGAAAGAGCAAGAAATTATACGTCCAAATATGGTTTTATAATACCTATGTACGTTTTCAGCAACGAAACTTGAATAATTCTAAATTTTTCGAATTTTCACCCCCAAGAACGGCGCGGCGGTGACAACATTTTTAAAATTATGGCGATGTTTCGCATGGTACTAGCTATGTCCTGTACACATTTAGTTTCGCGCAACTCACTCGGTTTCAAAAATACATTGACAATGACCTTCAAGGTCATTCCAAGGTCAAAGTTGTTTTTTTGGTAACTCCCACTTTTTATTACGGATTTGAAAAGAACCGAAATTTAACCTTCTAGTACGACCTTGACTACGACTTTGACAACGACCCTTAAGATCAGGTTAATTTGACCTTGAAAGTCATGGTCAACGAATTGGTCAAGTCATAGTTAAACGTAAAATTTCCTGCNTTATTACGGATTTGAAAAGAACCGAAATTTAACCTTCTAGTACGACCTTGACTACGACTTTGACAACGACCCTTAAGATCAGGTTAATTTGACCTTGAAAGTCATGGTCAACGAATTGGTCAAGTCATAGTTAAACGTAAAATTTCCTGCTCATTCCAAATCCGCAATAAAAAGTAGGGGTTCCTATTTAAAAAAATAACTTGTCCTTTAAATGACCTTGAAGGTCAAAGTCAAGGTCAAATCCAAGGTCACCAGCAGATAGCCAGGAAAAAATCCTTACACTTTGTTCTGGAACATTTTTTCCCAAAATGCATTCTTCGAAAGTTCTGCCGTACCGGGACTTTTGGAAGTCGACCCATATTTGACCTTGAAGGTCATTGTCAAAGTCATGGTCAAGGCCAAATTTGGACGTAAAATTTCCTGCTCTTTCCAAATCCGCAATAAAAAATAGGGGTTTCCATTTAAAAAACTTAACTTGACCTTCAAATGACCTTGAAGGCCAAAGTCAAGGTCAAATCCAAGGTCACCAGCAGATAGCCAGGGAAAAATCCTTACAGTTTTGTCTAGAATATTTTTTCCCAAAATGCATTTTTCAGAAGTTCTGCCGTACCGGGACTTTTGGAAGTCGACCCATATTTGACCTTGAAGGTCATTGTCAAAGTCATGGTCAAGGCCAAATTTGGACTTAAAATTTCCTGCTCTTTCCAAATCCGCAATAAAAAATAGGGGTTTCCATTTAAAAAACTTAACTTGACCTTCAAATGACCTTGAAGGTCAAAGTCAAGGTCAAATCCAAGGTCACCAGCAGATAGCCAGGGAAAAATCTTTACACTTTTGTCTGAAACATTTTTTCCCAAAACGCTTTCTTTGGAAGTTTTTTGGATAACCCTGTATGTCCAAATAGAAGAGTAATAGACAATAGGCATTACACTCAGTGTGAGTGAGATGTAACCTTCAAAGTACATGTTATATATTAAATGTCCTTATCACTCAATGTCTACTGGTACAAAGCATTAGTTAAATCAGTTTATTCGCCTAGTACAACACTGATTATGTTTTAAAAATACCTACGGATTAGTAGGTCACTTTCTGTCACTAGATACAAAATAATGCTGTGTGACAGTAGGTATTTAAGACATAACGTATCTCACCCATTGAATAATTCCAAATATTTAAAATTTTCAATACCAAGAACGGCGCACACTGGGATTTTTGAAGGTTTTTTTTTTTCAAAATTCCAAAAGATGGCCAGATTTCAGCCGATCTTCATACATTTGTTTCTAAAACACTCGTACTGTACTTTCGTTATTGTTTAATTTTGACAGCTTTGTTCACTTCCATTTTATTGGATGCAATGTTTAAATAAAAAAATGGTTAAAAAACTATTAGCTCTATTGAAAACACTGCTTTTCGTTTCGGAAATTTAAATTCAAATGTCTCGAATGGTGGCTGACGCTCGGGTGAATGGCAAAACCAAAGAAATCTAATGAAATGTATAGGTACGGTTAGCGGCGGATATATAACGATGTTATCGAACTTAGTGATTTGCTAGGGTGCAGACCCTTATTGCTTTGTTCTCACTTTTGAATTTGGGGTGGTCTACCACTGATAACAGAAAGCCAGTATTACATTTTGGTTCTCTAAACCCCAACCCATTCTCGGAGGTTAATTTACATATGTAATCTTTAGGACTTTTTTTGTCTCAGGACTTTTCGCATCCGAATAAATTTCCCCTCTCCGTTTAGGCGCGGTATCTCTCTAATACAGGACGGTCTATTTGCATCGGTCCCAGATTGACATTCGACGTATATTTTTAAGAAAATACCGATTCGCTACGATTACGAGCTCGTCTTGCCGTAAAATCCGATCTTGGACCGGGAATAATGAGCGGACCTTGCCCGATATCCGATTCTGCTAGGTTAAGGTGAAGATGGAAATTCATATTACCATTTGGTTAATTTCGGTTTGATATATGACCCCTTCTGATATAATATAATTAGGAGAAGCTTTGCATCTACCCTTATCTATTTGAATAGTGGTGTAGGGGCGGCAAAAACCGTATTAGTTACCCTTTGTCGGCTCAGATTACAGCGCAGATTTGGCACTCGACTCTATCACAGATGCGAACTGTATATTATATTTTTGTCGCTTCCCCATACAATTTTTTTATTCGTGCGGCTTTCGCGTACCGTCTCGGAAAATCCAACACCAAATTCCGACTTTCAACTAACGAAAATGCGCGAAATTACCGTACACTACAACTTCAACTTGTTTAAACTAGTCGCAAAAGTTAAAGGAAAAAAATCCTTCATATTTAGGCGTAATTTTTTTATCAAAAAACGAAAAGAACGTCTCATAGAGGATACGTTGAAGTTTTCAAAACTCTGCTTAGATTTTCTATAGCCAAAAAGGTAATTTTTGCTTTGAACGACGACAGCTCGGCGACAAATCATCGTACAAAGCTCTTCAACAGCTCAAACTGAAGAAGATGACTCGAATTAAAAAAGCTGACAGGTGGGATTGCCAAAAAAGCGACTGAAGCCCGTGGACCTTTTGAAAAGGGACGCAAAAATTTGCCGCTGGATAATTTTTGACTTTCAGATCCTCTACGACCATTTTTCGCGAAGGTACAGCTTTTTGAAGATCACTTAAAAAAAATATCCTGTAATTTTGATGATGAACAATAACGAATACGAACAACTGTAGACAATTTTTCCAACACTTGTCTTTCCTTATTTACGCCAGACCGAAATTTCACCACTATTTCCTTCCCTTTTCCGTAGGACCCGGCATTAAATCTTGCTCTTCGCAATTAGTCAGCACGTTTAAAAGTAATTTAATTTAATTTTCTTGTCGCTCTCTTTGGGAGTTATTTTCAAACTCGCGGGCGAGCTTCCTTGTTTTTTCCCAGTTCCTGAAAGGGACACAACTCTTTCGTACCAACTTTTGTGTATACTTGACAAATGTTTTCTCCCGATTTCCATATCAAAGACCCCGGAGTAATTGAACATTAATTGAACTAACAAGAGGCGGATCTCGGAATTTAATTCGTAAACGTATAATTAAATTGTTTTGCCATCGAACTAGATTAAAAAATAAATATACCCCCACCTCTTTTTTATTATTCACTGTCCTAACCTTAGAGTCAAAGATGTAAAGGGCGACGGGAGTAATAAAAATTAATCAATGTACTTGCGGTATACGTACGACTCACTAATAAAATAAGGCCACCCATTTGGGCTTGTTGACCCTGAAACAGAGGGGTGTGGGGGGCGAAAAGGGGGTAGTGACAGTCCGGTGGACAGGACCGTCCTGAGAAAAAATTACACCAGACAGAAAATCAATATCCGACAGAAGTGATTACGTTATCGCCATGAAAAAAATAAAGCAAAAAGTCATCTGATTTAGACATGTTTACACTCATTTAAAGGACAAGTGCAACTATTAGTTTATTTAATAGCATTTAATTTTAAAATTACCAACTCAATTAATTTCAAGGGAATTTTTATCAGAATACAATCGGACAAGTATTTCCGGTTGCTTATCCTACATTTTCTTTGATGTCTAAATCCTTGCGCGTTTTTTTTTTTCGAATTCAATGCGAGGCCTGCCCTGGAAAAGGGTCGAGAGTACTGTTGTGAACGGTGAACAGCACACTCCGACACCAGCAATTACATTAGCTTCGCAATTCGACATCATCATCACTCAAAGTTGCCACTTTCCTTCCTCCGATCTAATTCGCTTGAATTACCATGTGTACCATCATTAGGAATTGCTGCCTCGACGTGTAAAATTGTTCTTTCCATTCCTATTGTCGCTTAATCCAATCAGCGAACGCCTATTTAGCCCAATTAACAGACAGACGCCTAGGAACTCTATAAATATCCATACAGTTACGGTTTAAAGCGTTAGTTTTATTCAATTCGTATCAAATAAAATGATTATTCCCACAAACTTGAAATCGAAACAATTTTACTGATGTTTCGAATGAATATTTTGCCGAGGTTTCGAAAACAAGTATTTCACTGATGTTTCCATTAATGAATTCCGGTTATTTATGCGTCTGGCGACGTTAGGAAAGATAAATCTTTCCCTTTGAATATTTTTTTTGCGCAACAAATCATAAATCGAGCCTAAACGGTATAAGATCCTCCGTATTATATTCAGTTGGACCAGGATCAAGCGAAAAAGATCCTCGATATCCCTTAAATGACCGCAGGCTTTTAGAATGCCAAAATATGTTAATATATTCTTGGAAATAGGGGATAACTTAAGTAACAAAATATGTCCCTGAATGTTACCATATCCTACTTGATATTTATTCACGGAAGCCGAAATACCTATAGCGAAAATTCCACTTTCAGAAAACCTTTCTTGTGCGGCTTACGACGTGTTCATACAATAAATGCGCAGATCCCTATCAGGAAAAAATAATAATTACCCAATACTAAAGTTGCATAAAAATTTGTATTTTTTTATTTCAGGGCGTAGGGGTTGAGATGAAAATTGTGCCGCGAGGTTCTATTAAATTAAAGTGCGTTCTATATCTGACAAATCCATGAATGAGCGATCGAAGTGGTCTCTGGAGCCGATATGCGACGCGAATAAGCTATCATCTAGCAGGGGGGTGTGGACCACCATTCAATCAGCGTCTGTCCCGAAGGGATCGAGGAAATTAAGTAACCTTGGTTGCCCACATGTAATTACGACATCACCCGGTACAAATACCACCTCCCGAGAGCCGCAGAGTTCATCCCGGGCCCTTACCCTTCCCCCCTACTCCGCTCGATGTCGTCCTGTATGATTGCACCCCCAATCAAGAATCATTTATCTTCCAAACCGAGAATCTCTACATTATTCCGGTTTGGGGTTAATTTCATTTATTACCGGGACAGATCCGTCCATCCGGTGTATTCGACATTTGCATCTAGTCGCCCGGAAAAGTGCGGGGCGTTTCTTACAATGAACTTACCCACCTTCCGAATCACTAGGCGACTTAAATTCTAAATAAATGACGCCAAATACGTTTCAAACGCAGTCAGATTTGATTTTAAGTAGTTCGGATTAGCGAGAGATTCGGATTACCGACATTCGGATTATCGACGTTCTACTGTATACAGGGTGATTCACTCCTAATGTAATTAATTTTATAACAGTTGACCATCGATTTTTTGAGGAAAAAAGGCCATGCAGTTTTTTTACAGAATGTGATAAGAACATAACAGAAACATTTCAGTGATGGATATTAATTTTTCCAACTCTCGGTTTATCTCCCAAAAATTAATTTTATCTGTAGGTACACGTTACATCAGACATAATTTTTAATAGTTTAGACTTTATTTAGACTATTTTAATTGTGGCTGTAATTAAAATTTCGAGCGTTAATTAGCAAAAGTTGAGTTTGTTGCGTGCTCACGTGAGCAGTGTTTGATAATCCGAACTTGTTGATGACTGGAACTACCTTCGGCCTCGATTAGTTCGGATTATCGAGGTTCCACTGTAACTAACGATACTGTGGGAAACAACTACTCTGTGGACTACAGAGCAGAATCACCAGACACATACCAGTTTAGTACTTATTAATTCTCATCGGTCTGCAACATCAGGTGAGGCATTGTTTAAATATAAAATACTCTGTTAAAACAAACGAAAAGGGAATTATGAATCCGTAAATAACTAAATATTTTTTAATATACAGTAGTTTTGGGTTGTCATTGTTAAAACGCCCTGTGTGCGGGAAAACCCTTTGGAATATCACGTAACACAATAGTGATTCAGTGGAGGATAGAGATCTAATTAAAACATAAATTTAAGAAGGTTGATGTATTGTAGGTTGACAGTTGTTCTCTTACTAATTGGGTGAAACCTAATAGGCCTATAGAGCCGGTAACAGCGGTGCGTCATTGACTTTTTATGAATATGATAAAAGAATGGGAAAATGCAGAAGGGAAAAGGGAATGGCGATATCATCTATAACAATGAGGCGCATACGAAATATCTAATGGCAAATCTCTATTAAAGTGTACATACACCCTCTTTGGTTTTTGTTGTGGTCTCTCCTCTATGCCGATGGCGGTCGACCGCGTTCACGCACTTTTTGACAACTCCCCCCCTGTTTCAATGTTCACTCAATGACCATTGTACTTTCACAATACGTATTTTATGATTATTAAAATCTGACGTCACAGTTTAATTATAAATCAGGGAACACCTGCTGCACTGATGTACGACTTCTAGGATGTACTAATTACGGGAACGATCGATCCAAGTTTATCTAAAATCTAAAAATACACTCGCCTTCCATGGAAAAGTTAAAAATTAGTTTCACGCCAACTACCGATTAAATTCAAAAGTGCGGTAAAAAACTTATACACAGGTGTGTTGCTGAAATTTAACTTTACGTCGTCCTCCAAGCAGTCCAGAGACAAATCCACCAAGGCAAGTATTAAAAATAGAAATATTAAAACGTTTCTGTATTTCACGACTGAAGAAAACCTGATGATTTGCGGACGGATAATCCCGGGAGACGTATATTGTCTATTTTCCAGCGAGATCAATCCCGTATTTTGATTTCCTTGCAAAAAAACGTTATATATAAGTATATTGGATAAGTTCGACGAATTGATCCCATATAGCACTTCGGCTACGATTGAGGAACATATCGCTGACAAACCGCGTTACATTCTTTTCGGTTCATTGAATAGAGTGCTTTAAGTTTACAGGGCTTATACGCTCACGGGCTTATATAATATTCAGGACACGGACTACACATGTGAAAATTTTTGAATGCAATTTCATATATAGGAAAGGCGCGCGGCGCTCCCTAAAGCCCGCCACACACGGGACAACTACAACTACCAAAATATGATATTTTTACCCACCTTTCGAATTTAAAAATTACGTTTTAAACAGTTATCGCGGTTATTATTAAACCCCAGAGTCGCGGGTTCGAGCCCCACGTTGGGCGCCAATTGCCAGATGTATTTTTAAGAGAAAAATACTTAATACAAGAAAATGTAGAAGTAATCATAACATGAAAAGCCTGCCACACAAGAGACAACCTCAATTTATGGAAACATATTATTTTTATTTATCTTTCGAACTTAACAAAATAACATTTTAAATAGTTTGTATTATATTTTAGGGTTGCGACTTCGAGACCTACGTTGGGCGGCAATTGCCAGATGTATTTTTAAGAGGAAAATATTTAATACGAGTAAATGTAGAAGTAATCATAACATGAAAAGTCTGTCACACACGTGACAACCCCAACTCACCGAAATATGATATTTTTACCCACCTATCGAATTTAAAAATTACGTTTTAAACAGTTAAACGCGATTATTATTAAACCCCAGGGTCGCGGGTTCGAGCCCCACCTTGGGCGCCAATTGCCAGATTGATTTTGAGAGAAAATACAAGAAAATGCAGAAGTAATCGTAACATGAAAAGCCTGTCACAACCTTAATTTACTGAAACATATTATTTTTACTTATCTTTCGAATTTAGAAATAATATTTTAAACAGTTTTTAGTATATTTTAGGGGTGCCCCACGTTGGGCGCCAATTGTGGACAGAAAAATTACAGTTTACATCGAAATAAACAATGATAATTAGAAATGAGGTAAAAAAAACATATAACAAGTTTATTCGAATTTAGTTGCTTGAATGTTCTTAAATACAGTAGTGTACGGCCTTCTTTAAATATTATATTCGAATCGTGCGACTTAAAATTCGTTTTCAATTGAAACTTTATTTAGTTGATAACTTTAAACTGTAATTCACTTTCGGAACATTCTGATGTTTGACACACACAAAAAATCGTTCGGAAAAAATGACAGTTGCAAATTTTAACAACGAATATTGTTATTACATTCGTATTTCGTTTGAAATTTAGCGATTGCGGAGGTGGAGGGTAGTAGGGGGATGCGTATAATCGAGCAGTCGTAGCTTTAATTTATTGAATGTCCTACGGTCGCAGATGGCCTTCTGTCAGCGTTAAGAGGTGCTCATTGGTCATAGCGACAAATGACAACAGCAATCCACTAAACGCGCTCTAACCAGTTCGTCGACACTCGCATCAAACTTGTCCCGAACTAATTTTAATTGTATTACTTAGTATACTGGTTTTAATCTAATTTTACCCGTTTCTAATCCGAAGGCGACACGCAGTACCCTAGGATGATGACGGTGGGGCTAATTACTATTAATAAAGTGATTATATTCGATAAAAGTGGAAAAAACCGATCGGACATTAATTATTTTTAATCACTGGCGCATTCGCCATTTTATAGGATTTATCCAAAGTGCTTGATAGTGTTTAAATAACATTCTAATAATAAATAAATAATATTTTGGCCTAGACAGGTTCTAGATAGAATAGTGACAAAAATTAAAGGACAAAAAAAAAACTAAATTTTTAGGCGATTTGCAAATATAAAACGCGACGAAAAATGGTCGGAGACTTATAGTTGATCACCTTTTAGAAACCATAAAAAATCCAGCGGAAAAAAATTTTCGCTACCCTTTCGAAAGCTCCACGAGCTTTAATAATTTTTTTGGCAATCCCAGTTGCCAGCTCTTTCAGTTCAAGCTTCAATTTGTTCATTTTTTATTACTCTACGACCATTTTTCTATAACAATAATTGCGACTAATAATAATCCACAAACGAAATAATTTGAACGGATTTTTGGCGTCATTTTGGAACCGCTTTGCCGAACGAGAACAATCGCCCGCCCCAAAATATCGAATTTCCAATGTCCCATGGAGCTATCGATGGTAAATTTATATCACAAGAGACTAGTAAATCCGCATATGATCCGAGCCGTCGTACCACTATTGAAAGTAAGCGCTCTTTGTGAGGGGCTGCGTTCGACGACGGGCTACCAAACTGTAAATAAATCGTGGAAAGCCCCTCAAAAAGGCTGTAGGAGTAAACTTAATCAAATTTCAAGCTCTATTGACGTATTAGTGGAGATTTCCAGATAATCCATCGAGCTTTCGATGTATATTATAAGAGCCCTTTTATAAACCACCGACTATATAGGACTGGTTATATTGGATCGCGGTTAATTTTTGGTTTTAATTAATTCCTTTTGCTATCTCCTACAAATGGCTTTTTGGTGGGACCGCTTCCCGTCTAGGATTTATATGTGCCTCTGTTAACAAATGAATACGTCAAATTTAGAATTACATCAACATTACTTTTACGCAAATCCGAAATCTAAACGCAAAATTGAGATAAAGTTTTCATGTTATATTCGAAATATCTTTGTTAGTAATTAAAAAGTTTTTTTAGTGGAAAGCTCGCGTTAAAGTTAATTACCATAACAATCTAATTGAGTTAAATTCATATAATTACTGAGAGAGGCATATAGGGTGTGATTTCTAAAATTTTGCTACACTTTCGAAATATCTTGTCTGGTAATTTAAGCATGTACATCCCATACACTTAAAGTTTAAATTAACCATAGTGGTGTAACTGAAATAAATGTGTAATATTATTGTAGCAGATATACAGGGTGTTTCAGAAAGTCCTCCCGTAAATACAAGGGGTGATAGTACGACAAAAAATATTATTTTTCAAAAAATAATAATTTTTTGTCTTATGGCTATCTCCTCTTGTTTTCGAGATACAGAGCGACAAAATAAAATTTTTTAATAGAATTTCTACGAAAGTTTCCAAACGGCGCCAAACATTTTTATGAAATTTGGTATTCCCAGGTTTTTAAGGATGCCAAATACGCTGGTCTGATTATTTTTTGTATATTTCATAGAGGGCGCTAGTTATGCTACATTCCTATTACATTTTTCTAAGCTCAAATTTTTTTAAGGTTAGGTTTTTTACCATTCGGGTTCCAATTTCTAATGTACAATTTTATTTTCTAAAAATAATGTACTTTCATAGAACTTCCTAATGTGGACGGTTTTCGAGGAAAAGGCTTTTAATTGGACTCTTACAATATTACGGTGTATAAAATAAGTGACCTTTCTCAAAGTAGGCTTATGTCAAAACTTATTGATGGATGTCTCATAAAGAACGCATACATTTTTAATAATATTTTAAACTCTAATTAACTTTATACCAAAATTTTAGTGACTGTAATAAGTCATTACTAACTACAGTCACTAACAATCACTAAAAATATATATAATTTGATTCAAAACTTTTATAATTTCGAAATTTATTATCTCTTATAGTTCATCATGAACTGCAAACATATTTGTTTCAAAACTACCAGTTCCTTAAAAAATATATATTTATTTAAAATTTAGTATTAATGTAGGAATTATTCAAGACAAATGTAGCAGAAGTTTATGTAAGATCATAAGAAGTGTTTGTGTTCCGAATTTTACCTCAATCGGATGAGTGGTTCAAAAGTTATGAGGGAAAAGCGGGAAAAAAATGTTCATTTCAACGCCCTCTATCTCCGAAACGATGCGATTTAGGAAAAAAGTTTATATCATGAATGAACATTATTTGAACCTGTTCTATCGATTCCTGAAGTTATCCAGATTAAACCTGAATCACCCTGTATAAACATGTGATACATTAAAATCAAATGTACTCTTGAATCAAGAAATTATTTTTTTGAGTGTAGGACATTAGGATAAAGTTTAAATTAATTACTATCAAAGTCGAATTGATTTATAAAATTATTGAGAGGGGTGTGTAGTGTGCAACTGCTAACATTTTGCTGAACTTTCGAATGTAGCGAAGGCAAATTTCCGGCGAGGTTTGTCTCCGGTAAAAAATGAGCGTCGGGATCGGAAACATTGAACCTGCGAGTGTACCGTGCCGGCCTCGATTCCCAATTAGGCGCATCCAACATCTCGGTCTCCCGATGAAGTATTGTTTCCTCGCGAGATCCTGATGGAACTTTTCAGCACAAAAGAAGAGATAAGCCGAGACAGAGACTTTCCTTCCTTATTTCCCAAAGAAGAAAGGACGGCAGATCATATTCTCGCTGAATGCAAAATTAACTCGCCCGCCTCTCCCTTCGTTTTAATTCATTTTGTCCCCGCGCTAGATTTAATGCTCGGTTTAGTTTCATTCAAAACGATAAGATTACTTAAAACATAAATAACTCGACTAAATCCGCTTCTTAATTTTAATCGCATCACGCACGTACAATCTACGACAACTTGTTTACTTTTATTAACTTATATAATCACTCCAGTTTCCAGTGCTCTTCAGGTCTGGCAATTTTTTTTTGTTTAACGTTTCGTGTAACTTACCACCGCTTTTTAATTTAAAAATCGCTAATAAACAAGTCCTAACAAGTCAAAGAAAACCGTACTTATAATTTAAAAAAACCAAAAACATTTTCGAATTGTTTAAAGATAATTTTTCTCGCGCAGGCAGTAATCTGCCACGTCCGCAATCTGATTGAAGTTAGAATTCGCTTTTAGTTCCTGGCAACACTTTGGAATACACTGTCGCACATTATATATCCCTGCAGTTCCCTGCTTTTGTAGCCGAGCACTGAATACTTTGCATTTGAACAATACGTTTATATGTTTTACGATCTTTGGATCTAGACTACTCTTGTGGAATACGTTCAAAGTATGTACCTTACCGGATAATGGCCGTATGCGAATGCTTTTCCCTCCGTCACATTTTATTCCTCTAAATTCTATAAAATACGTAACGAATAAATTTTATTTCCTTTTCCCCTGAACACATATCGCTTTAACAGACTATTTTGGATAAAACAACGAATTAAATAAATACGAACAGTTTTTTACTACACTTTCCATAACTTCCAAAGTTGGTTGTCTGTGTAAATACACCAAGTTTGTTACATCTTTTCACACCGCACCACCAACCAAGAAATTACAACCCCTTGCGGCTGTTCGCACCTTTATAGTCTCGCTGTGGCTTGTTTAAAAGCCTTATTTGCCTTATAAAATCTTATTAGCACACGGCCCTCGGTAGAGTTATACGAGCGTATATACATGCAGCAGATAACATGCTATTGTGCTCCTATCTAGTGGCAATATGTCTTACGCTGGAGATATTATCTGGAGAACTTAAACATAACCTATCTTTAAAACCACTGAAGTTTCTACCTCTTCGATTCCCTTTTCTGTTCTCTCCGTGCCCGCATTATATCTTCCTTATTGCCGGCAATCACAAGTCGACTGGCCGCGGAATGCCTTTACAAAGACTGGATAAATTTTTTTTGTACGTCAGAAAAATTAACTAAATTTTAAAGTCTCTAGAACAGGTACTGAGGATTTTAAAAGCGATTTTTTATATCGGCCCCACGTTGGGCGCCAAAAACAATAAACTTAGTAATCACTCAACCCGGAACCGCTTATACGGTTATATAGTAAAAATGTTACAAGATTAAATTTTAAATAGTCTGTAGAACAAATAGTGAGGGTTTTAAAAACGGTTTTCCTATTATTTTTAAAATTGGTCCCACGATGGGCGCCAAAAACAATAAACTGTGTTAATCGTTTATATGATTATATAGTAAAAATGTTAAAAAAACTAAATATTCAATAGTTTAAAAAAGATACTGAGGGTTTTAAAAGCAGTTCGTCTGTTATTTTTCATCTGTTAGCCCCATTAATTAACACAAAATCGCTTATAATGTTAATGTTACAAAACTAAATTTTAAATAGGACATGTACTGAGGGTTTTAAAAGCAGTTCTTCTATTGTGCTTTATCTTGGCCCCACGATGGGCGCCAAAAACAATAAAACTGTTAGTCACTTGCCTAATCCGGAATCGCTTACACGGTTATATAATAATGTAACAGAATTAAATTTTAGTCTCTAGAACAGGTACTAAGGGTTTTTAAGAACGGTTCAATTATTATTCTTGCATTGATTGGCGCCAAAAACAAAAAACTTTATAGTCACTTACCTAATCTGGAATCGCTTATACGTTTGTATAGTAAAAATGTTACGAAACTAAATATTCAATAATCGCTTAAAGAGATACTGAGGGTTTTAAAAGAGGTTTAAAGAGGTGTAATTTTTTATATGGGCCCCACGATGGGCGCCAAAAACAATGACACTATTAGTCCCACTAGTTAATACAAAATCGCTTATACTGTTATGTAATAATGTTGTTACAAAACAATTTTAAATAGCGTAGGTACTGAGAGTTTTAAAAGCAGTTCCTCTAATATTCCTTATTTGGCCCCACGATGGGCGCCAAAAACAATAAAACTGTTAGTCATTTGCCTAATCCGGAATCCCTTACGCGGTTTTAAGAGCGGTCCAACTATCACTTTTCTGCATCGACCCCACGACGGGCGCCAAAAACAATAAAACTGCTGGTCAATCGCCTAATCCGGAATCGGTTATAAGTACCAACGGTGGCAGGGCCGAACGGCATGGGCACCCCACAGCTAAACGTCGTGCCGAATATAGGACCTGGCCCAACAGGTCAGATAGGTTACCGGTGCAGCATAGTTATGCAAAAGCCCTTTCCCACGGTTGCACCACCTATACAGACGCATGTATCACATGTCCACCGTGTCCTGCCAAACTTCTCAATACTATTAGATTTATGCGGTAGATATGCAAAGTCTAGCCGGCCGGGCGGGGTGAAAATTGAATACACCGAGGCCTCTGCGTAAATCGAAACTGACCGTGATTATTAATAGGAGTTCGCATATCGATCACTGAACGGTCAATGCTGTAAAACACCTTTTACTGATGCCGAGTTTGAAAATCAAATTTGTTGCTGTTAAACTAGATCATTTTGGTTCAAATTTTAGTGCTTTTGTCCAATAAAAAAGAAAAAATATAACCATAGAGATACAGTATCAACTCTTACCTTTCTGATGATTTCAAATGAGTTCGAAACACTTTCTTAGTAATTCCTCTTAGTCCATCTCGTCGACAGTGTGGAAAATATGGCCGACATGGTTGCGAACCATTTTCTAAAAAGCAAAGAAGAAAACTTACTACATAAGTCTATTTAGCGACATAGGTACATACAAGAATGGATTTCTCTGGTTTCAAGATTACAGACAGTTTTGTGGTATGTAACATTCATCCATTATTTATTTAAACCTACTAGCTAATACTACTGAATCATTCACCTATCAAAAGCAACAACTTTAATACATTTTTTTCGAAACCCCCTTGCAAAATTTTTATAACCCGCCGCTCTTGAAGGTTACATGCTTGGTTAAAATTTTGAACCATGTTTCTGCGTAACAGTAAATCCTGTATTATTACATCAGGCCAATATGGGATGGGTGGTACTTACGCATGTAGGTATAGGCTTAAAGACGTTCGTTTTTTTCTTAATTTTATGCCATAAATTACCGCTCATTTACGGATAACGTCAAAGTTGAGCGGTGAAATATTAATCGTTATCAGAATCCCTCGGGTTTTTTTGTACCACCCACAGATAAGATAAGTGGAACGGTTAAAGGTTAGACGATAATACTGAGATAAAGTTATATTACGAAACAGTTCGTTTTGGTTTTAAAAGAGCTGTTAACATTAAATAATTGTTTCAATGGGATTGAAACGCAATAAAAACCGACAAAAATAGACCGGAGTAATTACAAATTATTATCGATTTATCCGTTACAAACGCACGAAGACGAAAACGTATATTTGGATGTTTTTGTGGAAATTTTGAGGACATATTTTGGTAATTTTACGCCCAAGGTGTGGCTTTTCTCGGTAATTTTAATGCCCCTGCGTATACCTCATTAATTATAAATATCAAATTTTAGCAAAGTTAGACGCCCGGCGAAGAACCAACCACAGGCAACGTAAATTAGACTGGGACACTGATTATCAAGGTAATTAATGAGTCACGTGACACCGCGACGAAGGAGACACTGGGGTGTGGGCGCCACGAGGGTAATTTCTTAGGAATAATTAACAATATTTCTTTTTTTTTTACCGATAAAATGCTTTATAATAATTTGAAAAACTTTAATCAATATATTACACATCTGAATCTGAATCTACACACACGAATTGGTCTAAGAAATTTCTTTCAGAATTTTTCCAAGATAGGACAGGCCAAATAGAAAACTTATTTTAGCTATTCAAAAGATCAGTAAAAATTAAATCGAATGCGTCTGAAAGTCGTAGAAGAAGCCGTTTTCTCCCAAAATTATTGGTATCGAACCTTGCGCAATGGTAAATAGAGTCTAAGGAATTTGAAAACGATCTGGATTTGTCCGGATCTTGTTTACTTCCTGAGATACAGACGAAAGTTTATTGGGAAAAATCGTTATGAATCTCGCACAAATCTCGAATTGGTCTAAAAAATTTTTTTCAGAATTTTCAGAGGCCGCGCCGTAGAGAAAAGTTTTTTCTATTCAAAAGATGAGTAAAAATTAAATCGAATCCGTCTGAAAGTCAAAGAAGGAGCCGTTTTTTCCCAAAATTATTCCTTTCAAACATCACGCAACTGTAAATCGAGTCTAGGAACTTGAAAATGATCTGGATTTGTACGGATCTCGTTTACTTGCTGAGATACAGACGAAAATTTATTGGAAAAAATCGTTATAAAACTCGCACAAATCTCGAATTGGTCTAGGAAATTTCTTTCAGAATTTTCAGAGACCAAATAGAAAAGTTTATTTTTTCAGCTATTCAAAAGATCAGTAAAAATTAAATCGAATGCGTTTAAAAGTCGTAAAAGGTGTGTTTTTTTGTCAAAATAGTTCCTTTCGAACATTACGCAATGGTGGATCGGGTACAGGAAACTAAAAAAGTATACGGGTTTGTCCGGATCTTGTTTACTTTCTGAGATACGGACGAAAATTTATTGGAATCAAAACATTAAGAACTTTATTTTTCCGACTATTTAAAAGAGGTTTTCTAGTAGTTTTATTTTCTCTCAACATTGCATAATAGTTGATAGGATCCGAGAAATTGTAAAAGAATCTCTTTTTACTGAGATACAAATAAAAATTAATCAGAAAAGAATCTCAGAATCCTGTCACTCAAATTGTCGTCTCGCTCAAATTTGGTTATAATTTGGAATCTACGTCTTCGAATTTTTCAGAATTTTTAGGGTTCAAAAAATTTTTCAACATATTCGAAAGATGTGTAAAAATTGAATCGACAGAAGTCGATGAAGAAATAGTTTTTTCTGAAAATAATTCTTTCATCTTGTTACATTACACTAAATCTGGTCCAAGAAATACGAAAATGGTCTTAACCTTTCCGGATCTCGTTTACTTTCTGAGATACAGACAAAAGTTCATTTGAAAAAGTCGCAGAGCCCCCAAAACTCAAAATTCGATTATGTATTCGGAATTTACGCCCTTGAATTAGTCTAGGAGAATTTTTTACGAATTTTCAAAAGCCAAATAAAAATATACCTACATTTTCAAGCTATTCGAAAGATTAGGAAAAAATTGAATTATCTAAAAAGTCATTGAAGGAGTCGTTTCTGGGTAAAATTATTCATTTCAAACATCATACGATTGTGAATCGAATCCGAGAAACTAAAAATTATTTCGATTTTCCCAGATCTCGTTTACTTTCCGAGATACATACGAAAATTCTACCACCTCCCGAAACTTTTGTTCTGAATTTTATATTACATATATCATACTGTATAATTCTGTATAATAAACATACCAAATGTCGTAACAAGACAGTACGGTGTATTGAGGCACGTGGATGCCATTTTGAAAACTCTAAAAATAAAATACAGGTCACAAATGTTGACAATTTCGTACAAGGCCATTTTGACAAGAGGAATTTATACCAAATTGTAATATATTATAAATATGAAAAATTCAACGTTGTCTTCGGAACCGAGACCTGGCTTAAAATATACTTTTTAGGGTCCCCCAACAGTGTGTTTTATTTGTATTCCAGCTCCAGTGCGTTGAAATTCGAGAAATAAGTTTTTCGCACCTTACTCCATTCGACACGCCGCCCTAAAGTGGCTTGTCAGGCAACTGGGCCTTTCCTTGGATACGGGTAGACCATATAAAGAACCATAAATTAGAAACACGATACTAAACAGTGTTTATGTTTAATGGGTCTCGTTTTGGGCCTGATTTGACACCACGGGTTTATTACTCGAAGATTTAATTTTAAATGCGCTGGCGGGGGCAGTTCTTTCCCCGCGTTCAACCGCATAATCCTTTTTTCCCGTCGCGACGGCCACTAGTTTAACGCTTGACGTAGACCAAATACTCGAAAGTGTGTTAAAAATATGCCCAGTCCAAACTGTGGCGCTTTATGAAAAGATTTTGAGCAATTAACGACAAGTCCGTCTATGATGCTCGACAACATTTAAAGGACTGTGCAACTTGTGCAATAATGTCAAAATGCTTGGTTGTAGAAGGTCAGTCATAATTAGGCTAAAAAAATGAACCGAAACTTTCAGTTCAGGATGCTTTTTTGTAGTAAAATAAAAGCTGATTTTTAGCAAGAAGTTTCGGCAATTTTTTTTTACTTCTAATTATTATGACTCGCCCTGTATAACCGTATAGCTCCGAGGAGGGCGAAGGGATATGCATTCCTGCGGTTTCCTATGCGATTAAATATAATATTAGCGGCATTAAAACGTATTTATCCGCGCTCGCATTAGAAGCGGGCGAGTAAAGAGGGCTATTTGAGGGCATCCCCGCTAGAAAATGGGATTGAAGGAGTTTGCTTGTAAATGTCGGATTAGAGCATTAACATTTATGCTAGATGTATTCTGAATGAGTTCAATGATGGGCATGCGTGCGTTGAGTTCATATATTAGCCACTCTTGGATATTCTGTATGCTGTATCGCCTCGTTTGGGGCTGCCTCTATATGGACGCGTTATCCCGTAACAATTATCCAATACGCTCCACTAGCTTGAGCCTGTGGCTCTTAAAATGTTCGTCTCCTTCTAATTGGAACGGAATTTCCGTACGTACGGACACGGAATCTTTCAGAAGTACCCTAAAATTTTGTTAATAAGCGAAAAGTTACATCCGATTCATTGTTTTTGAAAATATCAAAAAAGTAAAACAAGTAATTGAGCTTCTTTTTCCAGAGACATAGGAGCCAATTCTGTTTCTTGTAAAGGAACACCCTATATAATTTTTCATAATTTGTTAGAATATTTCCCCGGGATTGCAGTGATTTTGGTAGGTCTGTGTCTTATACAAATAAGGGAGATATCACCAAAATAATTTGCCATAAGTGTAGTGTAAAACAAACTAATCGAAAAAAAAATACAGAACTCCAGTAACTGTTCAAATCGAAATCTCACTCAAAATGTGTTTATATATTCGTAATTTACGCCCCAGAATTAGTTTAGGAGATTTTTTTTAATTTTCAAGGTAAAATACAGAACTTCATCTTTCTAGATATTCAAAAGGTTAGTAAAAATTGAACCAAAAGTTTAAAAGTCTATGAAAAAGTAGTTTTCTTCAAAATTTTATTACATAAAGGTAAATAGAGCCCGAAAAACTCATAAAAGGCCTCGATTTTTCAGAATCTCGTTTACTTTCCGAGATACAATTCAACGGAAAAATCTGTATATTTAGATATGACCGAGGATATGTACCACAAACAAATATTTAATTGTCGACTAAAATCTCCTTTCAAATTCTTTACATTATGTTTATAGCATATTTCTGCGATTATATCTGCTGTACTATTAGGCATTTCATAAAATGAGTTTAAGTAAAACAACTGTTTCATTTTAATCTTGCGAAACACTCAATTTATTGTGAACTGCAGCGAAACATTTTTGGAACTTCTGCTTTCCTGTTGCAACTATGAATCTAAACCCTCGTATCGGAATTTAAACGCATCAACAGATTATGAAGAGTCAAATAAGTAGGTGCTTTTTGAGAATTTTCAAAATTCTTCTTACAGATCCTTTTTGAGATACAGAGTGTTCAGAATTAACGAAAAAAAAATGACAGTTGAGGGAAGCCACGTAAATCCATTCATTCAAAATTCTATCGTCTCCCAAAATTTTTGATCTGCTTTTTATATTATCCTTTAAATACATGATATCTCAAATAGTGTATGAAATACGGCATAGTATGCATTAATAAATCTATTAACCGTCCCGGCGTATTCAAAACAGTAGTAAAAAAATTGACTGCGTCTAAAAGTCGTCGAAGGAGTCGTATATTGGCAAAATTATTTTCCCGGACACCATGTGACAGTAAATCGAGTCCGAGAGACTCGAATTTGATCTCGACCAGATCTTGTTTACTTTTCGAGATACAAACGAAAATATTCTATCGTCTCCCGAAGTTTTTGCCTTTATATAAATCTAAAATTTAATAAAACTACATAAAAATAGCCTACTTGTCTTCTACCAAAATATATGCAATAATTCAGTCGACTTCGACAAAGAAAACAAATTAGTAAAACCTCCATCAATGTTCCAACCATCAAGGGTGAGATTTATCTGCGGCACTACCTGATCTCTCAAATAGTGTATGAAGTACGGCTTAGTTTACATTAATAAATCTATTAACCGTGCCGGCGCGTGTTAGGACTTTTTTGTGGTACAATTTTGACCTGACTCCTTTATCTCGCTCCTTTCTATTAGATCGCACGAGATGTCGACCTGCCTCGGCCAGAATAATAAGTAAAACACCTAATCTCGCCACTCGTAAAGCCGAAGATTAGCAAAACATCAGTAAAACGTGGCGGCGGCAGGGTAAGGAGGAGGGAAACTGCTAAAGGGCTGCGGGTCTAAGGCCATGAAATCCGCCCTTTGTATCTTCGGTCACCTGATACATTAAGAGTACGTAATAATCCCTTTGTCATTAAAATATACAAAACAAATTATGGGGGGGCACTCCTAGACCTAGTTAAACCCTTAGCTGAATAACGCCCTAGATGCCGCTAGTGTCAAACCCATTTCTTCGTATTTTATATGGGAATGGGGGCCTTATCTGCTATTGTGAACGCAACAAAATTGTTTGCCCTTAGTCTGTAATAACAATGAATACATAAGTGGGTCGATTTAACTAGTTTTTGGCACTGTTTCTGTTTGAAACATCGGTAAACATTGCACTTAACGTACAAAACATTCCAAATTTTTTGCAGCGTATCAAATGTACCGAGTAGTAAATACAAGGGAATTTTTACTTTATTTCGCGCAATCGAACGGAATAGAGAACGGCGGCTCTTCATCAGAGCTTCGCGTTAAATTGTATTCACGTTTCGCGGCTGGATTCACAAAATTATTAGTATTAAAGATGGATGGGTAATTTGTCTCCCTACTAATAAAACATAATTCTTAATATCACGTTAGGAGCCTTTTATAGAGGCGTGATTTTACACAGTACATGAAACCCAAACAACGGAACCCAACCGACAATAGACTTTATGAGCTTCCACTCGTTGTTAGCCGAAAACCAATAACACTGGAGCAGCCAGCAGACAAGATCCGCAACAGAAATATACGCGTTACGATTCTGGTCTATACATTATGTCGAAAGGTTTGAAATACACTAGTCGCAAAAATTAAAGGATAAGAAACATGTTAAATTTTTAGGTGATTTTCAAAAGGCAGTAACTTGGCGAAAAAAAAAAAAGAAATTGAAGCATGAAATTTGTAGGTTCAGGATCTAAAAATAAAAATTCTTTATCGTTGGCCACATTTAAGAAAATACAAGAAATCCAGGGGAGAAGAATTTTCAAAATTTTTGTTTATCAAAGCCAAAAAAGTCATTTTTTGCTTTGAAGGACTATAATTCAGCGACAAATCATCGTATGAAGCTCTTGGACAGAGCTGACAGGTGGGACTGTCAAAAAAAAAATTGAAGCCCGTGGACCTTTCGAAAGGGAAGCAAAAATTTCGATATTTTTTTCCGCTTGATCTCTTACGATTTCTCAAAGGTGGTTAATGTAAAAAATTTTTGACTTTCAGATCCTGAAACTACAAGCTTCAAGCTTCAGTTTGATTGATTTTTTATTGCTCTAGGACGATTTTTCGCCAAGTTATAGCCTTGTGAAAATCACCAAAAAATTTAGGACATCATATATTTTTTATCCTTTAATTTTTCTGACTAGTTTATTAAAAAATATATAACTCGTTTTTTCACCGTTTAAATATACAGGGTGCTGCAAAAAATAGGTCTAGTGAACCGCACAGCATTTGGTTGAAAATAATAGGATTTTCTTGTCATTTTTCTTTTAGGTACCCGTTTATATGAGAAATGTGCATTTAAGAACAGATTTTTATTAACATATACAGGATAATCCGTTAGCATGTGTGTAAGTATAACAGATTCCTTAACTCAAAATTTAGGTTTTGTTAAATCCGCTAGTTGAGTGCAAGTTCAATAAGTATATGATTCTTTGATTATTAACTAATTTTTCTTTGAATTAACTATTTTAGAAAATTGGTGAATATATAACTTTTACAGTAATACTTTTGAATATAACTTCATTGCATTTTTTATAAGTCACAAGCAAATAATTTTACTGGACATTGAAAATTAAGTTTTTTAACTACGAACGTCAAATTAATCGACAAAAAATTAAATATGGCGCCTAATTAATTTCACTCTGAGTAAAAATTAACTCAATAATATTCCAATTTGATTCATATTAGCTTATTAACTTAATTGTTATTATATGCTCATACTTTCAATCATAAAATTGCTATTACACTCATATTTCACTCATTCATGAGTGGACAGAAATTAGTACATTATTGAGTGTGGTTTGACTGAAATTTCACTAAAGTTTTACAGTTTCAATGTTTGTGTGCAAGAAAACAACGGTTTCAAAGTTTATTTTTGTTACTTTCTCACCATAATAAACTCTGAGTAAAAATTATATCAATCAATAATAGTTAAATTTGATTCATATTTGCTTATTAACCCTTAAGTGTTCTTCTATGTTCATGCTTTCAATTATAAAATTGCTATTACACTCATATTTCAGTCAATCATGAGTGGACAGAAATTAATACATTAATGAGTGCGGTATGAGTGAAATTTCACTCAATATCTTTTACAGTGTAAATGTTTGTGTACAAGAAAACGTCTTCAAAGTTTATTTGTGTCACTGTTTGGAAAAAACTCAGTTTTAGTGTGTACAATTTAAACTCGGAGTAAAAATTAACTCAATAATAGTTAAATTTGATAAATATTAGCTTATTAACCCCTGATTGTTCTTTTGTGTTCATGCTTACAATCATAAAATTGCTATTATACTCATATTTCACTCAACCATGAGTGGACAGAAATTAATACATTATTGATTATGGTATGAGTGAAATTTCACTCCATTTGTTTTACAGTGTAACTGTTTGTGTACAAGAAAACAACGGCTTCAAAGTTTATTTTTGTCACTAAATTGTGATTATTAAAACATTTTATAGTTTTCACATTTTCACCTACCTCTGTTTTAATTGTATAAATGATGAAGGTTTTTGGAAAAAACTCTGTTTTAGCGTGTTCAATTTAAATTTTCACCATAATAAACTCTGAGTAAAAATTAACTCAATAATAGATACATTTGATTTATATTAGCTTATTAACACTTAATTTTTCTTCTATGTTCATGCTTTCTATCATAAAATTGCTATTATACTCATATTTCACTCAATCATGAGTGGACAGAAATGAATACATTAATGAGTGTCATATGAGTGAAGTTTCACTCAATTTGCTTGTGTACAATAAAACAACGTCTTCAAGGTTTATTTTTGTCACTAAATTTGTGATTATTAAAACATTTTATGCTTTCACAATTTCACCTCCGTTTTAATTGTATAACAAATACAAAATCAATGTCTACTAGCAATTTGTTAAGTATGAGTATGGCTAATAATTGATGTTTGGCACTCGTTTCTGGTACACCATGTATATCTATCACTACTTGATTTCAATATATACAGCGTCAATATTTGAATAATAATTGATTTATGGAATAATTTTGATTATATTATGATTATGTGTAATTAATGGCCTTGAAGTAAAATTAATAACAAGTCTTGGCTGCGGAGTTTTTCACAGCGGATTGTGACAAAATAAGAAAACAAACACGTCCTTTTTAAAATAGGACACTAAAACGCCACAAGGATATTAAATTTTATGATTTAAGCAGATATTCTTGTTTTAATTGAAACCGTAATTTTGTTTTTTTGAAATATGAAGGCATATGACCATTTAAACAACTTATCTGATAGGATTAAATTTCTTGAGGCCTGTTTGAATGATTAAAATTTAGAAAATTTAAGACCACAGCTGTTATACAGTGTGACTCATTTCAAAGGGAAATACCTTTGTCAAAAAGATATTTAACGACAAATTTATTTTTTAATTTAAAATCCGACTACACCACTGGATTTTGCACCTTTCAATGAGTTATGTATAAAATTCCTAGAGAAAATGTTAATTGTTCATTGTAAAATTAATTTTTAAGGTTCTTTGTTTCTTTTATAAAATAAATATATAATGAAAAGTGATTATATTTAACAAAATAAGCCATGAATACAAGAATTGAACCACAATATTAGATTTAATTTTTTAATGTGGGACTGCACATTTATGGTTTTTTATTTTATTCACGAAATTCGGTACGAACCGCATTGAGGAGGCGCGGGATTCAGTGGCGTAGTCAGATTTTAAATAAATAATTTGATACTGGGAAAAAAAATAAAAAGTAGGCTTTGACACACTGTACAAACGTGTTATGTATTACGAAAGTTATATGTATATACATACAATTGTGCTTGAATTTAATTTTACAATTGTAATTTTCCACGTCTTAATAAACGTGAGTTTGTAATAATGGAATGGTTTTTAATGCGATTTTTTAAATTTTAGTGGTGGATGATCGGGTTAATGGTCGAGAAATTAATAATAAAAAATTACGTACGATGGCATAACAGACACAGAATATTGTGCGGCACCCTGTATAAGACCGTCACAAAGCTAGAGCTAGGTCGCACTGTAAATGGCGGTTTTCCACTTTCTGAATGAATTCCGCAATACACTAGCGAGAATAGTGTTGATTGGCAGATGCATGCACTGTTGAGATATGCGGGCGCACACTTGTGGACTGCCGATGTCCCATCGCAAATCGCAAGAACAATAACAATTAAACAGGAACGGGAGCTCGGTGGCGATGCGGCGGCAGAGAGAGAGCACGTGGTGGTCCGCGCGGTGGCCAGCGGCCAGGGCCGTTCTAGTGAATTGTTACAGACCAGAGGCAGGAGGCTCGGTGTTTGGATTCATTCCTCTTTATTTGATGCGCCGGGGTCTGGGCCTCGGCGGACCGGTCTGCGGTCTGCGGTCTCGGGTCTCCGGCATCGGGCGCCGGGTCGTGTAGTTCGGCGCGTTCCCCGTTTTGCGCTCGCTCGGAGTCCTCGCCTGCCCGGCGGCGAGGCGCCCCCACCACAGCGCCGGGAACGCCCCGTGGCCTATCGTGACCCACGTGTGAACCAAGAACCTCCCCGGACCGCCCAGGCCAAGTCAGTGTCGGGCCCGAGACCGAAAGGTCACTAGTAGAGGCTAGAGTGTGTCGTGGGGTTGACCTATCACCTCCAATGTGAAGATACGTGCTCCGGCTGGAATCGAACTCGCCCAAAGTCTCCAAGTGCGATACAGGTTCAGAGTGCAGGAGTCGGGTAGTGTCTTGAACCCGGTGTCGAGGTTGACGTGATGTCGGTGTGAGAGTGTGCAGTGCGTGTGCGGTGAGGTTATCTTTCCGTGGACGTGGAGCACCTAACTAGGCCGCAGCCAGACCTAGCCATGGCTCTGGTGGCAAGCTCCTGGCGTGAGTCCTCGCTCGTGAACCCGATACCCACCAGCCTGAACTCTTTGCCTAATGGCCTCAACCCCCTGCCACCGACCGTCGGGTCGGGTAATTTGAACCCGCTGCCCACGAACATTAACCCTATTACTATCGAAAATCCCGATATAGCGCTCATCAACCGCCAGACACCCTCGCAGAACTCGCAGAACAGTGCCAACAGTGCCGATAAGAACCAGAACATCGAGTGCGTTGTGTGCGGGGACAAGAGCTCTGGCAAACACTACGGCCAGTTCACGTGTGAAGGTACGTATTGTCCCGTTTACTACACCTTGGAACCGACTTATCATTTTAGACGCACATCTCCACTCAATTAGTACGTCTCCGAACGGCCAGAACTACTAGAATTAAAATTTAATGTCCCACAATTTTTTTTGAAACTATGAACAGTATTATTTACGTCCCCTGTATCACAATATGTACTCAAGGCATACTATAATATCCACATTACAGAGTACCTCTTAAAAACTAAATTTCTCTACTGCACTGGACATTTCACTCACGGATCAGTTTGAAATGATTTTTTATTAGAAAGAGTGTTAAAAACTTTAAACGCCGATGTCCTATCAAAGCTGGTGGCTCGAGTCAAACAAAATTTAACCACAATGAGTTTGTTGAAATCATACAATTTTACACAAAGCGATAAAACAATTATTTACGTCCTGCGTAACACAATTATTAATTTACGCACTCGAAGGTATTATTATAATTTCCATTTATTAGGTACCTCTTAAACACCACATTTCTGTACTGCACTGGATTCTTATCGTGTGTTCCCTCTTTTTTTACTAAAAGACCAGCTTAAAATTTATTTTTTATTAGAAAGAGTGTTAAAAACTCCGATGTACTAGTACTATTAGAGCTAGAATGCAAATAAAATTTAAGTATGTTGAATTTGTTGATATCTTAATTTTTTTTCCATTTATAAGCTACTTTTTAAAACTACATTTCCCTACTGCACTGGATATTTCACTCACAGATCAGTTTGAAATGATTTTTTATTAGAAAGCGTGTTAAAAACGTCGATGTACTAGTAGGTACTATTAATGCTAGAATTTAAATAAAATTTAACTATGTTGAATTTGTTGATATATTAAAATTTTAAAACAAAGCTAGAAAACCGTATTATTTACGTCACCCGTATCGCAAAAATATCAATTTCCAGTTGTAAGGCACCGTTTTAAAACTACATTGCTCTACTGCACTGGATTCTTATCATGTACAAAAATGTCCCCTCATAGCGTGCTTTTCGAAATATATTTTTTCATTAAAAAAAATCGGTTCAATTTTTAGATATTTTAAGGATGTTAAAATAAGCGTAACATACTACTATTTCAATCCAAATAAAATTTCACTATAATTGTAATTTCCTATTAAAAAATACCTCTTAAAAACTACATTTCTCTACTGCACTGGATTCCTTATTATGTATAAGGGATGTTAGTTCAACAAACTTTTCTAAACATATTCTTTTTTACTACTAGGTCAGTTTAAAATTTATTCTTTATTAGAAAGAGTGTTAAAAATCTTAACCGTCGATGTACTATCAAAACTAGTGGAGTCGAATAAAATTCAACTACGGTAAACATAATTTTTTTCGTCGGTTTCTATTACATCTTCAGGACTCTACCTACAGTTAAAACATTTTTCTTTTTCGTATAAGACAAAATATAAAGTTGAGCAATTTTGATTGACATGGTTGATTAACATTTTATTGTACTTTTTACAAAATGAAAAATATTTTAACTGTTGGGTCCTGAGGTGTAATGCGACAAAACGTCTACAAATTATAATAGTTTTTTTGTCAATACTTCCTGACCTATTCCTAAATACTTTTTTCCTCAAAACGCAGTGTAACAAACTTTGAGCCCTGATAGTACTTGTCAAAATTTGGAGAAAAGGTCCTGTGATCATATCCTCAGTTACTACTATGTTTCCTTTATTCAGTAGACCTAGTATCATGTTGTTGTACCCCTCTCGTCTTGGCCTACTGTGATTTATTTCAGTTACTGAAAATTTTGCAAGAAAAGTGTAAATTTTTCGACATTAAGATCATAAAATAATAAAAACATTGAAGCAAATGAAAAACACGAGGAATTATTGCATTTTTGAACCTTAAAAGCGAATTAAAAATATTTACAGAGTATTTTGGACGGTGTTATTGTATTTTACATAAACAAATCCCCAATACAAAGTTGTTCCCAAAATAATGTAGACAAATATGCGCCTATTTAATAAAAAATATTTGGCTTGCACACCTACGAATCGGGGCGCCCTGTATACGAATTAGATCAATGTTTCTGCAAAATTATTTAAAAATGTTCGAATTTTCAAAATGTTTTTAATATTACGTGCTTCAAACTTAATAAAAACGTAAAATAATAAAAATGAATAATAAAGATTATTTTCCTTAGACACAGACATTTTATAGGAATAGTCTCGATTTTTTAAAATAATTAAAACTACCTATTCTAAATTTTATTTTTTTAGGCACTTTGGGAGACAAACAATTATTTAAAGTGTAAAATACATTTACCAATTAAATATTTTTGCAGCCGTTTTTTTTAGAAATATAAAATTATTTATTTCAGAAATCAGTTTATTAAAAACTTTTAAACCTGAATCACAACACACTTTATAGAAAGGGAAGTGAAATGTCTTATATCGTCGAGTGCTATTGTTATGATGTGTTTTCATTTAACTTAAAAGTTGACTTATTTCTAAAAACGTATACGGACAATTCAAATTAATTAATTTAAATGTCTATAAACTATTAAGTACATTTTTTTTAATTTTATTGACGCCTTAGCACCTACTTTTTGTAATTTTTTCCGCGAAAAAAACGTAGTGATTCTTCTCTTTATGGGCGCCCAACTACTTTAAATTTTTCCATCCACAATTTGACGGGAGCTTGTGCGGTAAATCGGTCAGCGGCAGCTCGTCGTAACCGTACGTTAAAAAAATCAGTTCCCACTAGAGAAGTTGTACTGTAAAACCCATCCACCGGAACATCGACGTCTGTTATCCCCGATTTTTTTACGTGGCCACGCTCTAGTGCCCGCCAGACAATTACGTAAATCTGGAAACAATTCGTACATTGTCAATGCGTCCGGTAAAATTGTTTTGTCTAATTTTTCCACTGAAAAAAGACCCGCGTATTATTATTAATAACGGAAAAAGACATTAAGGCAGGTGCGCTCATGAATAATATAAATGACAATTCTTTGTATCGACGCGACGTCGAATTCCACCTATCAACAATGCCTAATTCATTTGTGAGATATCTCGAGACGAGTGAATTCACCTCGTCATCACTACTACGCTAAATATCCTTATCGTCTATTTAATAATCGTTTAATGGAACAGAAAATGCGACATAAGACGGAGAATATTATGCTTCGAATATTAAGTTCTTGATATTAAATTTAAATTATAATTTCCAGTTTCATTGTAGTCTTTCCGAAGTCAGTTGAACATGTAAAAAAACGCCTAACAATAAAATTTAAAAATTTAAGAGTTTCATAGCCGTCCTTAAAAAAAGTTTTCTGCTAAAGATATTTATGTCCTTAAACAATTTTATTATATTGATGGTAAATTTCGTTTTGTTCCGTTTCAAAAGGTCTCCAAAATGACATGTTGTAATAATATTATTTCGCCCTTTCGCAATTGTAATATGAATGATTAATAGAAGGTGCCCATAATAAATTAAAATTACCTGAATCACACCAAATTCCACATTGCTGCACTGCACTGCTAGGCAATTTGTCAACGATTTGTCATTTATTTGTATAGCAAAAGCTTCAAAAACGCTTCTAAACATTATTGAAAATACGTAACACTTCTTTGAGTAGCAATTAACATAACGCCAGTATTTTTATTAACAATTCCACAAATCTGTCTATTCTTGGTTAATGCGAAAATGGCGTGTCAAATACAGCTTATTTAAACAGAAATTAACAATTGTAATAATTTTATTATACTTTTTGTTTGTCTTAAAATTGCAGGTACTTAGATTTTTTTTCGCTTTTTATAGTCCCTATAATGTACCTATACGCCGAGAAAAATGTTTAAATTAAATAAATACAAGTTTGCTGCTGCTACAAAGTTGTTCAACGATTACCATATGCCCTGATTTATTGTAAATTTAATAATAGAACATTTGGGCAAGATTTATTAAAAATTAGTGTAAAAATTTTATTTTTTAGGCAGAACGTGTGCTTTTTTATTATTTAAAAGTGATCTATACTTTTGCATAAAACAACTGCAATTATTTCTGAAATTACTTTTATCCCAATTACTTTTTTTTTTCTTCTGACGGTCATTAGGTTTATACACGGAGAAAAATGTTTAAATAAAATAAATACGAATATGGCGAAGATGTAAAATTGTTGAACAATGTCCATATACCCTTCTTTAGCGATAAAACATTAGGACTAAATTAAAAATTAATGTAACCAACTTTATTTGGCAGAAGAATGTGTGTGAAAATTAACCTCACTCCCACTCAAAATACTTGCGACTGTTACTGAAATATTTACTTTTATTGTGAATCATAGCATATTTCTGTTCCTAAAATATACTTCAGCTGCTAAACATTATTGGAGATAATTAAAAAAACAACATTGTTCCATACTTTGGCTTAAAATCGCAGTGAATTTACATTTTCCCCCTCCCTACACACTTCATTAAAATGCCTATACACTGAGCAAAATATTTATAGCAAATTTAATAAAAATTAATGTAATATTTTTTAAACAGAACAGCCTAGGTTCTCTGAAATATATTTCAGCTTCAGTTATAATTTATACTTTGTTTTAATTTGGCTGCTAAGCGTTATTGGAGGCACTTAACACTCCATTAATTAGCAATTAACATAATGACAGTACTTTTCATTAAGAATACGACATATCTGTGTTTGCCTGTTAATGGAAAAATGGCGTGTAATAGGTCATTTAAACAGGAATTGCCTCAATAATGTTTTTTTTTTAATTCAAAATAAGCCTATACGCTCAGAAAAATATTTATTAAAATATGGTCATTTATTTATTAACAATCAGTTAATGATATTTTCCCTGTTAAGTTCGGTATTGTATTTTGGGTGAATCTGTCGTGATTAACATATCGCAAAGTGAAAAAAATTAATAGCCATTTTTCTGGTCGACATAACACCTGTTAAGGCATAAGCGGTGATCTGTCCGTACCCTCGGGCAGCACCAAAATAACTATAACCCCCTATGAGTGCTCTCATACATATTCAGTATGTAAATTTTCGAATCCTCACTCCCGTGTTTATGTATTCTTTATATTCAGGAATTTCGCCACTAACCAGTGACATATTAATATCCGATGTGTGGATTTTGCATTGTTTACTTTTAACCATATCGCCTGGAAAAAGCCATTGTTAAACGCTTCTTAGTTATTTAAAATACGATACGGTTTTTTTTTTTTGTAAAACTGTTAATGTTAACTTAAAAAATTATTATCCTCGATCCCTGTTCCAGTCCTAAGCCTTTGCTTTGCTTCACTTCGACTCGCAAAGGGTCCGTCCATTCAACGGAACGTCTACTATTGTAATTATTATTGTTAAAATGTACACCTGGTTTTTGGTTTCGCTGAATACGTTTCGCAGTTCGAAACGCGTATAATTACGTCCTTTTCCAGCCCAGATTGAATGGTCATTTCACCCTTTTTCCGGTTTCTTCTAGACTCTCCAAATTAACAGTAAGGAGATATCACATTTACCACACTTTTACTATACTTTTTAAATGCCTTCATTAGCTTGGCTGAGTGCAGTATCTGATGAGAAATTACTACGAGATCATATCAGCCACCAATTATGATAATTAAAGTTAATACGAACTTAAAACAAATTATACCGCGTCATTGTGTGTATTTTTGTGGTAGATATAGTCTTTCCGATCTCAATTGTAGAACCAAGAGGTTGGCAGTATGTACCAGCTTCGGTCGCTGACGCAGCAACTCGACATTGAAATATTTGAAAAACCTGTTCCCATATTTATTTAGCCACACCCATACGCAGATCTGGTCACCCAGTTGGAGAATGGGCGCGCGGACAAACGCGGCACAAATAGTTGTCAACATACGGCCTAGCAGTGCAATGCAGCAACGCGGAATTTGGTGTAATTCGGGTAATTTTAATTTATTGTAGGCACCTTCTATTGGTTATTCCAATTATATACAAATTATTATAATTTTTTACCTTTGGCAGAAAACTTTTTTAGGGACGCCTATGAAACCCATTAAATCTTATTGCTAGGCGTTTTTATACATGTTCAACTATATACAAAAATAGTCTACTTCTTTTAGGTATGTCAATAAAACAATTAATATTATTAATAAAATGGAATCATTTCTGTGGAATCTATCTTATTCTGATAATTACCATAATAATGTAAAATTTATCCGCTTCCCATGACACGAATCGTATTGTCATTAGTTAAAAGATCAAAGACAAACGCACCTCGAAACAACGAAAAAAATACAGATTTCTGCAGGAGTTTCGTCACATATTGCGCCTCTCGCGCAGTTATTTGCGTTTATATTTTATGAATGTATTAGTGGAGTCGGATTTGCCTAAAAATGCGGCTAAAAATGGACTGAACTTATTTAAATTTATATAGTTAGTTAAATATTAATGGAATTAATTAACATACCGGGCCGATCACAATATTTGAGAACTGTAAATATAAGAAAGTTACATTTAAATAAATTAAAGTTGAATAATCTGCATATTTAACGAGAAGCTGGTCTCTTGTAAATCACGGCGAGTAAAATCATAGATTAACATCAGAGTCGTTGACTTTAATTTAATTTGTGGCGATAACATTAAGCCACGCGATTTAATATTTGATTGACTTAGAAGTAATTGTATATGAGAAATCTTATAGTGCAAGAAACCTTTCTTATCGGGATTAGGACAATGGTGGATGCGAAAAGAGTGGTATAAATTCCACAAGGGCTTCTAAATGGGTATTACTGCGAAAAGAGACACACCTTATTCAGTTGAACACCCTCGAAAGTTGAATCTATGGAATTATATAATATAAAATAATAGAACACGCCGGTCGAGTTCCGTTCACAAAGGCGAAATGTTAAAAAATCTAGACGTCGTTACCGGCCCCTACGGTTGAGAATTTGACAACCCCTTGGGGACCTCGGAAGAAAAATGAGCCTTTATAAAAACATTTCGGCAATAAAACTATAAAGATGAGACATGTATGACAGGCAAAGTATTACCGCCATTAATTCACTAATCTTTTTCGTAAAAAACTAACTTACCGGCCTGAATAAACATCGGCCCGACCAAAAGTAATCAGAATAACGCCTGTATCGGCACGAAAATTCGTTCCGTTTTTAATGCTTTGCAAAAATTTACCACGGTTTCGAATATTTTTCGAAAAGTTTTCATAAACTTGCGATAAGAACTGTAATTATTGTTTTTCTCCATAATACGAAATGTACGTTTTTTCTCATGGCATAACCTGTAGGTATTTACACAAAATAATCGTTTTAAAGTTATTATACAAAACTTTATTTTATCAAAAAAATATATTGAAACTGATAGAAAAAACGTTTTTACAATTATTGGGTTGCAAAACCAAGACATTTTAATTAAACTTATTTTAGGTTGACACCAAGTATAAATCTACATTAAAAAATTATATTCCAAATTTTTTATGTATTTAATATCATTCGGTATCTTACAATTAAATATTATGTACAGTATGTTCAAAATGAGATATATTAACACTTGCATCGGCCAGGGACATTTAAATTAAAGCCGTTTTGCAGAATTTTATTGTAGTTTCTATTATTTTTTCAAAATTTTTATCTGGGTAGAAAAAACTGAAATTTGGCATATTATGTCTTCCTCTATACCACGGAATAATAATTTTTTTTAATTAATCGTTTTATATTTATGCAAAATTTGAATTTATTAAGAAATTTATTGAAGTTGATAGAAAAAGTGTTTACTTTGATATAATAGTATTTCGGTTATTTAAAGAGATATTACAATGAAGCAAGTTTTGCAAAATTTCACTACAGTTTGGAATATTATTCCCATAAATTTTGAAGTGTGGAAAAACTGGAATCTGGTATTTTTCACATTCTTCCATAGCACAAAAGATTAATATTTTTCTTAAATTAATAGTGAACATATATAATTTGCTTAGAATCATGTTCCCATTAGTAAATAAAAAATTAGTTTTACTTTAGAAAAAAAAACAATGCAAATTAATCGTTTTAAAATCAAGCAAAGCTATTTTGATAAAAAAAATGTATTGAATTAAGATATTTTTGTTAAAACATATATCTATAGCATATGTTCACAAAAATAACATTCCAAATTTTTTATGAATATATCCATCGTCAAATTAAATCGTCTTTCCGAAGTCAGTTGAACGTGTATAAAAACGCCTGGCAATAAAATTTAATGAGTTTCATAGGCGTCCCTAAAAAAGTTTTCTGCTAAAGGTAAAAAATTATAATAATTTGTATATAATGTGTAGAAAATTTCTATTATAACATATGTTCATTTGGCCAACAACATATTTCAATTATTTATGACCTCAAACAATTTTATTATATTGGTGGTAAATTTCGCTTTGTTCCGTTTCAAAAGGTCTCCAAAATGCCATTTTGTGATAATATTAGTAAACAAAATATGAATATAATATGAATGATTAATAGAAGATGCCTATAATGAATTAAAATTACCTGAATCACAACAAATTCCGCATTGCTGCACTGCACTGCTAGGCAATTTATCAACAACTGAGATTTATTGCCCAGTCGCCTAGTGCGGCTATGTTAAATTTTGCTATAGTTTCGAACTTTTTCCACACTTTTCCATAAATTTTGAGATATGTGTAAAAAACTGTAATTTGACGTTTTCTATCTTCCTTCTTGGCGCAAAATCGAGAATATTTATAAAAACGGTAAAGTAACAAACGCGTCGGCCGTTGAATAGTCTGAAGCGCCTTATCTTCGAATGAAAACCCGATCTCGATGTGCGTTACAAGATCCGAGAGCTCAAAATCCAAAAACGCTGACTAAGCATTCTCACTTAATACTTGTGATCCTATAGAGTGGAGATCTAACTGTTTTTATTGATGTTTCAGGTTGCAAGTCATTTTTTAAGAGAAGTGTCCGAAGGAATTTAACGTACTCGTGTAGGGGTAGCAGGAATTGCCCCATAGACCAACACCATAGGAACCAGTGCCAGTACTGTCGATTAAAAAAATGCATGAAAATGGGCATGCGACGAGAAGGTAATAAACAACTCTATCCCGCTCATAATAGTAAGTATGGTATTTTTGGATATACAGTACGTTAGCCTGAAAATACCAGAAACTTGTTGCCTTTATTTCCGTCAGTTCATTACATAATTGCATGTAGTTATTATTTTTTTTTAAGTGTTTTCTCGCTGTTGATACGAGAGAGGCCCAAAGGTTATCGGTTTCTGCCTGAAATTATTATCTTGTTAAAAAAAAACAGTAAACAAGATTTTGCTTACAATATCGACATGGTTTAATTACGCTTTTAAATTGTAATTATTCCAATACTGATAAAAAGTTTACATCCACGTCATAAATGGAAACATATCTGTACGAGACCAATAGCCGGGGGGTTCCTTTGAAGAAATAAATCACGTATCAGGAGCAAATTATTTTTATTCGAAACTGTAGCGAAAATATTCACGAACTCCATTACACGCGATGTTCACTGTGAGTGCGCTGGCCCACGGTAAAAACTCTTTATGAAAGGAATATTTTACGGTTTTTTTTGTGAAATAGTATTGCGAGGAAGCCATCCTGTAGGCTCCTGCGGAATTTGAATTTCATGTGAGCCGGGCATTTAGTGATGTATCTTTTTAAAAATCTGTATAAGCCAGGGAAAGAAAATATTTAGGCTTATGTATGTATAGCGGTCGTAGAATAGCAAACCAGAACCCTATTCTTGTAGATGATTGATCGATTTAATATACAAATACTTGACCGTAAGGCCTAACAAAGGGCCGTAGCCGTACCTAAAAGATCGTTTACCACTTGCATACATTAACAACTGACTTGAGATTAATGGTCGAATACGTGGCGGTATTGCCGGTCAGTATATGGGAAAATATTTAAATTTGTTCCTATCGTATCGTTACACTCTTTCTGCTACCTATATTTACCCCAAGATGTCGATAAATGGTCAATCACGTTACCGATTCGACCGTATCTTTTATTTTTCTATATCTCCCCTATGTTTATTCTATTCAAATAGCTGATTTATATGTGACCACAGGGCGATCTTTTCCCTATCTCCCGAGAGGTCGGTGAGGTATAATAACTATTCTTACAAAAATATTTTCATCGCTACTTAACTGAAACCTTATTTCCCAAAAATCTAAAAAAATGCGAATCAAGAGGAAAGAACAGCAAAATTACAATCATTCAAATAGAGTACTAACTTTAAAGTAAAATTACATTATTCAAAAAGATGTAATTTTATTGTAAAATTACAATTGCGTATATAACTGGACGTAAAATTACAATAAAAGTGCTAGAATAGTGAAATTAAATCAGACATTAATCGTTGTAAATGGTTGTCTTGACTTAAAGACAGAATACATTATAAATTACATATTACAGTTTGAATTTTACAAATAGAAAAGGTAACTATTTCCAATATAAAATAAACGGTTATCATAAACTTTAATTGTCCAGCAACTAATTCTGTAAAAAGCTAACTACAGTAGTGTAAAATTACAGCGAAATTACAATAAACTTACGGAAAGGTATATAATCACTTCAATTTTTTATTTTTAATAGTAATTAATGTATATATTTCCAAAAAATTTAAAAAATACGACACAGGAAGAAAATACATAGTAAAAGTACAATAATTAAAATAAAGGACTTATTGACAGCAATACTTTGAAATTTCCATTGAACTGTGAATTTACAATTACATTGTAAAGTGTCTGTAAAATTACATTTCTCTTGGTAGAATTTTACACTTAAAGTACACGACTTGACAATGTCTGGCAAATTTACAAAATAACTGTTGTATATAATTGGAGGTAAAATTACACAATAGTGAAATTAAACCAGATATTGATGGTATTTTATTACAAATGAACGCGAATAAATGGTTATCTTGACTTAAAAACCAAATAAGTTCTAAATTACATATTACAATTTGAATTTTACAACTGAAAATGTAATCTACTTCTATGATAAATATCCACTGTAATGTTTTATTTATAAGGGAAATTATGTATTTATATCTGTAATACGAACGTAAATTTACATTAATGGGAATTATGAATACAATGCAAATTTACTTTACTACCTCTTTTTCATGTGAATTGTTGGTTTTGCCACATTTTGCAAAGATTTGCGAGTCGTTCTATCCAAGCCGATAATGGTACGCTTCCTTAGAAATCCATTAAAAGAATTAGCTCAGACTTAAAGATAAGTACCAAAGTTCATTAGTTCGTCATTTAACAGATAAGGACATAGTAGTCTTGTTATTAGTTTTTATGCCATAGAACATAAAATTAATCTATTTTATTATCGAGGCAATAGCGCTATATTTATTTATACTGCAGTAAAGGAAATAACTACGGTTTTATTGACCATTTTTCAGAGCATTTCGAGAACTTGTTTCAACTTAAAATTCAGATAAATGAGCGATGGGAGTAAATATAGGTATTTCTTTAATTATTTTAGGGTAAGATTTCTATTTATAAGTGGACCATATGATAACTGTTCCACGTTTTCAAGATATGTTTACTTAAAATCGAAATCAAAATGGCTACTTGAGTTACAGCATATATATTTATAGCTACACAAAGTTAACATTGTATCAATTTCCTATATTGTACCGAGCAGATTTCGCATCTTACGGTTTCTAAAACAAACTTTCTTTATCCACTTTATTTTACGTCACTGCTTTTAAGAGAATGCGATCGAATAAATTTCTTACACGTGACCTTTTGACCTTACGCGAGACCGGCTATGTCAACCCTTTCGGTTCATTAATAATTTCGCTATTAATCAGACGAATTGTTTATCAGAACCATAAATTAGTGTTAGTTTGTGAGATATTTCCGGTATTCTCAACAAGTGTACCTAATTTATTATTATGACGGTAAAACATTCAAAGTGTTCTTTTTTATTAACTCTTCAGACAATATTTGTCCGAGAATCATCAGTTTTGTTCTAAGCGGAAATACGCCAATTATCGTCTTTGGATGTTGAACTTATAAAAAGAAATATCAAATCGATAAATTATTGTGTTCTGTTGCATTACCAGAAAATGGTTTAACACTAGAACCAGTGGCGTATAATCAGGGTCATAATAAAAAAAATGCGTTTTTACGTTTGCTTAAATAATATTCACTGCTGGTAGTATCAAGGGTACCTACGTGTAACGTTTCAGTATCTTTTGTATTCGGTTAAACGCTGTAATACCCCGTAAAACGAGACGCATATGCCCGTACTGGAGTCAGGTAGCAAAAATGAAACTTGTTTCTGAAGGGTTCCTATTCGCATATAGACACCTTACGTCTTGGGGTAACGTATATGGATGACCAGTGTCCAGTAAATATTATGTAAATCAGGATAAGGGCACGTTAAGGGATCTTTATTCAAATCTGGTCTAGTATTCTTTTTTCGTGGGAAAACATTGGGGCCCCGGCTTATGAGAATGTGAGACTGGCATACGAAATGCGATTTAAGGCGACACAAAACAAAATTTGCATTGCCTTTCTTCCTGTAATTCGAACGACCGAATATTTACCCGCAGGAGCAATTATAGCAACCCGGATATGTTTCAACGCGTCTATATTTCATTAACCCTTCAAAAATTCATGATATTTCGAAGACAATATTTGTGTTTGTTTCAAAAATTCTGATTCAACTCAATATATTTTTAAATTATGCCTGAATCTATCAAAAGTTAACCCTATGCTCTCAGTGTGTTCTCCTAATGATGTTGAAAATAATATGTATACTAGATTTGTGGTTAATTGGAACATTGAAGGAGGATTTTTGAAACCAAAAGGCATTCTGAGAAATTCGCACCTTTTGAGAATGAATTTTCTCAATGTCTATCCACTGGCTAAATCGATCGATATTTCACTAACCTTTTGAATATATAAGGCATAATTGAAGACCCCCAGGGAAGAAGGAGGCATGTGACGACATATTCTAGTCGACAAATTCACTGGAGACAGACCCCACAGTCCGTCAATACTTGTGTTTGTTTCAAAAACTTTGATTTGTCCGTGTTTTTAAATTAAGCCTAAATCTGTCAAAAGTTAATCTTATGCTGTCAGTGTACTTGTAAGGACGTTGAATATTATTATTTCATTGATGTAAACTAGACATCGATTAGGTAAACCTGATAGAACATGATTCGTGGTTCGTTGGAGCTTCTAAGGCACATTTTGGTGACCAAAAGGCATTCTGAGAAACTCATAATGACCATTACTGGCCTAATGTAATGTAAGGTCGTGTTTATTCGCTTTTCAAAGCGCCTGTACGCATATTTCAATAATTTTAATCAACATATTTTTAAATAACTAATAATATATGTGTTTGGCGCAATATGAAGAAAACTTATTAATAAAAAACAGTATAAATTATAGCGTAACGCCAACAAACTATGACCTGCAACCGGTTTTAAATGTATTGTAGATGCAAATGCAATTCTATATACATATATACATAGTTATTTGCGCGAAAGGTATTCAAACGTTCCTTATAGATACACGAATTATCGTTGAATAAATTATTGTTTATTTAAATCTCACCTTCACTTTCGCAACGAATATTCGTGTACGTTTTTAAAACCTCGAATCTTCACGGGCCATTACGATAATTTAACGGCGGGAGAAAAATGGATACTAAGGCGAGTAAAAAAATTCAAACATCACAATTAGCACATAGAGCCTTGTTATAAAGACGCTAGGAACAATAACCCGAGCCGAAATGAGATGGTAAGTAAAAATTGTGCGAAGTGCGCGACAAAAAGTGGGGTTACATTATACTGGAGGAGAGGTTGAAGCGTTAGTGTCACTTACAGGGTGTCTGCTAGATCAGTACACTTACTCGCCGGAGTCGGATATTCACACAAACGTCCTGTACCTTAATTAAAGCCGATTAAGGTTTGGAAGGTTAGTCGAAAAAGTAATTACAATAGAACCGGAAGTAGATCGATGAATATTGATGAAATAGATTTGAATTGACCTTAAATAGATATTTTTTCAGGAATTTGTACATAAATCTAAATACGTTTATTTTAAAAATATACATATACGAATCTTTGTCTATTTTGTTACACATCGTACACCCTATATGTCGGATGGGACAATGAATATAGAACTTGTCATGCTACAAAGAATTTCGAAGAAACTTGTAATATTACAGCGGAAGCGTTAGACAAAACAGTCGGACTTATATAAACTAGGTATACACTTCATTAATTTAATTATAGTGTCCATTCTGAGAATGTGCTTGTAATATTTCAGTACTACGTCCTAGGGTCGACCCTATGCCTTCGGGCAATGATCGGTGAAATCCCTGAAACTTATCCATAAAGAAAATACGAAGAAATGAAGTGCCAAGCAATCAGAATTTTTTTTCGGATTCATCCATTAAAAATTTGAAACAAAATTCTCTTTGTCTTAGAAGACCAGTATTGTTTAAATTAAAATGAATTTCGTTGGAAACTACTGAAATTGGGCAATCGGAGAATAAATGACACGTTGTTCATCTTAAGCAGATTTCTTGAGCGTGAAAAATGTAAATCCATCCGAGGATATTTGTGGGAGGTGTTTTTTTTTAGAATGTGACACAAATATGTCAAAGACGGAGAAAGTATGTAGGTTCGACGACGTTGCTCGTCGCGGTTGGCAAATAAATAAGATAACTAAGCCGAACGCTGTTACTACGGCGAGTTTTAGTTACATGAGAGGCGCCATTTTCGAGAATAATCCCAAGATAATGTTTAAATATGTTTCTCTTCACAATTAGAAAAAAAAAAAAAAATATTATTCGTACAACTGTTTTGTTCAGGGTCATATTTTTTACAACACGATTTCGTTTATTTTGCAATAGCGCTGCCAAAGTCGCCAATTTTTCTTTCTGAAATAACGTACGGGATACGGGGTGTTTTGAAACATGAAGTCATAAATTCAAGATATAATAGAACAATGGGTCTACACGCAGAAAAAAATTGTTGATTCAAATGTACAACATTTGATTTTAAGGTATCGCACGTTTATATACAGGGTGTTTCAGTTCGAGTGAATCAAACTTTAACCACAAATAGAACTCTATAAATAATTCAGAATCGCCTTATAAAGCAGGGTCTAAGTCTCACCGTTAACATTTGCACGTGTGCATAATTTACTGCAAAATTTACAAATTTTTGTAGGTCAGTGGCGTAGGAATGGGTAGTAAAGCGGGATTTTTTTTTACCCCAACTTCTACGTCAATGACCTAATAATCATTTGGGATTCATTTTTAGAATCCGTGGACAATTCTACATAAAAAAGGTATACTTGTTGAAAATCGGTATAGTGTATCGTTTTACCGAAAATCTCAGTTGAATGGGAGACTGTTCTTCTGATGGGACTTGAATATTCATCCATTTTTTTACAAACGGTAACTAATATTTCAAATATTAAAAATAAAATGACAGTTTCTGATGACAGATAAGTCTATTATTGCTTAGTTGTTTTTCTGTAACACCCTGTATAAGCTAGAAAATATTATGAAATCTACCATGAAAAAAATCAGTGCGATTGTGGAAGATGCTCGGGATCGTCCAGACTAATAATTAGTTAATTTGTTTATAAGGCCATAACATGTAAACTATTTAACTTACCGATCCCAAATTTGGTGTGAGTTATTAGACAGTGATAAGGAATGAGAGGATGCGATGCCAAAACGTTCTGGTAATAATAACGCAGTTTATAAATGTTTAATTCAAAAGTCATAAATAAACTTCTTCTGTTTATAACTTTTGATCTAATNAGCGTAAGTGGCTCCATCTATAGTGCTACTTTCCACCTACGCCATTCTGTGACCTGCTACAATTTTCTTTCAAGAAAACATAAGTTTGATTATAAATATGCTATATTTGTCTTGAATAATTCCTAACATTAATACTAAATTTTAAATATACACGCATATATATTTTAAGGAACTGGTAGTTTTGAAACAAATATATTTGTAGTTATGATGAACTGTAAGAGATATTGTAGCTAAAGTCCGAGATAATAAATTTCAAAACTATAAAAGATTTGAATTAAATTGTATATATTCACAAACAGTATGAATTCTAAGAAAAATCATAGATTACAGCAAATATTTCACATAGTTTGACGAAAGTATATACATTTGAGTAGAATAAAATAACATTTACGGCAAATAATTCCATTTAAAACTATCTGCTCGTTTGATCCAAATACTTTTTTTTTCAGTGTTGTGGATTTGTTTCTGAGATAGATAGAGAGAGATGCAGCAGTATTATTAGTTTTCGATTATATTTCCAGTTTTTTTTAGGTTAGGTTTCCAGTTTGAGGTTAGGTTTCAGTCAGTTGCGTTTTCCACAAACAACGGTATATTTTCGACTATTTAAAAAAGTGTACGTTTTTATGAAAAATTAAATGTAACTGGCATCAAAACACTATTTTCCCACCAATATTATTCAACACGCGGAGTTGCCAAATGTAACTGTTAATACCTGAAATTGGGTAATTTTTTTGTTTCACGCAAAGGGCGATCTTAAACGAACACCCGCGCTCCTGAGCGGGCTCGACTGGTACAAATCACATTACATCAAGGCAACATCTCGTGTCGGTAAATAAAGAAGGAACGTTACGAGAGCATGTGGCGCAGTGCCTTTTTAACACTTCTGGCACGTGAGGGGTCCAGAGAGAGAGAGAGAGAGAGAGAGAGAGAGAGAGAGAGAGAGATAGAGTGAGAGTGTGGCACAGCTTCGGGTCAAGTTATGTTGTGCTTTGACAGATCTCAGGTATATCTAAACAAAATAAAACAACCGCAAGCCGAGAGGCCATTGTCTGAAGCAATTGAGAGCCAACGCTAGTAACGAGCCCTCATGCGGACCCACGAATAGATAACTTAAAAAAAGATTAACGTCGTTTTAATTCCCGTGTTTAATAAGACCTACGTTACTTAAATTGGGGAATATAAGGGCGTTAAGATATGCATATGTTTATTAGTATTAATGTGCCTAAAATGGCCCGATTGACGGATTGAATAACAATAAATTTAAATTTTTTTGTTTTTTTTACTAATTCAAAAAAATTTAGTGGGTAAAAGTGGGACGACTTTGTTCTATGAAACCGTCTTTTGTTTTTGAGATTGTGCAGGGTCTTTAACGACGTAAGAAAATGAAAAATCTGCGGTTTACAAAATTTTAAAAAGGAAGAAAATAAATGGGAAATGACTCATTAAATTACTAAAATTAGTTCTGTTGCTCGGCCGGAGGAAAAGCCGCGCACAGAAGGGAGCTGTGTCGGTGCTACCGATCTCGGGGTACCTCATCGGCGATAATATGCATGAAATTAAAACAAGCCCCAATCTCGGATCTACACGATAAATTTCACAAGTGTGCGCGCCAAATCGTCGAAACTACCTACCGCTAATGAAGTGCAACTAGAAAATTGCGACGGAATTGGTAAGAATTTTTATTGCCGGCCACATTCGATTTACGAGCAACGTTTTCTGACTTTATGGACACCGTAGGCCAAAGCACCTAGGCAGGTCCAAAATGACGATGAAAAGTCAAATGCGTCCAATAATTGTGCTGGACGTCGAAAATTATTGCATCAAAATAAGAAAATTTCAGTAAAATTAATAACCCCAGAAATTCGACGCCCCTGAATATTTTTTAAATTCACTCAACTTTTGATTCCCAACTGTGTTTCGAAGAAGAAAAATTGTTTGGAAAGCGAGTCATATTTATAATATTTTTAAATCTAAAATAAGTTTGTGATACATTTCAATAAATACTACTCTATAACTATTATCTTCAAAGGAAAAAGAGTTTTTCTGTTATCAAAAGTTAAAAAATAAATTGATGACATTGTATCTGAAAGATTAATCATGTGATCACCCGGTGTGGTTTTACCGCGCGTGTGCTAGTTGTGCGGTAAGCATGTTTAGATTCATTCAAGATGTCATTTTTTCTAAAAGTTTGCTGTTTATGTATAGGATTAAGAAGTTTTAGATAAAAGTTGTAGGGTATCAAGAAAACAATGACCTTGGATTTTACCTCTATCTTAATTTTCAAGGTCAGGTCAGTCAACTTGAAAATATTAAATGCAACACTATTTTTACGCCGACAATCGATAGAGTGACAAATTTTACGGCCGATTATGGGGTCAGGAAATTTTTCCTGTATGTCCTTGGAGGTTATTTGGAGGTCAAACTCATTAATTTTTGAATAGCTCGACAAAAACGTTTTTAGGATTTTGAATTAGAAAGTAGATGGCTTGGATTTGACCTACGCCACAGGTTTCAAGGTCAAAATAACTACCATTTTAAATTCACTAATTCCTTCATTAAAATATGTTGGCGACCTTGGATTTTACCTTGATCTTAAGTTTCAAGGTTGAGTCAAAGTCAACTTGAAAATATTAAATGCAACACTATTTTTACGCCAACAATCGACTGAGTGACAAATTTTACGCCCGATTATGGGGTCAGGAAATGTTTTCTGTATGTCCTTGCAGATTATTTGGAGGTCACTCATTAATTTTTTAATAGCTCGACAAATACGTTTTTAGGATTTTGAATTAGAAAGTAGATGGCTTGGATTTGACCTACGCCACAGGTTTCAAGGTCAAAATAACTACCATTTTAAATTCACTAATTCCTTCATTAAAATATAGTCTTGAACAATTGACATTTCCATTTTCATTGCAAGTGAAGGATATTGTTTCTTTGAAACACAATCAGGAATCAAGTGCGTTCAAGTGCAAGTGTGAGGTTCTTGGTTGACATATAATTTCGTTACGTCAGTCTAGATAAAATATCAAAAAATATATATTTGCGTAAATTATTTAACATCCTGTATATCGAAAAGTAAGTCGAAAACCGTTCGTCAAACGAAAAAAATTGAAGACCACATTGGCTCAGAAAGGAATGAGGATAAAAATGATTTTTATTTTTAGAAAAAGCAGTGGCGTAACATATTTTTCTTCAAAAATATTCAATACAAAACCTGTACAGACACCACTGGCTAAAATAATAAAATTGTTTGTACATCAGAAAATGCATCTCGATGAATAGAAGGCGTGTACCAAATTTGAAAAAATATCTAGGGTAATACCAGAGTTACAAAAAAATGTTGTTTCATAAAACTTTAGCACCCTGTAGTTCAAAAGTTAAGACATTCAGGACATATGTCCATATGAAGAATATCGGCAATTACAACCATTCTCGAGATATTTAAGCATATATAAATATTAGTTAATCATTAAATTTAATTAAGATGTTACATCTAAAATTTAATTAAAATCGTATATTATTGCGAATCGTAGTAAAATAAAAATCACGAAATGTTCATAGAAACATCCTTACAGAGCCACTGATAACATAAAATATAGATTTGTTTACGTTTTCTTCACTTGTTATTTATTTTAAGCCTTGGTAAAGCGACCGCGGCTATCGCTTTACTGACATTTAAAAAGCGTGTATGTTTACGAAACTGGAAACGAGGATAAATCACAAATTTCCATCGGGTCCGTCCGTAAAATATGTTATTGTTTAGCTAACGGTTTGCCCGATCGCCCTGTACATGTATTATAATTCCGAAGACTTAGGTTGCTATGCTGAATGCGGTTATCGTGGGAAATGACCTTAGCTGACCCTGACCCTGTAGCCTCTACCGAGACCCAGCGAGTACCGACCAGAGAGCACAAGCCACAGACCACTGACGGTACGAACCCATCAACCACGGGTATGCTCTATGCTCCACAACTAAGCTTTCAAATAACTGAATCATACCGTGATGGACGTTTTATTAAATAGCCATGCTCACTTGGCCACGTTCTAATCGCATTTTCTCGTTTTTAACTCTCCCACTAGGAAGATCTCGTGTTTTGTCTAAAACCAAACATGATTACGGGCGGGTATTTACGCCGAGAAACTAATTGCAGCACATACAATTGTCGGTTTACAGCTCAAAACATGAAATTGTTAATACATATTTTTTTTTATAAAAAAGATTTGTGTGAAATACTCGTTTATTTGTTTTCGTTTTGTTTGCGCGTTAGTTTTTCATCAAAAACAAATTCAACGTTCTTAATTGCGACTATTAAGACCGATGTTTGTACAAAAATGGGTATTTCTTTGAGCGTAAAAAAATGTCACTCAATTTCACTCAATAACGTATCTGTCTGCACCCGATTGAGTGAAATATCCACTCTTATTAATATGAGTACAACGAAAGTGAAATTATTGAAACAGAAATGAGTGAATTTTACTCAAATCCGGGTTTCTGATAACTATCATGTGAGTGGCTTTCGACTCTATTTTTAGTACCTATGTAAAACCAATTAAGAGTTGACTTTTTCACTAAATTCAACTATTACACTGTAAAAAATCGCTGTGAGTGAAAGCAATAAAGGTTCGAAGAGAATCCATTTAGTGAAATTATTGAGTACATTTCCACTCAATATTGGGCACTTTGATCATTTTACTCATTTGCGATTATATTTAAACTAAAACTGAATTCACTCAAATATAGGTACTCCTTAAATAAATTCTTCACGTAAACTTGTATTTGGTGCACTTGTGCCTAAATCAAAGTAAATGTCCTTATTACTGAGTGATCCCACCTTTTTTCATATCCAGATGCATTTATTTACCCAGAATAGAGTCAAAAGTCACTCAATTGATAGTTAGCAGTAACTCGAATTTGAGTAAAACTCACTCATTTCTGATGGAATAGTTTCACTTAGTTGTACTCATACTAATAGAGTGAAGATTTCACTCAATCGGGCGTGGACAGAAATTGAGTAAAATTGAGTGAAATTTGAGTGAAAATAAATTTTGTCTAATAATTTTGTTTATAGATTCAGAATTTATAAAGTGGATTTGTACCCTTGAAATTATTTAAAATATATAGGGTGTTTCGTAAAATTTAGGAACTGATAGAACATCAAAAAAGTAAGAAAATATCGAGATACAGGGTGTCAAAGAAATTTTAAAAAATCAAATTTTAACTATATCTTTTCCAAAAAAACACATAAAATATTGAAATTTCGTACTGGTAAGTTTTCGAGGGTGCTAAATTCGTTAATATTGTTAGTTTTTAGCCACCTGCTAGAGGTCGCTAGTTACGACCTTATCCAGTGACATTTAATGACGTAACTTTTTTGAGGTTGTGTTTTCTGCAATGCAAATTATATTTTCCTATGCAAAATTTCATTTCACGTAAAAATTGTACTCTTGTTGAAATCGTTAAAAATGCGCCCTTTTTGAGAAAAACGCTATTGACTGTCCCAAAGTCAACTTATATTTCTTGTATCTCAAAAAATAAAACTCTTGGTCCATACGACAAAATCGTCTCATTCTTTGATGTTGTATTCCTATAAAAACATTTTCCCTCGGCATTTTTTTTGTACGAGTTGTACCATATGGAGCGAATTCGCAGACGCAACGATAAGATTTGCCGTTCCAAATCACGTAAGTTCGCGTATATCAGAAGGAACGACAAATTTACATAAGACGATAAAAATCTCCGTGTCATCTTTGTAGCGTCCGTGGTACAAAGGATATTGTAAAATTATGTATCCACGCATCTGCGGACCCATCGGCCACAACAGATTGGTCTACATTCTCGTATTTTTTTCAACGGCACACATCCGTATGTAATAGACATTAAAATGACAATACGATAGATGAACATATATATATATATATATGTATATGTATATGTCGAAAAAATTTAAAAGCCGAACGGCAATCAATGCTAATTCAAACGTCACAACTTATATAAATGATGTTAGACAACCATGTGGCTTGATAAATGGTAAGTTATTCGTTATATCTTCGGGGATAGTGATGAACTTGGTTCACTTGATAGTCGATCGACTGCGGGCGTTTTTAGGCTGGCCGTCGAAGTTGTACCGCATCACCTCCGGATCCAGTTATCTCTTTTAATAACACCGTCGCCCGACCTTTTTTTCAACTTCTACATTCACTTCTGTTTTACAATAAATTCATTTCACTCGAAACTCACGCTATTTTTTATGTACCATCTCATCTCACTTAGACTAAGGTGTACACTTGATAGAATAAATATTCATCGTATATCTTCAGTTCGGAGCTTGCAACGTTTAAATATACGCCAGAATGTATTAATGCGTGAAGTACTATAATCATTTAACAGGATGCCAAAGAACTTGGCATCGTTATAAACAAAGCCTCGTAAATTATTACTCGGTTATATTCTTATACATAATTACAATATATAGTAACATTCAAACCCTTAAAAAGCACAGTACTCAAATTGATAGTGAAAGAAACAAATGATTACAGTAATACGAAAAAAGTGGGCTGAGTCAAGATAAAGTCACAATTCCCGGATTGGTGCGTGTTTTGAATTTAACATCAAGAAATTCCTCCAGAAAGCGATTATTTTTGAGATTTAAAAATGACTTGCGCCAGAACCCCATAACCCCGTAACCCCATAATCCCGTGACCCCATAACCCTACGACAGATACTGACTAACAAATAATAACACAGCACTACTAAAAAGAAGTAGGCCAAGCCGTGGACCAGTCCAGTGAATCCAACCCCATGAATTCGAATATCAAAATTCCCGGATTGGTTCGTGTTTTGACCCTAACATCAAAAAACTTCTCTAGAAAGCAATTTATCTTTTTTTAAGCAATTTTCGAGATTTCAAACTAAGTTGACAGTCAGCGGTTGGAAAACATTTAAAATTATAATCGCATTGCGTCATAACCCCATAACTCCATAGCTTCATAATTTCGTAACCCCATAACTCCGAAAGTTCACAATTTTTCCGTAATTAAGTGACTAACAAATGATAACACAGCACCACAAAAAATGAAGTGACCAGACCAGTGTCCACTACATAGTGTTTTGACCCGATGAATCCGAATCTAAAGTCAGAATTCCCGGATTGGTTCGTGTTTTGACCCATGTATCAAGAAACTCCTNGCTAGAGGTCGCTAGTTACGACCTTATCCAGTGACATTTAATGACGTAACTTTTTTGAGGTTGTGTTTTCTGCAATGCAAATTATATTTTCCTATGCAAAATTTCATTTCACGTAAAAATTGTACTCTTGTTGAAATCGTTAAAAATGCGCCCTTTTTGAGAAAAACGCTATTGACTGTCCCAAAGTCAACTTATATTTCTTGTATCTCAAAAAATAAAACTCTTGGTCCATACGACAAAATCGTCTCATTCTTTGATGTTGTATTCCTATAAAAACATTTTCCCTCGGCATTTTTTTTGTACGAGTTGTACCATATGGAGCGAATTCGCAGACGCAACGATAAGATTTGCCGTTCCAAATCACGTAAGTTCGCGTATATCAGAAGGAACGACAAATTTACATAAGACGATAAAAATCTCCGTGTCATCTTTGTAGCGTCCGTGGTACAAAGGATATTGTAAAATTATGTATCCACGCATCTGCGGACCCATCGGCCACAACAGATTGGTCTACATTCTCGTATTTTTTTCAACGGCACACATCCGTATGTAATAGACATTAAAATGACAATACGATAGATGAACATATATATATATATATATGTATATGTATATGTCGAAAAAATTTAAAAGCCGAACGGCAATCAATGCTAATTCAAACGTCACAACTTATATAAATGATGTTAGACATCCATGTGGCTTGATAAATGGTAAGTTATTCGTTATATCTTCGGGGATAGTGATGAACTTGGTTCACTTGATAGTCGATCGACTGCGGGCGTTTTTAGGCTGGCCGTCGAAGTTGTACCGCATCACCTCCGGATCCAGTTATCTCTTTTAATAACACCGTCGCCCGACCTTTTTTTCATCTTCTACATTCACTTCTGTTTTACAATAAATTCATTTCATTCGAAACTCACGCAATTTTCGAGATTCAAACTGAGTTGACAGTCAGCGGTTGGAAAACATTTAAATTCATAATAGCATTGCGTCATAACCCCATAACTTCATAATCTCGTAACCCCATAACCCCGAAAGTTCATAATTTTTCCGTAATTAAGTCAGAAACTGACTAACAAATGATAACACAGCACCACAAAAAATGAAGTGACCAGATCAGTATTACCTACATAGTGTTTTGACCCGATGAATCCGAATCTAAAGTCAGGATTCCCGGATCGATTCGTGTTTTGATTATTCAAATTTCGTGGCTGAAAACGTATATAGGTTTTTTACGTTTACGTTTTTTATATACGTATATATATACGTATTTTCGAAACCGAGTGAGTTGCGCGAAACTAAATGTGTACATGACATAGCTAGTACCATGCGAAACATCGCCATAATTTTAAAAATGTTGTCACCGCCGTTCTTGGGGGTGAAAATTCGAAAAATTTTGAATTATTCAAATTTCGTGGCTGAAAACGTACATAGGTATTGTATTTTTGAAACCGAGTGAGTTGCGCGAAACTAAATGTGTACAAGACATAGCTAGTACCATGCGAAACATCGCCATAATTTTAAAAATGTTGTCACCGCCGTTCTTGGGGGTGAAAATTCTAAATATTTAGAATTATTCAAATTTCGTGGCCTAACATCAAGAAACTCCTCTAGAAACTGGTTTTCGAGATTTCAAATTTACTTCGAGTAGTCGGTGATTGAAAAAACATTCGGATTCGTGATCTCACTGCGCCATAACCCCATAACCCCGTAGCTTCGTAACTCTGTAACCCCATTTCCTGTAACTTTCCCGTAATTAAACCAGAAACTGACTAACAATTAATAACATAGCACCATAAAAAATATCCTTTATAGTGTTTTAACACGATGAATCTGAATGTAAAGTCAGAATTCCCGGATTGGTTCGTGTTCTGACCCTAAGGTCAAGAAACTTCTCTAAAAAGCGATTTTCGAGATCTCAATTTGACTGCAGTAGTCAGCGGTTGAAAAACCATTCAAATCTATGCTCTCATTGCGCTATAACCTCGTAGCTTCATAACCCCATAACCCCGTAACCCCATAACTTGAAGTGTGTGAGGGTGAATAACCACGAAACTATGGGAGCATGGATCTCATTCATTAGGGGTAAGAAAGTACCTACATAACTGTGGTCCATAACCCCATAACCTCGTAACCCCATAACCCAGGGCGAAAAACCCAGGTTACGCAGAATTATACAATCTTGGATTTTTGACGAATGAGATCCATATTTCCTCAGTTTCGTGGTTCTAGAACCCCACACATCCCAGATTATGGTGTTCCAGGGTTATAGGGTTTAGGGTTTATGGTGCAATGAGATGTGTCTAAGCTGCCTAAGCGATATGAAATAAGGTACTAGAGTTGTTAACAATAGTGAAATTTTTTGATATACCAAAAGATACTTTGCTTGGGGTCACTTTTAAAAGTTTAAAGGAAAGAACGCTTTCTCATAAAGTTTTTCATCTTCACCACACAATCCTGGGACACGCTGTATACACTGCGAACCGCGAAGACGAGTTTGCCTTAAGTAAAAATAAAATCGATGTTTGTGTGATTCAACAACTTTTATTATAATTTTATGGGGACGAAACGTTCCTTTAAAAACCTGTTGAAATGCAGATATTTTTATTGCCGAAAATAATGATCCACCTGCTGTTTTAAAACAAAGTTTCGTGGTTAAAGATTTTACAACACTGATTCAATCTCATTTCCGTTCACCGTATCCGCACTTAACCCCACGCTGAAATTATGATGCTCGTTTGTACGTATACTGTTGCGCTACGCCTTGGTTTGATTAAAGCCTTTAAAATCGAAATCTACGTCGCTTCATAACTTAATACAAACAACTTATTCTTCCAATATCTGTTAATTCTGCAAATGGAAATATTTAGAATAGATGACACAATCAATCTCTTCGATTCAATTTGGCAACAGGCAAAAAGAGCGTCAGTAACCCCCTTAGTGATATTTTCCTTGTTGCAGCCGTCCAAAGGGGAAGAGTACCGCCATCCCAACCGTCGCTTCCAGGTCTGTCGAATCAGTTCCTCAACTCCACGGACTCGGTGACGACGTCCCTGAGCAACCACACGTACCTTAGTAGTTACATATCGTTGTTATTAAGAGCGGAACCATACCCGACAAGTAGATACGGCCAGTGCATCCAAACGAACAACATCATGGGAATAGACAACATATGCGAACTGGCGGCCAGGCTACTTTTCTCGGCAGTCGAATGGGCGAGGAACATCCCTTTCTTTCCGGACCTCCAAGTCACTGACCAGGTTTGTGGATGAGTTAAGGGTTAAAGCGGCTATTTAACGAGCGAGTTTTTGTCGTAGGTGGCGCTGCTGAGACTAGTGTGGTCGGAGCTGTTCGTTCTGAACGCGAGTCAGTGCTCCATGCCGCTCCATGTGGCACCCCTCATAGCAGCGGCTGGGCTCCACGCCTCGCCTATGTGCGCGGATAGGGTGGTTCAGTTCATGGACCACATTAGGATATTTCAGGTGAGTTTCAAGTTTGCTGTTGCTTATAGGAAATGTTCCAAACAAACGTCACTTTTCAGGAACAAGTAGAAAAATTGAAAGCCCTGCACGTAGACTCAGCTGAATATTCTTGCCTCAAAGCGATAGTGCTCTTCACGACTGGTAAGTCTCTAAACTCTTCTTTGATTACGCAACCCCATGGGAAAAAAATCAATGCGTGACAGACGATCTGGTGTCCGTTTGACGAAGGTAGCTCGTATTCAAGGTTACGTGAAGGTCAACCCTTGTTTTGTGATGGAAAATACAATTTCTAACCCATATCATTTGAAGGTTAAAATCCCACTCTCGAACTTCTCAGATTAATATCTTGTCAGGATAGCTTGATATAGGGGAAACGACCTCTAGAAAAATTGTCAGGGTCATTGGGGGGGCCCCCATTTGAATTTAACCTTGAAGAAAATGGGCAAGGTTATTCCAAAGTCAAATATTGTTTTTTGAAGATTTTTTAATACCATAGGATTTGAAACATCTTCACTGTGCCAAGGCCACAAGCTGAGAGCATGTAGAACCAAATTCTCCAATAAGAAGTCTATCGTTGCCATTTTTATGGCCTCAGATTCATGAGAGCCAGATCTCAAGGATACGAAAATCATCTCACCATCTTGGAGCCTATTCTAGTGATTTTTATCAAAATGACCTTCAAGGTCAAATCCAAGGTCACCAAGTGGTGGTCCCCGATGACCCAATTCACTTTTATAGAGATCATTTCCCCGATACCGCGCTATTCTGATGAGGTACCCACCTGAGAAGTTCGAGAGGGTGATTTGACCTTCATATGTGCTTGAATGTCTTTCAAAAATTGTATTACCTTAAAAAAACAAGAGTTGCTCTTCAAATAATCTTGGACATGATCTTATTAAATAAATTAACCACGCATCCGAACGTAAAAATCAGAGTTGACCTTCAAGTAACCTTGAGCATGAGCTCCTTCGAGTAACTTTAATTTTTGTAGTAAAATTAATTCCATTGGCCCCTTTTAAAAAGACAAATCGTCATCACTAAGTTCAGACAAATTGCTTGTGCGCAGGTAGAGTTTGAGTCTGCGCAAATGGTATAGAAATGAAATCAGTATTGTTGCCGAACAGCTACCGAGCATGCGCGGGACCTGTCCGCTGCGGGAAATTCAACTCTGTGGTTCCGGCTTAAAATTTTTCACGTATTTAAATAGATCGGTGATTAATGCGGAACAAGCGAACCGCGAGCGACGGTAGCGCCGCCATTGGGCCGGCCGGCGTGATTAAAACGAATAAAGAAGAGCCCAGTCCTTGACACAAGTCGCCGATAGCATAGGCGAGAAACACAGAAAAGCAACAGATAATGCGAGAGTCCACAATGGTGGCCGCGTCACATACAATTTTAACAATGCGTTGTTTATCGAAACCGACCGACCTATCACATACTCTATCTTAGCTATGAAATTGTAAGACAATACCGTATTGTTCGGGGTAACTTTACACCTTGAACTCGGAGAAAATCTCGTTTATTCCGTTACTTCGTTTAAAACGAACGAAATAGTGACGGAAATCTACGCCCACGTAGCTTGGTTAAGGAAAAACATTGGTATATGGGCGCTAATCACGTATTTTACCACACAAATTAACAAAGAAAGTTCCTATAAACATGCGTCCGGTTTTGATATACAGGGTGCTTAAAATTAAAGAAAACGCGGTTCAGTCAAGTCGCAAAAAATAATTGAGGTAAGCCATGTAAATAATTCCTACATACTTGATTTTATTCATACATAACGTGAAGAATAAGTAGATGTTTTTTTTTACATTTTTGCCCAAAACTTTTATAAAAACGGCCAAATATTACGTTTTCATACGTTTTCGGACTCGCTGAAAACACTGGTTTTGTCAGATTTACTCCAATTAAAAAAAAATTTTGTCCTAATTTTCTTGAACTATATTATAGTTTATGTATGTTCTGTAGGAAAAATTACCAAAATATAAAAATGCCCAAAAGCTTTATAAAAACGGCCAAATATACATTTTCGGACTCGCTGAAAACGCTGGTTTTGTCAGATTTACTCTTAACTAAAAAAAAAATTTGTCCTAATTTTCTTGAGCTATATTATAGTTTATGTATACTCTGTAGGAAAAATTACCAAAACATGAAACTGACCAAAGGCTTAATAAAAACGGCCAAATATACGTTTTCGGACTCGCTGAAAACGTTGGTTTTGCCAGATTTATTCCAACTAAAAAAAAATTTTGTCCTAATTTTTTTGAGCTATATTATAGTTTATGTATACTCTGTAGGAAATATTACCAAAACATGAAAGTGCCCAAAAGCTTTATAAAAACGGCCAAATATACATTTTCGGACTCGCTGAAAACGCTGGTTTTGTCAGATTTACTCTTAACTAAAAAAAAAATTTGTCCTAATTTTCTTGAGCTATATTATAGTTTATGTATACTCTGTAGGAAAAATTACCAAAACATGAAACTGACCAAAGGCTTAATAAAAACGGCCAAATATACGTTTTCGGACTCGCTGAAAACGTTGGTTTTGCCAGATTTATTCCAACTAAAAAAAAATTTTGTCCTAATTTTTTTGAGCTATATTATAGTTTATGTATACTCTGTAGGAAATATTACCAAAACATGAAAGTGCCCAAAAGCTTTATAAAAACGGCCAAATATATGTTTTCGGACTCGCTGAAAACGCTGGTTTTGTCAGATTTACTCTTTCTAAAAAAAATTTTGTCCTAATTTTCATGAGCTATATTATAGTTTAGGAAAAATTACCAAAACATGAAAGTGCCAAAAACCTTTATAAAAACGGCCAACTGTTCCTTTTTCGGACTCACTGAAAACGCTGGTTTTGCCAAATTTACTCTTAACTAAAAAAAATTTTGTCCTAATTTTCTTGAGCTATATTATAGTTTATATCTCTGTAGGAAAAATTACCAAAATATTAAAGTGCCCAAAAGCTTTATAAAAACGGCCAAATATACGTTTTCGGACTCGCTGAAAACGCTGGTTTTGTCAGATTTACTCTAACTAAAAAAAAATTTTGTCCTAATTTTCTTGAGCTATATTATAGTTTATGTATACTCTAGGAAAAATTACCAAAATATTAAAGTGCCCAAAACCTTTATAAAAACGGCCAAATATACGTTTTCGTTTTGTCAGATTTACCTTGACTTAAAAAAAATGTTGTCATAATTTTATAAACCTTTATAAAAATGGCCAAATAATATACGTTTTTGGACTCGCTGAAAACGCTGGTTTTGTCAGGATTTTATCGTTCATCTCGAAGTGGTGCATTCTAGTAACATACATACAGGACCAATTTTTATAGGAATGTCGTTGATTTGCGCCAGTGGCGCCGAAATTATAATTCTGAGGAGTTCATATGTCAAAAAAATTGTGATATTAAAGACGATGACAATTTTACACTGTATTCATTGTTAATATTCATCTATTAATCGGTGTATCCTGTACTTTTTCTATTCAAGTATGATAATCAAAATGAATTAAGTACTTTAAAAAACCTCCGTCGTGTCAAATATTTATTATATTTAAGGTGGGCATCGGTCGCGGTCAGGATTCATGTTCCGTGGTGTTTCTGGAAATGCTGAACGCCGGCCTTTGTTTACCGTGATATGGACGTCACGATTTGAACAGCGTCAACAGAGTTGCATGCCCAACTGGCCAGAAACCTTTTCACACGTAAAACGTCCGTATATTCGCTTTATCATAACTAACGAATTGCTTGCTCTACGCCCGACGAATGTAAACACTTATTTGAATATGAAAATCAATTAGTTACAACCCTGTTTATGGCTCGTTTGCTTATTATCGCTAACGCCGCCCTTCATTATATCGCTAATTAATTACAATCGCTAGCTTCGAAGAAAAATTACGCTTCGATTAGGGACACCGTCTCTCCCGATATGTTAATAGTTTTATTACAAGAGCGTGCAATCACTAATGTACGGCGAATGTAGACAAGATGCGGTGGCCGCAGAATGTACCCGTATCGTTTTCTATATCAATGTAGTAAATGCTGAAAAAGTGTTTAATGCTGGAGTAACTGCCATTAGAAGGCTTTTAATTCGGATAAAATGATGTTAAATTTTCATAAATTCCTTTGGAAAAATATGCGATTTAAAATCAAGGCACGGTTTTATGTAAAACAAAAATATTTTCACCTTGTTTTAGATACTAGTTTATCGGCGTGACAGGATTTTTGTAGCCGGCCGACACGCATCCTCCATTCACTTAACATATAAACTTTTAACTTATCTGTAATATAAAGCTTATTAATGGCAGTAAATAATAAAAATCAAGAGGTTATAAATTTTAATCTACGGATTGCGAAAGCGACGTGTCATAGGAGAATTATGGAAACGATTCCCAAAACTGTGTTAACGATTATACGGAATTCCTGTCAAAATAATAAAAAAAACGAATCGAGAATCCCACATATTATGCCCAAAGATTATTTATTATTCTTGTAGAAAGTTCCCAAAATTAATGTCGTTTCGGATATGTAAAATATGTTGATTGTAGTGAAATTTAAAACGAGACGAATCCGACTTTTTTGTCCATGCCTACTTGATTCACGATAACGCTGACGCATACGTAAATTATTCGGATAACCCGATATCGGAGATGTAATCCCTGATTTGGAACAATCCGTGCATATAATTCAGTTACACGGAATTGAGATTTATTAAGTGTTAATTTTGCAGTTCAAAGTTGAATGTTGCCAAGTTTAATTTGTCATCAGCATTAACCATTTCGTCAACATTAAATGTTAATTATTTAATTGCAACATAGAATTCTACGTCCTGATCAGAATAAACTTTTTTGGGGTTTTATAATGGTTCCATCTCACAATAACGGACAAACCTATCAAAAACATTCTGTATACTGTATATTAAGACGTTTGCGATGTTTCTGAACCTGACAGATGTTTATTAAGCAGATTTAATCATAAAAACAAAATTGTTTGGATAACCCAAAATTTACTGCACTTTCGAAAAATAGCTCATTTGTGGAAAGTGAAGTATATAATATGGAGAAGTGAAGTATAGAATATGGAGAAAGTGAAGTATAGAATATGTTAGAAAGTGAAGTAAATTTGATTTGTAAAAATCAGCCGTTTCTAGCCCCCGAAACTTTTACAAAGAGAAATATGATAAATTGCACAAAAAATAAAATGTAATTCTGTCATTAGTTAGTTGGTGCATTTAAACTAAAAATGAATTTATATATGGTTAAAAATTTACTGCACTTTCGAAAAATAGCTCGTTTTTCGAAAGTGAAGTACAGAAAATGGATAAGTAAAGTATATAATATGGAGAAAGTGAAGTATAGAATATGGAGAATTGTCCTTTTAGAAAATGAAGTAAAGTTGATTTGTAAAAATCATTTTAGCCATGTTCCTAGCCCGCGAAACTTTTACAAAGAGAAATATGATAAAATGCACAAAAATTAAAATGTAATTCTGTCGTTAGTTAGTTGGTGCATTTATACAAAAAATAATTTATATGTGGTTAAAAATTTACTGCACCTTTGAAAAATAGTTTACGACGAAAAAATGTAGGTATATAAAAATTACTTCATTCACTTTTTAAAAATGTTTTGGAAAGTAAATTGAAATTGATTTACTGCACTTCGAAAAGCAACCCGTTTTCTCGAAAACGAAGTGAATTCGGTGTATAAAATAATCTCAACCACGTCGCAGCCCCTTTTTCGAAAGTGAAGTAAATTTCTTCTCGAAAAGCTTAGCTTGGTCGCCCTGTACGCGCGTTCTTCTGCCGTTTGCAGTTGAACACATCCAACCCTTCGCTGGTCCATAAATAATACGAATTGAAATCTTATCTGGACGAGATTTGAACTATATTCCCGTTTGTTTTGGGCCCAGTGGCCTCTAAATACGTTCAAGTTGGATTATTCGGAAGTGGGGTCGTATTTCGAACTCTACGAGTCGAAGATCAGCAAACGCTGCACGTTGCGGCTACAAGTTCCGGTACGGCATCACGAGCGGCCGTTCATAACCGTCTGCAGGGTCAAAATAACAACAAATATCAACAAGGAGTGCCAATAACCTACTACGGCTGACACTGAAGCATTGCTTTTGTTTTTGCAATTAATTATTTTTATATGGAAATTCCCGCATCTCTTACTTAATGTTTTCTTTCTTTTTTGCTTGGAATTATAACCTTTTACCCGTCAAATTCAATTACTTCGTCGGTTAAAAAAGCGAGGGTGTTGCAGAGAACAAATGCTGTAAAATTTGAAATTTCAGACTACAAATACACCAATGGAGTTGTGCAACGGTGTAAAGGTGTGCATTTTGATGAAAAGAAAGGATCTTTACATAAACAATTGCTGACCTTGGCGCCTCCGCCAAAATTTCGAATATTTGCACTATCGATTGTTTTTTCATGGTTTTTCTGATACTTCATCAAATATCTGTTGCTCACTGTTGCTTTATAAAATGCAGAAATGATTTAACTAAATTATCATGGTTGAATTACGTGTTGATATTTGTCCAATAAAGATGTTATTTTAATGATTAGAAACAATGTAGTTATTTCTTCAGTCCTACTTAGATATTTAGTATAAAAAAGAGCACAAGTGATATCATTTCATGAGAATTTTAGATTGGACTGGAAATTTAGTCGAAATTGTTTTTATAAAATCGAATTTACTTCACTTTCGAAAGTGAAGGAAATTATTTTTATTAAATCGAATTTACTTCACTGTCGAAAGTGAAGTTATTTTTATATATTTTTTTGTTGTAAACGTTACGAGGTTTGAAAATATTGCTGAAACTATTTTCAAATTTATTTCACTTACAAAAGCGGACTTCTTTTCGATTCGAAAGTGCAGTAAATTTTGAGCCAGACATAAGTATTTGCATTTTTATGTATTTTATCGCTGTAAAAGTTTTTCGAAAGGGTGGTAATTTTTATTTTTTCACTGCAAACGTTTGTAGGGCTGGAAATACGGCTGTTACTATTTTTATAAATCAAAATTATCACCAATAAAAGTGAGGTTTTAAAATATCACGTTTTTTATTAATGAATTAATATTTTCACGTATTGTGATTTTAGTGAAAAAACTCCAGTTACATTACATTACAATCATTTTTTTTCAAAAATTCACCACACTTTCTAATTACATTCCAGGTAATTTGCCAAATTTAGTAAAAAAAACCGTGTAAAAAATCACTTTTTCGGGTTAATTTAGCGTTTATCAGAACTGCGCCGACGGTTCCTTGTTTGCTGTGTATACAGGGTGCGCTGAAAGTACGAGTAGAGACCCCTGTGGCGAAAATAAGTCGATTTACACTTCTAGCTCGCAAAGCAACGGTTGCGCGGCGCCGCACGCCTATGCGCGCCGTGTCAGATGATGGCAGTTTCTATCTCTAGGTATTCGGCCCGTGGCGGCGGGACGAGAGGCCCGGGGGGGCGCGCAAGACCAAGAGGAGTGCACTTCGCAACTTGTGCTCATGTACTTGGATGGCCCCGGGGCATCGGCGTACCACCAAGTCACGACCTTTCGTAACCTAACCTGCTTACCAAATTCACACACGCGAAGACCGGCTTACATAGTACAAACATTCAAATATGCCACGGCCTCCCGAGATCTATACTGGGAAATCAACCAGTCGGGGATGCGGACGGAAATTCTGGTTTTTGGGGCCGGTGCGGAGGATGTTGGAAAAAATCGACGGGTACGATCCTCTCCGAGGTAAAATGTATATGCAAATAGTAGAAAGTTGCATTCGGAACGCCGTTGAATTTATTATCGTACGTAACGGGTCGCAAAGAAATTTATCGATAGGTTGTTACAATCCGAACATTCATTTTTCACTTACCAGTAAACGGGAATTGCCATAAAAGAGCTAAAATAATCTTCACCGCATAAAAATGTGCCATAACAGTCGAAAGCTTGCAACATTAAATATCAGAAAACGAAAACTATCAAAGCGAGTATATGACATGTATATACCATTGTAATTAGAAAAAAGGAGATTAAAGGGGGTGTTCCATTAAAAAATAATGTTTGTATCTCCGAAAAGCAACATTCAATTGTTTGTACATATATATTCCTTGGATATTGCAAAGAAATTTCCTAAAACTATCGTCTTTGCCATTTTCTCCTAGATAGAGAGGCAAAAAAGATAAGATTTAAGTAAATCAAATATATTTTTTAATATTTCAAAGCAAACTTAAAGTAAAAGTACTTAAGTGTAGACTGCTACAAAGAAATAACTAGAATTACGCAAACTAACGCCATATTTCTGCGCCAGCTCGCAAATTAACAATTTAATGTTGTGACAATAATAATCACGTAAACGAAAGTGTAAAATTATGTTGTAGTCGAGCTTTAAAATTTACGTGCGTTCGACGTCCGTACGTTTCAGGTTTATGGACTCCACAGTGCCGTAAAGCATCTTGTGACCTACGGAAAGGTCATATTTTAGTATATTAGGGTATAAGTTGTCCCTTCAGTGCCATAAATCCAAACAATTAACCCCTTGTGACCTTTGGGCGTCAAAGGTAAAAAGTCATATCTGAAACGTCTTTTTTAAAGGCCTTTTAATCAGTGGAAATATCACGAGGATTTGCGACGATATTATTGCTCACATTTTATTATATAAATCGAGCCGAGGGGGTGATTGTGGCATACTGTACAACGCGAATTACTAAAGGGAACTGCCCTAAAAAGTCTATGTCGATATTAGTCACGGGGTAACATATTGTGTTAAAATCGTTTCGGGGACAAGAGGAGTATCCTTGGCGCAGTGAATATGAAATCAGGAATGCCTCAATTTTCCAATATCCCAAGCGCGTAATCCGAAACTACCTTAAGTTCGTAGTTCTGTTGGTTTCTGTTTCGAAAAAAAAAATTATAATTTATATTTGACTCAAAATTTACTAGTTTCAAAAAATTGTTTGATTCTCGAAAGTGAAATAGCTCGATATTAGAAAAATAATTTGAATAACTCCTAGATTTTGGGTATTAAAAACAGTTTCTTTATTAGGAAAAAAAAAATTACTGCACTTACGAAAAACAGCTCCTTTTTTTCTCCTTTACACGCAAATGAATTACAAAAATTATGTCGCTTTCGAAAAAACGGTCCCTTTTAGTTAAGTATAAGTATCTCAAAATTTACTTCACTTTCCAAAAAAGAACTGCTCGAGTCTGATTAAGTACTGAGAATTAATTTAACTAATCTCCAGCCTTTAAACCGTTTGTAATGAACAAATACATTCCTAGATTTTTTATATCAAAAAACAAGTTTCTTTTTCAGACAAAAAAATTAATGCACTCGAAAAATAGCTCCTTTTTCTCTCCTTTATACACAAATGATTACAAAAATTATGAAGCTTTCGAAAAAACTGTCCCTTTTAGTTAAGTATAACAATTTGTATGTTCTCAAAATTTACTTCACTTTCGAAAAAGGAACTGCTTGAGTCTGGTTAGCTAACTGAAAATTAATTTAACTAATCTCCAACCTTTAAACCGTTTGTAATGTTCCTAGATTTTTGATATCAAAAAACAGTTTCTTCTTCAGAAAATAAAATTAATGCACTTTCGAAAAATAGCTCCTTTTTCTCTCCTTTATACTCAAATGTTTACAAAAAATTATGAAGCTTTCGAAAAAACTGTCCCTTTTAGTTGAGTATAACAATTTGTATGTTTTGATACATATCAAAAAAACAGTTTCCTTTTCAGAAAAAAAAATTATGCACTTTCGAAAAATAGCTCCTCTTTCTCTCTTTTAAACTCAAATGATTACATAAATTATGTCGCTTTCGAAAAGACGGTCCCTTTTAGTTAAGTATAACAATTTGTTCTCAAAATTTACTTCACTTTCGAAAAAAGAACTGCTCGAATCTGATTAGTGAAAATTAGTTTAACTAATCGTTTTTAACGAAAAAATACAACAAAATTAAAATTCAATTCCCATTTTTGTGGCTAGAAGTTTGTCGTGGCAAATATGATGGGAAAATAATTTTCCTAACAAGTAGCAATAAATAATCTAGTTGGCACAGTTTTAGGTAAACGTAGCATGTGGGTGGACTACAGTGAAAAGGCGTATCGCAAAATCCACGACGACTAGCGTTGCCATTGTAGTCGAGCTATTAGCAAGGATTTATAGCAATCGTAACACAGTCGTCGACTGTCCTTCTGTCTAGGCGCAAATCAGACTTTTCCGGGGTCTAATACGAAACTAAGCCAATAAAATACATCAACACTTTTCAATCACTTAAAATCCTAATTATCCAGTCACAAATGCATACAACCATATCAAATACATATTTCACTAATCTTTTTATTTGGGTCAGCATTCCCGGTTTTTCTTATTTCCCGCGGACGTTAATTTAAGTCGCAAAGAACATTACAAGAAAAATCGTGGGTGTCAACAGGACATTGTGCGGACGAAATGGGGGGTGAAGATTCTTTTATTGGAGGGTGCAATACTCGAACGATGGTTGTTGGAAGAAGTGAAGTAGTCTATCGAATTGTACTATTTCACGCAAACTTTAAATAGGGTTTTGAAATGTGACAGGAGCCCGCGACACATAAGGATTATTCACCCTTCTAAAGTAATTCCGCTTGGGGGCGACATCCCTAAAAATTAAAAGCCACAGATTTGCACTATGCTATTATAACAAAACTACCCCGCACCCTCGTCGCCGTTCTGATTCATAAAACCGCGCTGATAGATTATCACACAGCCCTACATTAGGATCATCTGATGTGGTCGTCAAGAAGCTAAAAAATCGATAGTGATACAATGCAGTCTAACAAATAATGCTATTACATAGTCGTATGCGCACGTGACGTGATTGTACAAGTCCTCGGTACGTACCATTCATGTCCAGTTTAAAATTTGATGCTGTTCGACATGTTATTAGGCGACGGGAAAGTGAAACGAGTTTTCGTTTCTTTTCCTCGAACGGCTCGCATTCTTCTAAATACTTTACTTGTTATTTACGTGGTCTTGGACCAAAAATGGAAAATGATTGGAATGTATAAAGTGAAATTTCTTTTCCCTGGATTGGCTTGATTTACATTTGTAATAGATACAATCGAGATTTTGTTTATTGTAATTTTACACATCCACGTAAGGTATAAATACGGGGTCTGTTCAGAAAATAACCGAATTTATTTTTTAAAACTCTATTCACACTTTTCCCAGCGGTGTTTCCTTTCGCGAAGCAGTCCTGGATAGCTTCATTTGAAATGGCCTTTAAAGTCCGTGGCGAACTTGCTTTGATGTCATCGATAGTCTGAAAACAGCGTCCTTTCAGCACTGATTTTAATTTCGGAAATAAGAAAAAACCGCGAGGGGCCAGGTCTGGCGAGTAAGGAGAGTGAGAACCTGACAAAGCTCAGTGTCCGCATATCACTAAATATCTCCGTTAGTGCGTAATTAAAAAAGTTCGGTTATTTTTTTAACAGACCCCGTATATACGCATAAAAGGAATTACTAACTACTAAGTAAAAATAGCGTTAAAGCTGTACCAAAAGTTGTTTATTTTAAAAGTAAATAGATACATTGTATCTTTATAGATATCGGAAAAGTAAAATATGTTTTTTACTATTTTTTATAAAATTCGTTAAAGATATATTGTATCGTCAAAGATATCGGAAAAGTAAAATATGATTTTCTTACTATTTTTTTAAACAATTGATCTTAGCATTTCAGATACAGATAGAATGGAAAAATTATATAAAATTTACCTCGCTTTCGAAAAGCAAAGCAACCTATTGTTGAAGGCGAAGAAATTTTGATTTAAAAAAAAAAAATTCGACTAAATTTCCAATCGTTAAAGATATATTGTATCTTTAACGATATCGGAAAAGTAAAATAATTTTTTTACTATTTTTTTTTTATAAAAAAAAAATTGAGCTTCGCATTTCAGACACAGATACAATGGAAAAATTATATAAAATTTACCAAGCTTTCGAAAAGCAGCCCATTGTTGAAGGCGAAGAAATTTTATAAAAATAATTTCGACTAAATTTCCGATCGTTAAAGATATATTGTATCTTTAAAGATATCGGAAAAGTAAAATATGATTTTTTTACTATTTTTTATATAAAAAAACCATTGAACATCGCATTTCAGACACAGATACAATGAAAGAATTATATAAAATTTACCTCGCTTTCGAAAAGCAGCCCATGGTCGAAAGCGAAGAAAATATGATTTTATAAAAATATTTTCGACTAAATCTCCAATCGTTAAAACTTTTGCTGATTAAATATATAAAAATAAAATATTCCTATATTTACTTCATTTTGTAAAGTGGAATTTTGAATATAAAAATAGTTTAGCTACATTTTTAACTGTTACAGTGCAAAATGTATAAAAATTACCCATTTTTCGAAAGTGAAGCAATTTTCTTATTTCATGGAAATAACACTGACCTAGATTAGGATCATCTACTGAGGTCGTGTTTACATCTTTAAAGAAAATTAAGAGCAATATACTTTTTTTTTTCTCTAAAAATTGTATAAATATTAGAGCAATTTTTTTTTAACGTAATAGATTTTCAAGTGAATAAGTAGGGAAAAAACCACGTCAAAAACTATTGCAAAGAGTTAAAATAAATATGTGTGCTTTATCTGTTGTTAAGGAGTTATTTTTATTTTTAATTAGTTTATGGAATAATTAACGTAGTATTGATGGGGTCATATCTGAGATGACCCCTTCATTAAACGATAATTCCGTTATCTATTTACAAGAGTCTCGTTATAAATAAATTCACTACATGCGTGCCAGTTTTTAATAATGTCAAATACATGTTTCTTCATCTCTCGTCGGGTACGAGCTGCACGAATTCTAAAAACAATTTCACAAATGTTACGAAACATTGCACCTTGAAATTTAAATACGGATTACGGCAAAATCAAAACGAAACTGAATTTCAGGAATATAAAAAATTGTTCTAAAGCTAACAATTGGAAAGTTCGGTAAATTTTTCCGGTAATAGTAACGTCACGAAAATGAAAAGATCCTCGACGCAATATTTCAAAGTTATTGTACCCCCAGAGCACGCCTCATAACATTATAAATTTGCTTTTCATCTTTTTGTCGCAGTGTTCCAACTTGGAACTTTTAAAGGTATATTTAGCAAATTGGTTCAAACATCTGGGTACACTATTCATAGCCGAGGCACATTACGGGCCTTTTCGTACCGTTTTGTATTTTTCAAGAGGCGGAGTAGCGATTTTACGCAGTTTGTATTTCTTTTGCCCCCGTTGTATTTCTTTAACTGACCGTCTAACTTCTCACTTGCGGATCTTTAACGAACGACCCCAAAATCCCAAATTGTCCTGTCACGATAAGGATCGCTAAATACGGAACATCTGTCACATCGAAGGCAAAATTCGTTAATTTGGCGATCATCGCCTCCTTTGATATATGATTTTTATTACGCAAACTTTTTTTGGCATTATTTAACTCACAGTTATTTTCGATTATTAAAAATTCCTTACACGAAAAGACACGTGGTTTTATTGATAGTTTTATCTCTACGTTTGTATCCAGAATAATAATTAAAACGTTACAAAACAGGCAATAAAAAATCATCTGTTGGCCTTAGGCCAATTTCACTTCGCGATAGTTTTATTAATGCCAATAGCCTGTTTTTAAAAGAAAAATACACGAAAGTTCCGATAATAAAGTAATTTCCCATTTTTTAACAATGTTTCCAAAGGACAGAGAAGGTTTTCGAAACGTTAACAATTTTTATGAAGCACGTTTTACGTTTAAATGACATTTGGTACGAAATTTCGCTTAACCCTATTTGGCTTACGTAAAAAATCGGAACGCGGCTCGTATTCAGATCTGTTTGGGGTTATGCATCGAACAATGCCTATCGATTAGAAGTTGTTGAGCCAAAGAGGTCGATTGCCCTCTTTAAAACGTGCTTAAGGAGTCGATCCCATCGATCTTGAACTAATTGTGAGGTTATCACACGCTGATACTCAAACAAAGTTACACGAAAAGGACTGGGTACACGAAGTTGAGTCGCTGCCTAGAATATCTGACTAGCGTAGTTGCCCTTTTTCATACAGTTTCTGGTTACATAATAGTGAGCGACCATGGGCGTCGCATTTCCGCGAAAAACAAAAAAAAAAAGACTCGATTTTCGATTTTTATGTTTTAAACGCGACGAAAAACTGAAGACTCGCTTTGTATTGCCCCGAAATAACTGAATATACAGGCTGTTCTTGAAATAAATGCCAAAACCTGTCAGTTTTGAAGACAATATGTTTTCTTAAACTTTAAATTAGTTTGTGATAAAAAACGAAAAAATACAAAAACAGTAGCTGACCTGCATTGGTATTTAGTTCTTAAGCTACCACACTGGAAAAAAAGTATTTGGATCAAATGAGCAGATAGTTTTAAATGGAATTATTTGCCGTAAGTGTTATTTTATTCTATTCAAATGTATATACTTTCGTCAAACTATGTGAAATATTTGTTGCAAGCTTTAATTTTTCTTAGAATTTATATTATTTGTAAATATATATAATTTAATTCAAATCTTTTATAGTTCTGAAATTTACTATCTCGGACTTTAGCTGCAAACATATTTGTTTCAAAACTACCAGTTCCTTAAAATATATACATATTTAAAATTTAGTATTAATGTAGGAATTATTCAAGACAAATGTAGCATATTATAATCAAACTTATGCTTTCTTGAAAGAAAATTGTAGCAGGTCACAGAATGGCGTAGGTGGGAAGTAGCACGATAGATGGAGCCACTTACGCTCTTTCCTATTTCCAGGACACCTTGTATATACAGGAAATTTGACAGTCGACACTAAGAGAATGATTTTAAATATAAAAACATTTTTTTCGCAATCTGACTTCGTTAAAGTTTGGTGTAGTTTTTTGGGAGACGGGGAACCGCGCGCCCTACGAAAAAACGTCCCGCGACGCCCATGGCGGACCCTGTACGGCACGTGCTTTGGCAAGAGGACCAAACAAGAAGTTTTTTACGAGGGTATATATTGGGGCATCATATTACAATTGTACTGTCTGCATAAATCTATTGTGGTATGTAGGAGGGAAGCTGTGAATGAGATGAGATACGTTTTCAGTTACGGGGAACAACGGACTGCTCAAAATAATGTGCTGATTATGAACACAATACAGGAGGAAACGTCGCTAATGCTAGAAAATGTGTTTTGGAGATTATTCCTTGTTGCACTTAACTACTCCGCGTGATTCGAAAACTGCAAGACGATTATTCCACCGGGGATATACGGGGTGCTCAAAATAAATGGTTATTTTAACGTTTGTTTTGGTGATTGTCAGCGAGAACAAAGACTGGATCAATTAAGAAAGCACGGAGGCTAAGAAATAACATGAGTGAATTAATTTTCTGCCAGTCTATGTTAGGCCACGTCACAGCTTCCATTGAATGAGACTATTTAAGGTACAGGCCTGAGAACAATATCTAAGGAGATATTTTTAGTGTTCTTAATGAATGATTACGCAATTTGTCGGTTATATTTATTATTATTTGTGATGCAGCTGGTGTTTTTCAACAATTAAAGTTTGCTACATTAGTAATTACCAGAGGAGTTGTTAGTAACACTTGTCCTTAATTGTACCAAGCACGACGAATATATTATTCTTTATTCACCATCGCTTTGTTACTGCTCTTGCTCCGCTCCGCTTATTGACGATGAAGTGTGCCGAAAGCACCACCAATTAATGCTTTTTACGGTCCCACTCGCTAAATCACCCAACGCGCATTACTTCATTGAAAAATGTTAGATCCTCCACTCCCACGCAAACCGGCTTTGTATTTATAACATTTTTACGTCTAATCAACAAAGTTACACATTGAATGTAATTTTACACTGTCTGTAAATTATTGAAAATGTAAATTTACATAAACTCTGCCATAATTTAACACCACAGAAAAAAAAGTTGTTTGTACTTTTCATGCGACATATGTTACCAGTAGTATTTTTGCCTCCTGATCACGAATCCAGTGTCAGAATTGAGCTATCACATCACAGGAATTTCCTAACCTCAAAAAACAGGTCAGAAATAGGAAATATTCAAGAAAAAGTGCTATGAAAAATCCAAAAAAATTTTTTTTCTGTATTCAAATGTTCATTTAAGACCCCGCTGAACGTGAATCCGAGGTCAATTTTACAAAATTCAAGATGGCCAACCAAATTTTCAAAAAATAATAGTCGCACCAAATTTGGTATACGGGAGTTTTCGCGATCGCTTATCACGGATCCGAGGTCAATTTTGCAAAATTCAAGATGGCGGATCCAAGATGGCCGACCAAATTTTCAAAAATAATACATTCGCGCCAAATTTGATATACGGGGGGTTTTCGGGGTCGCTGATCACTGGAGTTCGGGGTTTTCGTCGGCTAGTCGTAGGCGTGTTCATCGTAAACAAATAAATAAACAGGTAGGCATAAATAAAAATAAATAAAGCGAATCTGTTATTTTTTGAAATTTTGGTTGGCCATCTTTGATCCGCCATCTTGAATTTTTCAAAACTGACCTCGGATCCGTGATAAGCGATCGCGAAAACTCCCGTATACCAAATTTGGTGCGACTATTATTTTTTGAAAATTTGGTTGGCCATCTTGAATTTTGTAAAATTGACCTCGGATTCACGTTCAGCGGGGTCTTAAATGAACATTTGAATATAGAAAAAAAGAATTTTTGTATTTTTCCTAACACTTTCGTGAATTTTTTGCTATTTTTGACTTGTTTTTTGAGGTTAGGAAATTCCCGTGATGTGAAAGCTCAATTTTAACACCAGATTCGTGATCAGGAGGCAAAAATACTACGGGTAACATATGTCGCATGAAAAATACAGACAACTTTTTTTTATGTGGCTGTGTTATTGAAGACCAAGTGAAGCTCATGTTTGAGATCATTTGAAGGTCAACTCCTGTGTTTTGGTGGTGATACAATTTTTATCCCCGGATTCTGAAAGACCCAGCAATTTTAAGTTCGGATACGCGGTTGATTTATTTTTTAAGGTCATATTCAAGGGTATTTGAAGGTCAACTCTTGTTTTTTGGTAGTAATACAATTTCTGATCCCGGATTCTGAAAGAAATTTTCCGTTCGGAGACGAGATTGAGTAATTTTTCATTCTCAAGGTCATTTCAAGGTTAAATTCCTTCCAAAACTTCCCGGTTAATATCTCGTCATGATAGCGATATATCGGGACAATGACCTCTATAAAAGTTGTTTGGCTCATCCAAAGTCACTTAATGACTTCAAATCCTGCTACTTCAGAATATGACCCCGAAAGGGAACGTGCGACATGATTCATCCTACGGTATTCAGAGGTATTGCCATCAAAAAATAAAAATTGACCTTGAAATAACCTTGCACTTGGCCCCGAAGGAACGGATCCAAGGTCACCTGATGGTGGTCGCCAATGACTCAGGCAACTTTTGTTGTGGCCATTTTTCCGATGCCTCGTTATCCTGACGAGAAGTTCGATAAAGAGATTTGACCTTCAAATGATCTTGAAAATGAAAAAATAACTCGACCACGTCTCGAAGCGTAAAATTTCTCGCTCTTTCAGAATCCGGAGACAAAAATTGTATTACCATAAAATAACGAAGTTGACCTTCAAATGCCCTTGAACATGAGCTAACTTCATCAAACTCAATATGGTAGTCTGTTGGGAATTTTGAAATAGTTTAATTTTAAAATGTAACAGTGCAATTTAAAAAGTAGCAATACATTGTAAAAGGTTAAAAGCTTAATTATACGCAAGGTATTACGTGTGTTTATTTTTGGTGTGTAAGGATAGCTGCGAATGTGTGAAATTTAACTTAATTTTTTTTATTTAATGCGGTTCAGTGTACCCCGTATATTTTCCGTCGTTATAGAATCTCCCTCCTTTTTTTTCGTGGAAACCCTGTCGAGAATGTAAAAACGCGAAAGAACAATGGTACCGGACAAAGCACAGCGTATTGTATATATTATAAGCGTATTTATCGCTCCGAGTGACCTGTCACCTTTTGACACGCGTCTTGTGACGTCACTCCAATTTGCATAAACACTTTACACAATAACCATTTAACTTCTACTATCTCCGCATTATACACTTCCACGTCCAATATGTGGAATTAATAATGCACATATTAATATACTTATTTATGCAAATAATATACCATCTCACAAGTAACGTTAACACAATAGACAGTTGTCATATAACTACGCTTTACTGCATAATAAAAAAAGACGTATATGAATATTTTCGACGACGTATTACCGCAATCAATACGGCGTTTGTCTTGGGTTTATTCAAACGCTAATCGCTAAATTACAATGCGATTCGACGCACTTCAAATCGAAAGTATGGTGAATTATATAATTCGGGATTATTGCACGAATCGTTTACAAGTTTATTGCAATCGAGCAATATTTCCCTTATTAGTTAAAAAATGAAACAAAAATAAAGTTTCCTCTATATTTTCTCGTATGAATAATAAATCGTGTAATAAAATACGAAAAAATTGTTAACGGTCATTGAAATGAGCCTATAAAATATTCCGTCTTCATATAACGATAATCTGTTAGGTTAAAATAGATAACCGCAGGAATTATGGCGTGGTGGCGTCCATATTCTTTTCGGACACCGATTCCATCCGCTGACACTGACCTCGCATCGACCTGGGTACTATATCTTCCGCAGGTCTCCTTGTGAAGTAATGCCTGATTGATTCTGACTAGTTTTTTCGATTCTTTTACCGAAGTGCGAATAAATCACAATGAAATAGTGCGGAGGGCCGAGCGATAGGGTGCATAACAAAGTAGTTCCTACTTTTTGCGAACTGATTTTTAACAGGATTTGTTTGCGACGTCTCCTCTCGCGGGCTCACCTATTTTTTGCCCTGCCGCAAATTACCGCGGCTTTTGCGATTTAATAAATTAAATTACTGACACTCTATTAAAACATGCTTACTTTGAATTGTAAATATTATTTTCGTATTAATAAATTCCAACAAACTTTGTGTACCGAAACTTTGGTTTTCAAATTTGCATTAATACTTAAACAAAAACACAATGGGCGACCTTAAAAACTTCATTTAAAAACACTCTAAATGACAGACCCAGACGCACAATCTCTCCATACTTCCCAACGAAATAAATTAAATAATTCTTTAATATAATTACCTTTATTTATTTGGTTATGATGATCGATCGAAGACGACCAGCATTGAATTATACCTTCAACACCTAAGATCATTCGTCAGCAGAACCACCAGATATACACCGGTCTCGAACTGCATATCTTATCTCACACAGAAACTTAATAAATTAAAAATTTGGAACCAGTATAAAAAATATCCTGTTCTATAGACTGACGATGTTTTAAGGTTGGAACAAAATCAACAAAGTTCAACAACTACGTCTGGAAGGCCACTATAAACACACAATCGTAATTTTGTAAATCCCAAATAAATGTACGAGGGATGTTCCAGTTTTTAATAGGTCACTATGTACATAGTTATAAACCAGTGGCGGCTCGTGATATTGTGAATAGGTGAGGTCCGTGGCTTTTTACTAGGTGGGCAATAAAGAAAAAAAAAATTCGATCAAGCGACTCAGTGTATCTTGAAATTTTTGTTTTGGTAATTTTTCCTACGGAATATACATAAACTATAATATAGCTCAAGGAAATTAGGACAAAATTTTTTTTTAGTTAGAGTAAATCTGACAATACCAGCGTTTTCAGTGAGTCCGAAAACGTGTATTTGGATATTTTAATAAAGGTTTTGGGCACTTTCATATTTTGGTAATTTTTTCTACGGAATATACATAAACTGTAATATAGCTCAAGAAAATTAGGACAATTTTTTTTAGTTAGAATTAATCTGAACCAGTCGAGTCCGAAAACGTATAAATGGTAATTTTTCCTATAGAACATACATAAACTATAATATAGTTCAAGAAAATTAAGACAAAATTTTTTTTTAGTTAGAGTAAATTCGACAAAACCAGGGTTTTCAGCGAGTCCGAAAACGTATATTTGGATATTTTTTAAATGTTTTGGGCACTTTTATATTTTGGTAATTTTTCCTACAGAATATACAAAAACTATAATATAGCTCAAGAAAATTTAGCACAAAATTTTTTTTTTGTTGGAGTAAATCTGACAAAACCAGCATATTCAGCGAGTTCGAAAACGTATATTTGGACGTTTTTATAAAGGTTTTGGGCACTTTTATATTTTGGTAATTTTTCCATACATAAACTATAATATAGCTCAAGAAAATTTAGCACAACATTTTTTTTTAGTTGGAGTAAATCTGGCAAAACCAGCGTATTCAGCGAGTTCGAAATCGTATGTTTGGACGTTTTTATAAAGGTTTTGGGCACTTTTATATTTTGGTAATTTTGCCTACAGAATATACATAAACTATAATATAGCTCAAGAAAATTAGGGCATTTTTTTTTAATTAGAATAAATCTGAACCAGCGTTTTCGTCGAGTCCGAAAACGTATGTTTGGACGTTTTTATATAGGCTTTGGGCATTTTTATATTTTGGTAATTTTTCCTATAGAACATACATAAACTATAATATAGTTCAAGAAAATTAGGACAAAATTTTTTTTTAGTTAGAGTAAATTCGACAAAACCAGGGTTTTCAGCGAGTCCGAAAACGTATATTTGGATATTTTTTAAAGGTTTTGGGCACTTTTATATTTTGGTAATTTTTCCTACAGAATATACATAAACTATAATATAGCTCAAGAAAATTTAGCACAAAATTTTTTTTTAAGTTGGAGTAAATCTGACAAAACCAGCGTATTCAGCGAGTTCGAAAACGTATATTTGGACGTTTTTATAAAGGTTTTGGGCACTTTTATATTTCGGTAATTTTTCCTACAGAATATACATAAACTATAATATAGCTCAAAAAAATTTAGCACAAATTTTTTTTTTTAGATGGAGTAAATCTGGCAAAACCTAGTTCTAGTTCAGCGAGTTCGAAAACGTATGTTTGGACGTTTTTATAAAGGTTTTGGGCACTTTTATATTTTGGTAATTGTGCCTACAGAATATACATAAACTATAATATAGCTCAAGAAAATTAGTTTAGAGCAGTAGTTTACGTTTACTTTTTGAAAAAGGTGTTTCAAGAGATAAAACAATATTGTTAGATAGTTTCATTATTAGCGACCTATGCAGGTATTTGATAATATAATAAGTATCTATTAAATTACGTTGAATTTATTTTTACTTTGTTTTGTTGTAAGGAAGTTGTTTTTTATTTACTTTAAATCAATACCTGCCTTGTCCTTATCCTTAAAGCCTTTGTACCATTCCTCACACTGACATCAGACAATACCCGCGTACTATACGACGCGTCCATTAACCGCGAACTAAAGCGACAGCAAAAGCGATGACTAGCGATGCAAAAGTGTAACAATGGCAACATTTACTCCTCAACAATATTGTGCTTGCCATTGTATGCAAATTTGCAAATTTTGGGTGAACACGGAAAATATGCTGCATAGATAGGAGCCTCGCGCTTTTTTATTTCAAATTTTTTTTTGGATTTGTTTTTTACTTATTTACATTAAAACAGACGGAAAATTTGGATATTCCGTACCGATGTGGGTAAATTATCGAATTAATGAACGGATTTGCTGTTGTAAAAGACGCCTTAGGATACAAGGTTGCTCATCAGCTCCCTACTGACCCGGAGATGAGATAATCTATCTCCCATTGGATTAATGAATCTAGATTTGTAACAATAGTAAGGAGACCGCAGTGCCCCAATACAAAGGTAGGCGATTACTGTGACACAAAAGTTGGGAAAATCAATATCGTGTATTAACGAACGGTTTCGGAATATTAACAAATGTTGTGAAGCTGAATAAAAAATGTGTGTGGAATTTCGTAGACGTTTCGGTTTAATGTCTTTTCGGAAGTGTGGTGAAATAGATGAAAACCGAGTAATTCGTCGACGTACAAATAAAACATTGGGGTAGAATTATCAAAGTTGATAAATAAAAGTTCGGCGCTATTAAAGTACCGGCTATAAAGAAGCATCTTTAACAAAGAAACTTTGTAAATGAACAATTGAAAGGATTACGGAAAGTTTACAATCCTGCGTCAACATAAAGTAGACTTATATTAGGAAGTTTTAATTGTCCTTAGAGCCATTAAAAATTGACGAACAAGGATTAGCATAGACGGGTGTCTTTAATAATGGATTAAACTTAGAGGTTTAATTTATACGAGTTTATTAATACTGGTAACAGCTGACATGGATTCTGAACGGGCTGAAAAAAATCCCAAGCATGAGACAATTGCATTTAGCCGTGTATTTTTAGAGATATGTCAAATATATAAGAAGAGGTCAAGAATTTTCAAGGCTATTTTAAGCAACAAAATGTAATTAACATACGAACTTTGCTATGCTAATGGCCCCCTTTTTTATTTTATGTCATTCGCTTTATACTAAAATTTATCCACCGACATTTATCCCATTACATCTGCTTAAATCACGCACATTATTAATTATTTATAAACATTTTAGATAGATTAGTCTCCTTCCAAATTAACATATGCTAATGATCGCGAGAGCGCTATGGAATGTGTTCGTTTTTACATATTATCTTCATTTTAATTTGTGCCGACATTTATAATGTTATTATTAATTTTTCATCTATACAGGATGAAAATTGTATGGCGGGATAAAATGTTTGCCATGAACGTGCATAATCGTAAAAGCGATTTTGTCCATAGATGAAAATAAATGTGATTGATAGCGCTGTGCTATTCAATTTTGGGTTAATTAATATCTCTAATTAATCTAACATTTATCGATAGGTTGACTGATCGCAAACTAGTTCTAACCTCGGTGTCATTACTCGTCCAGTTTCATTTTAATCCTCTAGTATTTCCGCTTCGTAAAAGATCTATTAAATTTCTGGCTAGAGATTTTTTTTTATCTATTTGGGCATTTTAACACCGGTAAAAAAATAATTAAATACACCCTTTCGTCAAAAAAAGTGAGTCAGTCAGGGGTCAAATTAGAAAAAGGTTTAGAAAAATAATCTATTCATCTGCTTCCGTAGCTAGAAATTGTGATATTTGTTATATTATTACAGTGGCGGTTTTACCATAAGAGCTGCGGAGCTGCAGAACACATAAAATTTTATGTATTTAATCATATTAAATATCAACAAAATATTTAAAGAATCCAAATGTACTCGCGCTAAAATAAATCTAGGAGCTTATATTATTATTTATTGCGACGCGAGCTACGCTCCTTAATATATGCAACCTCATATACACAATGTGTGGACAGCGAACAATTATATGCTTCCTTTGTTTTTATTGGCTGATCAGGCACGTGACCCAGTACACAAAGATAGGGGCTTTGGCGGCTGCAATAGTGACAGCCACTGCGCTGCAGTCTGCAGTAAATGCAGTAATATTTCGTACGTGGTATGTGGTGGTTTATTTCTGCGAGCGGCACGTGTGAATATTTTCGTTTAGGCGTCTACGGATATTATAGTTATTAAAATGAATAGCGTTTCGTTTAAAAAAAAACTTTATTTGGTTCTCTGCCTTATGAGGATAAACTAAAAATAAAAGAAGTAAAAGTTATAAAAAAACAATAATGTATACACAAAAGCAGAGTGGGTGTGCGGGTGTGATTTAAAATATTCACTGTTTTGTTTTCCGTGCTTACTTTTCGGTGGGGATAAAGCATGGACAATATACAGTGTGAAAGATTTAAGTCATTAAGTCTTTAGGTAAAATAAACATAAGAAGTCAGTTAGATTCTGCATATTGGGATAATATACGGAAACATATGAACAGGTAATGAAAAATCGTCATGTATTATTTAAAATCATAGATTGCATAAAATTTTGCGGAGCTTTCGAATTAGCACTTTTCGGACACGACAAGACAGAAAATTCGGACAACCCTGATGTGTTTCGTGGACTCATAAATTTTAAAAGAACATCTAGCCACATTGGTATGACCGGGATTTTCTGTGATTGTACCGGGAATTAGCTGTATGGTCCCGGATTTCGGATTTGCACGTATAACTCCCGGAATATAATATAATGTACATATATATAAAAAAATATAAAGAAAAAATCATAACACGCCGAGAAAAATTAAAATTCGTTGAATTGTTGGTAAATTTCACAAACGACTTTTTTTTTTATAAACAATATTCAATAATTTAATAAAATATATTTAGTTTATTCCAATTTATTATACCATCAGTAGGTAATTCGTAAATGGATATTTCAAAAAGGTGTCAATTTCAAAAATCATTCTTGTGAAAATCTGTATTTTTTTTTATAAATTCATTGTTCCTTAAAATTCAGAAGTGCCAGGAAAACGCGTGACCTTAAAAATTTTAAAATTTAGAAACTCCCGGCACTTAATATCCCGGAATTCAATTCAACAAATGTAACAACCCTAAGCAGAACACATTCGATCAATGTTCACGCGCCGCCACTGTATTATTACATAGTTCTTTTTTAAATATCAGGTGGCAAAATTCACGAATAAATAGAGAAAAAGAAACAAACTAAGTATACCACAAATTAATAACCTCAGATATTAAAGTTTGGACAGGGCATAGCTAATACCGAGGCTAATACAATGCGAAACATCGCCTTAATGTTAAAAATGCTGTCACCGCCGTTCTTGGTGGTGAAAATTCAACATATTTGAAATTATTCAATTTTCGTAGCTTAAAATATACGTAGGCATTGTCGAAACCAAGAGAGTTGCACGAACAAAAGTATACACCGAAAAAAAAGCATTTGGATGAAATGAGCAGATCAGAAAGAAAGAATCATATTAATATATATACAAAAGATGTTTATATAAAATCTATGTAGATCATAAAATTAAGAATAGAATTCGTCTAACCGTAAGTATCAACTATTTATTTTAAATGCTATTTTTAAAGTAAGAAATTATATTTCTGGGTAGAAATTTAAAGTATTTAAATAAATAAATAATTTTCTTGAAAGAAGAAAATATTTTCTTGCGTATATGCAGGGTGTTTGGTAAGTCGATGCATTCCTTGCAGGAGATTATAGTACAAGTGATTTGTGATATATTTCCTAAATATACCATATTCCGAAAAGCCTTAGTTTCCGATCCACAGGGTGTTAAAGTTTTAATAAAAAAATGCAAATTTATAAATATTGCGGAAACCGCTAAGAATATTTTAATGAAACTTTACAAGCATTGACAGTTAACAACAATACATGTTTTACGATAAAAATATAGTTTTCCGTTTCACCAGTGGCGTACGCACAGGCACGTCTTTAGATATTTTTAAAGAAAAAAATGATACTCAACTGATTAAAGTTATTTTGCAGTTTAGTGCATACAACTCTCACAATAACCACGATGTCGAAATATACCGTAAAACAATTAAACTACAGGGTGTTAAACAAGTACGCCGACCAACTGTGTTTACTATTACGTTTGTTGTTATCCAAAGCTTGTAATTCAATAAATTGAATAATTTCGCCGTACTTTCGATTCATGTTGGTAACGACCCCGTCTTGTTGCAGATGCGTGCGGACTGAGCGACGTCGCCCACATAGAGTCCATCCAGGAGAAGTCGCAGTGCGCCCTAGAGGAGTACTGCAGGTCCCAGTACCCCAACCAGCCGACCAGATTCGGGAAGCTGCTGCTGCGTTTGCCGAGTTTACGGACTGTCAGTTCTGCGGTGATCGAACAATTGTTTTTCGTCAGGCTCGTGGGGAAGACGCCCATCGAGACCCTGATCAGGGACATGCTTCTGTCCGGCAGCTCCTTCTCGTGGCCGTACATGTGATACTTGAAACTGTACTAGGTGTACTAGTCAAAAATGCCGTTAAATAATCCTTCTTTACCTGGTTTTTGCTCCTAGCGATCGCGAGTTCGGTGGTTGATCAAGATTTGGTAGACGTGAGACTTATTCCGTGTTTCGGTCGACATATCAAAAAGGGGCAAGGTTCGAGCAAATATCAAATTGCCAAATATGAACTGAGGTTAATACCCAGACGAAATGAATGTTCCTTTTTATATCAAAATGAGACGGATAAGCGACAGGCTTAGGTTTACGAACGTAGGTATATATAAATGTATTAGTAATATATTTTATTGGATTTGTACCATATGTAAATATCTAATGTCTCATAAATAAGTACATATTTTTATTGGTATCTGCATTGTTTACAATATAATAGCTAATTTTTTGTACAGCCAGACCTGGACTCTAAAGGCGTAACCGTTCTACCACATCGTACTCATAAATTTTCATACCAAAGACAACTGATTGTTCTTCTTGTTATCCCCTAGTATTAAGTGCATTTACGAATATGTACAGGGTGTTTTGGAAAAATGTACCATACATTTAGAAACTGATGAAACCCAAAAAAATCACGTTTTGGCCATATATTCTCCAAAAAACAGCACAAATGTATTGAAAATTAGTACAAGCAAGTTTTTGAGGCTGCTAAATGCAAGAGTGTAGTAAGTTTTTGACCATTTGTTACAACATAACTTTTTTGAGGTTAGGTTCTTACGGTGCATGTGGTACATTAAGCTTTGAAATTTCATTTTATTTAAAAACGGGCTCTTGTTGAAATCATTCTAAGCAAGCAAAATTATTCTAAGGTAACCTGATCTAAGGCGGTTTATTTTCATCTAAACAAACTAGCCTTGAGGTACGGTCCAGTCGTTTCTGGACACCCTGTATATTACGAGTAGAAGCTGGTTGTTTACGGATTAAGATTCCCTTTTCATGTAAAATTGAATTTTACACAGTAAAAAACTTAACCTCAAAATAGTCAAAAACCAACAACACTGGCATATCTAGCACCCTCAAAACCTTTGCAACGCATTTCATTGTTTCATTAAAAAACCCTGTTATTTCAAAAATAAAGATGTGGTTCAGAGAAAAATATTGATGTTTTGTCAGCCCCTGACTTTATGGAAATTTTTCAAAAACTACCTCTGTATTAAACTTAGGAGAGTTTTATTTTAAATACAGGGTGTCCCGTATAAGAACCGACACAGGGCAGATGCATGTAGGGGTGTCCAAAATATTGTAATTTAACCAAACTTACCTATTTACAAAGTTGTACCCCTGAAGAGTTATTAGCCCCTAAAATGGGGCCCCTAAATTTCGAAAAAAATTAATATCTCTGCAACACTTTACCGCAGAAGAACAAAATTTGGGACATGATTTAGGTTTATTACTGGTCTATTTTGACTATGATTTAAAGCTAATTGAAGCACTACAAGGTGTTCATTGGGGATGACTCACCCCTAAAATTGTACCGAACTTTGTTTTTCATTGGCCGAATTGAAAAATAGTAATATTAATTCACACAGTAGAATTTAATTTTAAAATTTTTTTACTCTTGTTAAATTTTAAAAAACTATGGTTTTCAAGAAAAACCGTATTAATTAACACAAGATTTTAAAAATCAGTAGTAGGCTTTATCTTCCAAATTTGACAAATGGCCAAATAAATTTTACTTCACTTATCTCCTATTTCTACAAAAAGAAAACAAGGACCTAGGTAGTTTTTAAATAAGCGAATATTGTATTAAGTAAAAAACACAAATAAATAATAAAAATAATAATTGATATTTTTTCAACGACAATCAGAGGCATTTGTTGAAATAAAATAATCTTATTACTAACTTATAACTAACAAGTTTGAAAGATAAATTCATTGCCTACTACTGACTTTTCGATTATTTTCTAATAAACACTGTTAAAATTTTGTTTCAGTTAATACGGTTTTTCTTCAAAACCATAGTTTTTTAAAATTTAACAAGAGTAAAAAAATTCTTAAAATTAAATTCTACTTGTGAATTAATATTTTTCAATTCGGACAATGAAAAAAAGTTCGGTACAATTTTAGGGGTGTCATCCCCAATGAACACGTTGTAATGCTTCAATTAACTTTAAATCATAGTTAAAGAAGACCAGTAATAAACCTAAATCATGTACCAAATTTGGTTCTTCTGCGGTAAAGTGATTTTTTCAAAATTTAGGGCTGCACTTTGGGGCTAATAACTCCTCATGGGTGCAACTTTGTATATAGGTTAAGTTTAGTTAAATTACAATATTTTGGACACCCCTACATGAACCTGCCCTGTGTCAGTTCTTATACGGGACACCTTGTACATTTAAAAAAATATTAGGCAGCCATACATTTGCCTGATTTTTTTCCGGTATCATTTCAGGTTTATCAAAAAAACTGTTCGAGTGAAATAATTGAGATGATATATATGCTTGGTTTAAAGCGTCTTTCCTTCCATTTTATCTGTGACTAAAAAAATCCCAACAGCATTGCGTTCTTCTATTGTTTTATTCTTAAGACACGTACTGATTTTACTTACACTAACGATGTGAGTGATGTTTCTCCAAGTATAGCAGTCTGAAAACCCTAAAAATGCTCAAAGCGTGTAGATATAGTTCTGCAGTGTATAAACAAAATTTTATCTTGACTGACTTAATAAAATATGTGCCAAAAATGCGTGTAGAAAGTAAATTATTAATTTCCCATCACTTCATCCATATGGCTTTACAAAAAATTACAAGCGAATATTTCAGTTAACAATATAGTTACCTTTTATTGTGTTATCCTTCTTAGTCAACGATCAGATTGTTTTTTATGGTTTAAGTAGTTGTTTATTGTTATATTGTTATCTTAAATGATTGTTATACATTTTCACTTAACAATTTTCTTGTCGTTCTCGATACGATAAGATGGCCAGTTTCTTTACAAAAGTATTTTACTTAATTTAAAGCGGTACGAACGTTTTAATTTTTACGTACTTATAGACTATCGATTAACATGGTTCGATGTGAATCACGTTTGTTTGTTTGTTTGTTTGTTTTGAATCCAACAACCCACTTAGCCCCTCCCCCCCCCGGAAGGGAAAATTAATTTTTAAAACGCAATATTTGCCTGTTGTTTTTTGTATAACATTGTTTTGTACCTTACACTAGTATTTAGTTTATAGTGCAATCTTAAAAAATAAAACTATTTATTGGATTTTCTAACTTTTTCTTTATTTTTTTACATTAGATGTAAAAAAAACAACTCTAAATTAGATTGTACGTGGCTTTGAAAAGAAGACGCCATTGCCAAGATCAATTTTAATCATAGTACATGATACGGGATTTCCTTATACATATTTGTAATAAATAAACCGTGTATATATCTAAATAGTAAACTTAATAAAGTCACTGTATTTATACTACTGTGTTTTAATTCCTCGAACGCAAATAGGGCTTCTCCAGGCCCGTCATCGATGATTTTCATAAAAACAATAACTATCAATTTTAGAAAGTGTAGTTATTTGAAAAAAAAACTAAAATACTTTCATGTGTATTAAAGGCTATTCGTAATTTGTTTAAGCCTTGAGAACGACTAAATATACAGGGTGTTTCAGTCATAATGTCATTAATTTTAACTACGTATTCGGAAGGCCTAATAAAGACAGAAAATCGAACGTTGTAGCGAAACAGCTGATTTCCTAGTCGTCGTCCCCTCCAGTTTTGCAATTGCTTCGAAAATCAAAGTGCAACGGATTTCAACTTTATGGACGAACGAGTGAGTGTCTTTTAGCCGTATTTGTCATTTTAAATAAATTACATAATAAGGTATACGTCCTACAAACTGAATAATTACCTACATGAACATACTAAAAACTCATATTCAATTATAAAACAGTGAAAACGTTAAGAATATGTATATTAGAGTTAGGTTAGTCACCGTAGGTCAAGATTCACTCTCGATGTAGGTCAGCAGTCAGGAGCGGTCCGAAAAGGAGTTAAATAATTAGAAAATATTTTTTTTAGCGTAAATATGCATTCTACTCATTTTCCCTATTTTCCCTTAAAAGTTACATTATGACTGAAACGCCCTGTATAATCGAAACATTGGTAAATTTTGAGAAAAATAGGAGTCTTTGGTAATTGTCCTAAATCCACAAGTCTGGAAGCAATTATTACGATTTTAAATGACCTATAAATCAGTGTACCCTGTATATAAAAATTATGAAAATATTGAGGAAGTTGATTTTATTGTTTTAATAATCTCATTAAATATTTAAATAGTACTTGCAGCTACAGATTTCCAAAATATCTAGTAAACAGTTTTCTAATTACTATTACGATGATTTATACATGGGCGTAGCTAGGGGGCAGGGGTGTGCATGGCCCACTCCAGAAGGCAATGCCCACTGCAGAAAAAAAAGATCTAATATTTCGAGTGTGCTTTTTTTTTGAGGGCTCCACAGCTTGGAGCCCTGAGCCCACGCCAAGCAATAGTTGTAGTAAATTTTATATTTTTGCGAAAGATGCCGAGTTCTGACAATGAAAATAAACCGTAGAACTCTTTTTCCTGTCTGATTTGAAATATTTTGTTGGCGTTTTTGGTATGTGGGTGCTTCACGCTGGCATCAGTCATATAATCGGTAATTTCTCATACAAAGTTAAATACCTGTAAATGACTAAAGAAAGGACATTAAAACGTAATTTATTACCTCGTACCTATAAAAGCGCTAAGAGGTAAGTATTTTAATGGCATAATGTACAAGACGAAATAAGTACCTAATTTCAGGCTGATTATATTTTAGTTGCTCAGGTGCGGTCTGGTCTCGGGTGTACAAACTGCAGCACTTAGGGTGGCGTTTTGGACGTCGGAAATCAAGGCTTCCGGGGAGGGGGGTTGAAAATTGCGACGAAAGAATCGCGTCTCAGCTGCGACCGACCGCAAAACATGTTGCAAAGTGCAAAGTTATATTAATTATCACCCCTGTCTGCCGGCTAATTGTTATAAACTACCTATTGAATCACTACCGAGGCTGTGCACTGTATTCCTTCTTTGCCTAATTCCAAACTTTGTGTATCCAAGATTAAAAAACCCTACTTTGCTCGTGTCCCCAATAAAACAATATCAGCAGAAAAAAAAAATTCGACAACCTTTCGAATTGTTTCTTTAAATCAAAAGTATTTTTTTTTTTTTAATTAAGGGTTATTGATTCTGCCTGTGCTATTTTCAAGGGTGATACGCCACTTCGCAGTCGTTCAAAACCCAGTTAAAAAGTACCACCCGAGATTTTTATGAAAGAAAACCCGACTATTGAATAATAAACGGTCGGTAGAAGGAAATGAACTTTTTATCTCGCCAACCTTTGACACGGAACACAAAGAATAGTGTTTGGTTGATTGACACTTTTCATTTTGTCTTGTTTTCTATTTAAATTCATCTGGCACGGGAAAAAATCAATGTCTCTGTCACGTTTTAAAATGGATACATCCCCGCTGATGTCCTTGCGATCTTATCTGGTGCCACTGCTCGAAATTTCATCACTGTATGACACATTTTTCAGTTCAGCACTCACTTCGACCAATAACGGACGGATATTATACTCTACAGCATATCCCACCACCCTGAACATGAAATATAAACATTTTCTCAGAAATTATTAACTATAAAAAAATAACTACAAACAAGTACCTGGATTTGTCTGGATATTTTGTCACATAAAAAAATTATACTGGCGCAATCCAAAAAATATTTTTTGAGACACCCTGTAGCCTTCGCGTTGTATAATCCCACATTCCCGCGTTTTAAATAATTTCGGCATGTGTAATTATTTTTTTACACGGTATATATGCTTGCGTGGAAATTTACCTCAGTTTCGAATATCTAGTCGTGATTTTCGCTGTCGGCCCTACTCCGTTCGAGCCGTTCTATAATTACCGGCTTTTTCGTTCCGGTATATTTGAAACAAAATGCCTTACGGTCTTTAGCCTCTTTAGACAGTTGATTATCCTTTTTGAGCATAAGGAAGGGGGTCTTCAATAATCACTACACTGTGGCAGGAACTGTGGGCGTATCTATTGACACTTTTCTAGTAGCCAATAGGAGCAGGTCAACTGTTACCTTGGTTACCATCTTTGTCCTTACTTGTGATAAAGCTCTAGTTGCTCCTTTTAGTCCTTTTGCTCATATCCTTGTATCTAAAGACAGATCAGTCGGCTTCACACAAAAAGCCACCAAGACACCGGATTATCGACGCTGACACATCGTCGCAAAAACAATCCCGACAACCCCTGATTTTAAATTCAAGTAAAACACCCTTCCTGTCGAATTTTTAATGGTAGACACACCTGGATGCAGTTGGATTAAAAAAATATTCACAATATTTCTTCATTTTTAATTATTAGTTTGCGGGTAAATATAACGTGCGTGATTATAAAGGAGAGCATTTATATTTAGCTTACTAGGAAAAATTGATTCAATGAGCGAGACGAACAATTACTAATATTTCCAGCTACATCAAATACACAATTATTATTACCGACTTATACTTAATTACTCTAGTAAATCTACTCATGTTGATGTATAATAAATCCTCATTAAACAAATCTGAAAATATCTGGAACAATATGACGTAATCATTCTGTTGTCATATTCCCAATCTTTAATATAAATTGACCTTTAATTGACACCAATTGTATAGCTGCAACAGCTCAGCCTCTACAGTGCGTTGCTTTACTTCGAAGTATTTTAAACAGGGACTCGTATCTGTCTGGTACACTAAAACATGTCTTTGAATCTTAACTTCAAAGTTTTTAACTAGAAATTGTGAAACATTTCGTAAAATTTCGTTTCACCACACCTTCAGGGATTAATATAACAAAGCCACAATTTTTTTAAAAGATTTTCTGCATCTTCGTTTTTTCATTAAATTAACATAAATGCAGGATTAAAAATCATAGCCATCTTCGATTTGTCTACTCTTACCGTGCTATCCGAATGAAAATCACGTTCTACATAAACACTGGCAACCAATCCTTACCCACCTGGGCCACCAATGGATTCATTGTCAACAACAAGCTTGGCGCCTATATCTTGGCCAAACGAACTCTCTCTAATTGAACTAAATCTTAAATACACTAACTGTACTTAAAAAGGCGCATGTGAGAAAGCACAACATATGTTACATCTAATTGAACAATAGCCCTTATATTTCTATCCATGAAATTTAACATAATTACTCGGTTAATTGTTATTATTGGTACTGGTGTGTGACCCCAAAACTAATTGATCTGTGCTGTTGTTTTCGTTTGAACACGAGACTAACGTAAGCCCCTTGTCGTATTATTCGTATACGTAGATATACATTCAAATTTAAAAAAGTATTTATTTTTTTTGCGATTTCCTGCCTAACTATAGCACGTAGATATCCTCACAAAACCTGATATTTTTTTAGTTTGAGAGTTTTAAGAGAAGTTTTAAAATAAATAAGCAAGCTGCTTAACTAAACAAAGATTTACTCTAATTTAAAATGCTCATGGAGCAATATTAATAGGCCGGACCCCCTTTTAGACATTGTATCTCAAGTTACCTGCCTTTTCGCCTTAAGTACCTTGCTCCTTCCAACAGCTAAGCTACTATTAATCGTTAGCTGTCGTAGATAGTGTTTAATTTTCTCTTGGTGTAACAGAAGGTATTAGCGGCTTTTTTGAAGGGGAATCAGCAATTAAAAACCTCATCTTAACATATAAGGTTTTTAGTGCTTGCAGAACAGCTACAGTATTTATTTGTGGTAAAATTAACAGCACTATACCTCCTTTCATTTTTACGTTCAGTGAGGTCGTATAGTCACCGATTTATCGTTGGGGATTCTCGATTTTAATTCACACACTGCACAGGCTAAATGAAAATAAATAATGCAAGCTATATGATGTACTATATATTATCATCTTAATTCTTAACATGGAAAATATGGGTCTTCGTATATCATACAGTTTGGGTGGTTCTAACAGGTTTCAATTTGCGGGCAAGTAATAAATGGACATAAGAACTATAATTACCTGAAATTACTTCCCTGACTCACTACTTATTAGTTCTCTAATTATGACTACTTGGTTTTTTTAATTTAATTAATATATCTTCGCGATCTTTCGTTTCTCCATAGTCATCAAGGCACTAGAAATAATAATAGGATATTATAAAGTCAAAATACGCAGAAATAAAGGTTGTAAACCGGTTTAAATAGCTGGGAATATTTATCAGAACCGCGGCGAATTTATGTTAAAGGGCAAATACCTCGGAATAGGATTAGGGAAATTGGGGATAGTCGAAGTGAATCACAAGGGTTCTAAAAAAATACACATTTCTTCAATTCGAATAAATTTGTGGAAAGGACGAGAGCCGCTCCTGGTGACATGTGACAATTTGGCTGCTGTTTTCCTCTCTTAAGAGCCCGTCACTTTTAATTTAGATGGTCCCAGTAAAATGAAAAGAAAATAAACAAACCCTTGGTTTTTTTCCCAACCCCTCCAAAGATCAAATTACTGGATTATACACCCAGTATTTAATAACCGCGTTTTATAAACTATTTCCAATTCCGATAATGAAATATGTTCTTGTTTATATTACTTACAGAAAACATCAATTCAACAATTATATTACCACTACTTATTTCATTTTGAAGATCAACATAATTTGTTAATAAATTAGCATTGAAATCGACTTTTTCTTTTATAAATAACCTTTTACCACATTAACAACAGGATATTTAGTTAAAGGTTAAATAAGATCTTCACCTAGTAATAACAGCAAAATAGGCATCGTATTTTAATATGTGATGCGATATTATTAGAAATTAATTTCTCTGAAGATATATTAATAAATTTAAAAAGAATAATTTGGAAAAGAGCATATTTTTCAATACTGATAATAATACTAGTGCACGTCTTTTAACGTTTAAGCGTCTGGAGTTACAATAAGACTAGGGACTAGTTTGAGAAAGAAAAATTTTGCAAAATCATTAATTATCCCCTGGCAGTTTGATTCTAAACGGTCAACAGGCGATTTCCACCAGGTAAAATATACAAAAGAAAACCATTAGCAGAAAACTATTAGCACAATTTGCTATATATTACAAAGCATTACAATGTAAATAGTTTAACGCATGTTTCCTACAAATGGCCCCGATACAAAAATAAGGGTGTTAATTTTACCGGGTGTTTATTTTTAACACCGAAATTAGATCTCGATATTTCTCAAACTTTAACAAAAATTAAAACTAAAGTCAAAGACGCGACCAAATTGTAATTTTCAACATTTAAAATATTGCATTTATAGCCTACCACAATTAATCAAGCAATGAATAAAAGAATAAACATAATATGAAACCACTAACAATGGAAACTGGGAAAAAGAAAAATAATCAGTTCAGATTTTCGAAACGTTAACAACTTTTTGTAGTAAAAGCTATATAGTGATGTGTATTTGTCTGCTTTTTTCGATGTCAGTTTTTTGGTTACGCAAAACTATTTTCATAAAAATAATCCTGGACTGTTCCCTCTGGCACAAGGGTTTATTTCATAATTTTTTTTTAAATTTTTCACTGGTGGCAAAATACCCAATAAATACAAAAAACCGACCACTGCCACAAATAAATATCTACTCTATTCATTTTTGGACTAGATAAAAATAAGGAGCATGGAAATATGTTTCAGCTTAAACGCTTATTAGGGTCACAAAACAGAGGGGAAATATAATTTATACACGTTATAAGAAATTTGTGGCAGTATCTTTTTATGTTTTATAGCCTTGAAGCTCATTTCCCGCTATCTGATGTACAAAAGACAATTTTTTTTAGAATAAAAATTAAGTAGATAATATTTTAGGAACATAATGAACAAACAGACAATTACAGACAATAATTCAGATAATAAATTTTTCATTTATAAAGAAAGCTACCTATATTTTACGTACTGTTATTATTATGTATTGGTATTGATTATTGCCTAATGCCATGTCGTATTAACTACTCTGCGGACTATTGAGGACCATTGAAGAAATAACACATATGTCATATTTCACCCAAAACGGCTTAATAAGTGTCTAAAACCGCTTGTACTTTCTGGATATAGGAGGCTGAAGTTAATTGAATTAAAAAAAATATCATCTATTCAAATATCCCCGAAGATGTTTGACGTAGATAGACGAAACTTGGCCTAATAAATTATCTAATTAAAAGCGGCAATTCATTGAATTGGTTTACAAATACGCCAACCAGCGGCGTAGATATTGCAATTAAAGACTCCAGAATTTCGACCATAAAGAGTATTTTGAAATAAATATTGTTCTAACTGTGAATATACTGTATGGCAATAGAAGTTAATTAATAGTTAATTCAAAATCAAAATATATAACAACTAATTTAATTTATCTATTATGTTAGTTACTTTAAAGAAAAGTATTTAAATTACGACAGAAATAAGTGCTAGAAGCATTTTCTTTGTTATATATGTACCCACTTACATTATATTAATATTAATTGTAAAATGTATTTATTGTGATAAAAGTTTCAAAACAATGTGCGGTAGTAACAAATAAGCAACCCTACTAAAAAAGACATTCCACTTTTGCTTTCATTGGTACTTTGTCTGAAATCTGCGCTATAAAGTCAGTGAACCTCACCTCGAGCTCTGAGTACCACCCATACTTTTACAGCACGAAATATTTCAGTGGATATAATGTACCTAATACTGATATATAGGTGTATATAACTATTTCTAAAGCATAACTTTTGTTTAAAGTAAAAATATTTGTTTAAGATTTCCTTGTGCTCAAAATTTAGCTAAAAACAAACTTTAAAAATGAATTTAGGAGGATCGAATTAGTCTTTCAGAATTTTTATAGAAAAATATTTTAATCGAAAAGAAAATTTCAAGGAACTTGGGAAAAAGAAAATATAAGAACCTTATATATCATAAAAAGAAAATAAAAAGATGAACTATACGATAGTTTTAAACACCGTGTAGTTAGTGGCAATTAACTAATAATAACAAAGGTAAGTGTTACTTTGGAGGTGAAAATTTATATTTAGGGCTTGCTAGTGATACTCAGCACATAGACTCAAACTGAAAGGGTCAGTTCATTTATTATGATACGATGGGAGCCATTTTTGATTCCATTATATCCTCAATAGCAGTTGCTTTTAAAATTTTAATAATTAATGCGAGTTTGAGGACCCCAGCTAATAACTTGTTAAGTACTCGGTTATTATAGGTTTTATTTATTAGATTTTGCTTAACAGAGAAATTTATACACTTGGCTATACTTGTAGTATTTTTTTTATATCACAAAGACGCATTTCATTAAATAGAATACGTTTGTGATAGATGATAGAAAATATTTCTTGTTACATTTAACGTTAGAACAAAAGAAAATGACAAATCTGCCATCCGTTTTAAATTCCTATAAATCAAAGACCTGGCTAAAACCATTATCTGATCACTATAAAAATAAAATTGAATATAATTTCTTATTGATTGTCATAGGACGTGCAAAAATTTAAAGAAACCATTAATATAAGCCAAACGGACTAGAAATTCGAAAAGTTTTCATTTTAATGTTAAAAAAAAATATACCTATCTTATTATTTTTACTCTTTTTGATAAGAACAAACAAATATTTTAATTGTTGGTACGAAAATAGAATAGAATAAAGAAATAAAATGATCAATTTTTTCAAACAGATTAGATATAATTTTTCAAACGTCCAATCCCTGACATCTGTTGGTAGTACGTTTAATTAAACTTTAAAGACGAAATCACTATACAGAATTCTTGGAATTAAATTATATAACCCCGCTGACTCAAAATATTTCAGTAAACAATAACTTTTAGAAGTAATATTTCTTTGACATACAGTAACAAGTAAAAATATACATAGCAGAGAGAAGTTACCAAGGTAACTTCTCCCTGATACATAGTGCCAGATCTTATGGAACTTTTGGCAATCAATATTCTAGTTTTTTAATCGTCTAATAGATGGCAGAGGTATCACTATTCAAATAAAACCTGGAATAATTTGGGATAACAAATGAATCAACTGGGATAATAAATAAATCAAATACACAGTTTTTTTATATCGTCTCTAATTTCACTGTGAACAAACGATTTTCGTCGTTCTATCTATAAATTATCAAGTCAAAACATATTCACAAGAATTTATCGTAAGGCCATTCCAGACATAACCGAGCTTCGTTCCTGGGGCGCAAATGTGACCCTCTGAATCATAATATGCCGTCCCGTCCACCACATAAGTCTCCGAGTTCAAAAATTCTAATTCAAATATACCTACACAAAAATATAGTTTTAAGTAAGCCGACTAAGGAGAGCTTAATTAAAAATACCAATAATAGTATAAGTTGATAAGTACAATATATAATTTAAAAAATTTCAGTTCCAACTAAAAACAAAAATTTAAAATTTTAAGTAGTGTTTATTTACTCTTTGGCTCTTTTATAATTTTTTATAATGTAAGTATTCTGATTATCTGATTCATTATTGCCATTTAAAACGAATTAAACAAATGACAAAGTATTTCAATTTCTTTTTACGTATATTTTTCAAATTTCTCGCAATCGAAATCCTTGTAAACAAATTATAGATAAAATCTTTGTTTGCAGTGAAATTAGAAACGATATAAAAAACTGTGAATGATATTTGATTATTACCCAAGTTTATTCAAGTTCATATTTCAGATATGAATATCTCTGTCATCTATTAGATGATTCACAAACTAAAAAACTGATTGACAAAAGTTTTGATATTGCATTAACCACTAAAAATATATAAAATTAAAATGCAATGATTTAAACCCCATTATTTGATAAAATTTTAATTCAGATGAGGTTGAAAAAAAGTAATTTCAGTCAATTTACATCCTATACTTTTTTACTTTAGAAATAAGGACATTTTGCAGCGGGTTAAAATATATGAAAAGCCCTACCCATAAATGATAAAAATCTATCCCGAGCTAAATAAGTTTTTAAAGCAACAGATCTAAATATTTAGTGAGGCTATATCTGTTAAATTCTTACAGAAATTTTCTAGATTAAACTTTGGAAATCTATACATTGCGATCCAAGGTTTCAAACGAGGCTATGGGAACCCTAACCTCACTAAATTCAAATTCAACTTTTCATACAAGTTTTTATATGCATCTGTGGCATCATTGTGGCATTTTCTTAGATCATATGGCTAATTTAAAGTGGTATATAATATTTTATACCTTATTATTACATTACAGTTAACAGAAAAGCGATAAAACAAAACATTTACATACCTTGGTCCCCTTCCAAATTTGCGGTGCGGTGGAAAATTCAAATTCACAGTATTCACACACAAATATTATTAATTGTTAATTAGCTAAATTATTACACATTAAACAGCACAAACGGAATTTATTTCACTAAAACTACACAGCACGTATTCGCGTCTGACGCCACTTTCCTACTGGTAGTTTTTCAATTGTTTCTTTTTGTTAACCATAGGCTACTGTTCTTTTTCATAGAAAAGCTGTCTTTGATCAATGGTCAGTTATTAAAATTAGTAATTACACTATTTTACTGACCTATTTATGGACTTCAACTTAAATTAAACAGTATTATGCCAATTTTTAATGAGAAAATTCACCTTTATGTTTATAAATAAATAATCAATGAGTCTCACTAAATTTTTAATAAAACTTTTAGATTGTCAATAATTGAACTTTATTTTTCAAACTTCATGACACCTATTTAAAGTTTGAATAAACTATGCAACACTTTTTGAGGTCTCGGAATCGGCAACCCTTAGTTTAGGTTTTTATTTATTTTATCAAATTATCCTTTAAACTCAAGAAATAGTACAAGACTCTTATCATGTTAACAAATATAACTAAACCAAGATGACTTTTTAACATATTTCAGTGGCATAAAGGTCAATTCACACTACAGTTCAAGTCATGGTCTGTTCACACTCCGCTCACAGTTCAACTAAATATTCGTACATGCATCCAATTCAGATTAGCCACTTAAAGACACGATAGGCTCAGTCATTAGCCGCAGTATAAATTCGAGATAAATTTTAGCAAATCATGAACGTCCACTGAGTACACTGTACGTTAGTTGTATGTTGAATCTGACAACCCACAATTCTTGATCGTGAGCGAATCATGAGCATGGCATGGTATTTACTGTATATCGGCTTTAAAAAAAACAGTAATGCTTTTTGCTCGTTTGAAATAATTAAAGGCGGGTTGTATTAAAACAAAACATGGGACTGAATATCACATACTTTATTATGTACACAACATTTCAAAAATAACAATACTTTGAATTGAATAATCACTTTATTTTTATAGAAAAATAATAACTATGTCGATCTTTCTCACAATTATTTCTTACGATCGCTCTCTCACTTCTTAAAATTTTTCCTACAGATAAAACTTGATATGTCAAATCAATCACTACTAAAGTCATTGAGCCCACAAATAAATTTAATTAATACTTACACAGTCAGTAATAAATAATTGCTTCAAGTACAATATTATTCGGCAGCTGTTATTTTGAGTCTCGATTAAATACTGGGTTAATAGTTCGATAAAATAAATATTTTACAACTGAAATTACATTCTATTCGATCACTTTGTGTGTGTTAAAAGCTAAACGAACTGAGTACGTAAAAGAACCTCAAAATATGGGCCCCGGTTGTTTTGCTAACTACCTAATTATGTAGTATTTAATAATTCTCGAATCAAGATAAAAAAAAAGAATAGTATCTATAATTAAGTTACATTATCTACCTTTCGGTTCTTTTAAACATTTCAGGTCCAGCCCAAAATTGGAATAAAAGTTGCAAACAATTTATATGCTACGCATCAATATACACAATTATTATTTTCTTTTTATATATTTCTAATAACTTCAGCTATTATCGATTATAAAGATATATCGCAATGTTAACTTTTTCGTTTCCAAAATAACGCAATAAATATTAATCAATTAAAATCATAAAAAATCATTTCTTAAGGAGGTCGTGAACCCTACATTACCTTTTACGTAAATAAAATTGTCATAGTTAAAAATTTTGATTTGATAAGTTAGTAAATTCAACTACATTAGAAATTGGTTTACGTCATAAACAAAACCTAAGTGATTTTGATTTGAGTTCGTGTACCTAACGGTTATTAGTAAATTTCTCATAAATAAGCATGACTAGACATATATTAGGAGTAACGTGAAGTAAATAGGGAGCTAACCCCTTATAGAAACCTCTCATTCGCTCGTACTTCCACGTTTTTTTTATACAATCCCACGTTCCTTCGTAGTTGTGATGTTGATCCTGCAGCCTGGCTCTAAGGACCTGATAGGGGTAGGTAGCCGCGGCAGCAATCAACTTACTTATAGCTGCAAAACCTAGGTACTCCCCTGTCGTCTGAAATAATTTTTAATCAAATATATAACTGCAGATATGAGCGACGTAATTGTAAAAAACGTAAACACATATATCTTCAATTTGAAATACTACAGATTTGGAATTATTTACTACAATTATTCACTGATTAATATTTTTAATCCCTTTGTTCAAAATTTCATGTCACTGCAACATTTCGTCTCACAAACCTTTTTTTTTCATTGCAAAACTGTTGCAGAACCTTCATAAACGGTTGCACGCCATGTGACCGCCAAGGTTAGGCAACCAACATTGCAGGGCTGCTACTCGTAACAATAATTCCCTAAATCTTGCCGTCGCCTGCATTAACGATTGGTTTACAAAGAACAATGGCAAACTGTTATGTCTACGCTAAGGTCGCTGATCGGTTGAATATAATCTCGTGAAAAATTACACCAATCACAGCCTGTGAAGCAGAATGTTGTATTTTAATATAATCTTGATAACTGTTTTAATTTTACCGAAATTTAATTGGCAGTGAAAGAAATGAAATTACCGGTCACATTGTTTGTAATCATTGATGAAGGCTCGGTACTATGCAACACACTGTCATTTGTTTCTATCAAGGCTGAGTAAACATATTTTCGAGTACCCCTTGTATGTAATTTGGATAAAAAAGATGTAGGGACTCACCAGCTTGCTGTCGTGTGGCAGCTTCCGATACTGGTTGTAGAATGCCTTCATTTCTTCGTAAGTCATAAACTGTAGAGCCCCATGAGTGACGCCGAACATTCCAGGAACAAAACCCTGCAAAGAGCAGATAAGGAAAACCAACTCCCTACCTACTTTTATTAAGTCAGTTCTGTAAAGGAGAACTGACGTAAGTAATGCGATCCGTGTAAACTGACCCTGTATAAACCGCGCACGCCTTCTGTTCGGTAAATTTTCACAAGGGCGTCCGACATCCCGTTGTAAAACTGGCCGCCTTTCGATAGATAAGCATCCTCGTTGCCGTACTGCAGACACAGCCGCGTTTTCACCACCCAAATGGGATTGGTCACTAATAACGTCAGAATCCCCGCCTCCGCAGCCGCTAGCATGTGCAGGTACGGTCCCAGGGGATACTGGCTGTCTCCTTGCTGAATCCAATTTTTGATGGAATTATAACTAAAGTCACAGAAATAAAAATAAAACTGTTAAGTAAACGGTTGCAAAAAATAAGTGACTTCAAAAATTGTTCTAAAGAATTATTAAATTTCGAATCAAAATCTAAAAACATCATTACAGTTCTACATCCTTTATTATTATTCTGGATTTTTTTAATATTGCATAATAAAAATGATGACTCTAGGACCAATTATGAAATTAAAGTGTTTACTGTTTGTGTAATTATGAAATGCTGTGCTATATCGAGAGTTTGTATACATATCAATGTAATACGGCCAGGAATTATTATAAACAATGCATATCATAATGTGAAAGTCCAATTTAATCGAGACTGTAATTGCATGTGGGTAAACAAATTTTGTTATAAACAAAGCTATAAAATAATGAACTTTAAATCCAGTACATAATTAACTTTTCCAAATTAATTAACTTTTGTGTAAATTAACTTTTTCACAGTTAAATTCTTTTCCTTCTAATACAATATATTTCAAGGTTAACCAGAAGGTTGATTTTTTTTTCAGAAACTTATTGTTAACTACTTTAAGAACAAATTTATTTAAAATACAAGTGCTTTATCAGTAAATAAAATTGTCTAATGGTTACATTTTGATAAGAGTAATAACATGAAGAAATTTCCGTGTTAAACATTTCCTAATTAAATTGTTTATTTCAGATAAGTAGGGACAAGTACTTTTTTGAGAAAACTAACCGAAACTGATTTATAGCTATGTTTATATAACATACATGCAAAAGGTTTTATTTTTCTTAAAGAAAGCGGTGCTTTTCTGCATTAACTGATATATTTATATACGAAGTTTATGAAATAGGTATATCAGAAAAGCCCAAAATGAAATAAACGATTGAATCATTTTATTTATGATTAATAATAAACTACTTACAAAAGGAAGTAAAAGCCCCAGGCGCTTCCAGATCCCCAAACGTTGGGTGCAACACCTCTGTACAACCCCTTAATTCCTTCCTGCCTAATTATCGTATAAAATGCACTTGTCAAACTCGTATACTGAGGAATCGTTGTTCTGCCATCACTAACTGCAAAAGCGGTAAGTTGAGAAGTTTTGGTAATGTTTTAGTCGGTTACTTTACTTACCTGCAAATCTAATTTTCATTAAATCTAAAGGATGTAGGATTAAGGTGGAAATAGCCCCTCCTGAAATTCCAGCTAAAAGATGTTCGTACTTAAAGTGGCTAAACACAGAGAGGCTATTCTTGGTAGTAGTTGAGTGATGATTCTTCATGGCTGGTGTTGTGGTAAAATTTAGCTGTCCAGTATTGTTGGGATCAATAAGGATAACATCAACATCTTGCACTTTCACTATCGACATAAAAATAATACAGAATTAGAAATTAAATAGAAAATTTCTAACAGATTACATAATTTTTTTTTTAAAATGCACCATTTGTCACCAAAAATTTTTCAAATTGACTCACGTGTCGATGGATTTCAATGGTGTTATAAACACATTTTACTTTTAGTGATGTATGCCACATAAAAATAAACCTATTGTGGGTTGAGCTTACTTCACCACTTCGCACTGCACTCCTCTAGATGAATGAAAATGACGCAAATTGAAAAAAATTTGCTTGATCTAGCCAGCCTCACCAACGCTCAGCAGCCATAGAAGCACCAAACTCACTAAAGGTGCGTCCACACGTATTGTTATTACTGAAACTGGGCGTTTTCAACTGGACATTAATTACAGAAGGTAGCTGCAATAGGGTCATTCCATTTGTACTCGTCAATCAAAAATTCATCACTTTTAACCTTTGTTTATAGTTCGTAAGAATTGTAGAAACAAAGCTGTAACCTTTTGACTTTAAGGATAATATAAATACAAATGTTCTTACGTTGTCAATGAACTCATAGATCATTAAAAGCGGTTTCTATGTGCTTTTATTTTATAGTTATTAATTAATTAACAGAAAGTTTAATTAGTTCGGTAAAAAGTAATTAAAAATTTACCTTCTCACATAATACATAGATTTAAAATTTTGTTTCATTCGAATGGACATACAAGTTCTAAAAAGTATGGCCGTGTTCTTTTATTCCTCGTTTTAATGCGATGAATTCCATCGATGTATTACGATTGGTCTGTTTAAAAAATTCTAATCTCTTATTGGCTCTACGGAATCCATCACATCGAAATGCTGAATAAAAGAACACGGCCTATGTGATTAGTCTTGACATCATATGTGACATTTATTTAAGATAAAAGGGAAGCTGCCTATAATTTAACTTGATTTGACCACTAAATTGTGTTGAATGTGTCATGTTATGCTTTAATGTAAATTGTAACCTTTGATTTGCCTGTAGCAAGGTTGAAAGTATTTAACCCAGTATTTTATTTTAAATCGAAACATATTTTTCAAAATGAGTGAAATGGGCCCTGGGGAGTATTTTATTTGTGGTGGCTTTGGGGGGATATGTACGGTCTTAGTGGGACATCCCCTAGATACAGTAAAAGTAAGATTTTTTAAATAATATTAAACATTTATAATTTGTGAAACTGGTTTACTTTTACATTCTTCAGGAAGGTTAATAGTAAGAAATATGTTAGTAAAATATTTTCTTTAATTTGAAATATTTTTAAATTTTGAATCCGGTCAAAGTTCAACAGGGCAAATGTATATTTTTATTTTCAAGGAAAATAATATAATTTGCAACAGTTTTGAATAACTTATATTAACATTATATCTTCTATTAATATGTCTGAAATTATATTTGAAAAATTCACATCCACAATGTCACCATTTATAGGTAAGACTGCAGACTATGCCTGTTCCAAAATTAGCAGGCGAAGTTCCTTTATATACAGGCACATTTGACTGTTTTCAAAAGACGATAAGAAATGAAGGCTTTAAGGGTTTATATAAAGGTATGGGAGCACCATTAGTAGGTGTAGCACCTATTTTTGCCATTTCATTTCTTGGATATGGTGTTGGGAAGAAAATATTTAGCCCTTCTGGTGGCAAACAGTTGTCTTATTTAGAATATTTTTCTGCTGGGGCCTTTTCCGGTATTTTTACAACTGTGATAATGGCTCCTGGTGAACGGATCAAATGTTTACTTCAAATTCAGCAGGGAGCTAACGCTCCTAAAGTATACGATGGGCCTGTAGATTGTGCTAAAAAGCTATATAAACAAGGGGGCCTGCGAAGTATCTACAGGGGATCAGGAGCAACACTATTAAGAGGTGAGTTTTTTCTTTGAAAAATTTTCCCAGGAAATTGGTTTTCTATTATACCCAGTTATAGAAAATAAAACACACATTTTAGTACAAATTTTTTATTTCATAATTATATAGGAGCAGATATGCGCTATACATTTCCTAATATATTTATAAAGAAAAAACTGAACAGTATGCAGTTAAAGACAATAAAATATTGTAATACAAATATAACTAACATAATATAGAACACAGTTTTTAAATTTTATAAATAAATTAACAAAATTAAGTTTTGTCTACATTTACAAAAATGAAACATTCTTTTTCAAAAATACCTATCGTTGATAGCGTTGAGCTGACGTTTTCTAAAATTTAAATAAAACCACAAAATTTTGTTTAAATTAATTTTAAATGTTACTAAAAGATGCTGTTGGTGTTGATAGAGTTACTTATTTCCTCATTTTTCTGTACTAATCTTCTACTACCTTTCCTAAGTCTCCTTCGAATTTTGCGGGGCTTCTTCCCATTCTCAAAATTTCTCACAAATGGCTGATGGTTATTCATTGGACTAAGACTATTAATCTGATTTTCGTGCACATCTGACATTGGCTTGATATTTGATTCAACTTTGGGAGGAATAAATATGCCTTTCTTTAGTTTTAGTTGCAATTTTTCAAATTTGATTGACTTGGGAGCTTCAGTTGTGTATATTTGAGTTGAGACTTCATTCGAATGACCCAGAGTTGTATGTTTTCGGAATTTAGGTTTGTAATCAGGGCATCTTAAAATCCGTCTCATTGCATGGAATACACTCCAGTTGACAAACTGTCGAGGCTCTGCACACCTAGGTGCTACTTTATTGTCAAAAACATACTTATAATCAAAACGATTTTTAGCTGTACATCCTATACCCTTGTCGCCTGTATATTCACATGGTTTAAAACTTCGTTGCTTGACTTTGTTAACAATCATTGGCTTCCATTCACTCATATCACACGAACAGTGCCATGGATTATCGCTGAGTCTGAGCAGTTTTGGGTGAATTTTTGAAAATATGTCACGCGATACTTGTTTCAAGTTGTTTCCATTTAAGTAAAGCTCTTTAATGCTTATTAAATTATCGAAAATTCCAGGTGGTAAGTACTCCAATTTATTTTTAGATAAATCGAGATAATGTAATTTTTGTAACCCAATAAATGCATCCATCGACATGTTAGTAATTTGGCAATTGCTTAAAATTAATTTTCCAATTTGGTTAACTTCCAAAAATGCATCGTACTCTATTTTTGTTATATTACCAGATAATATTAATTCCGTAAGGCTTGGCATACCCATAAATAAATCCCTTTTTAATATTTCCAATTCCAGGTTGTTTAAAGTTAATTTTTGTAACATATTTAAACCAATAAACGAATTTGTTATTAAAGTTAAAGGGATGTCGTCACTACCAATTATTAAAGAATCTGTAGTGTTCATAACTTCAAAAGTATTGGGGAAAATTATACTAATAGGATTATTACCAAAATTAGCTAATTTCAGTTTTGGGAAAGGGGGCAAAGAAAGTTCTGAAAGTTGAGTGAAGTTATTAAACGAAAGATCTAAATATTCTAATTCTAATAATCCTGCTAAATCAGTTATTTGTATATCTAATAGTTTGTTGTGAGCAAGCGATAATGTTTTTAAGTTTGGCGTACCATAAAATGCAAAAGCTGGTATGAATCGTAAATTATTTCTTTCGAGAATTAAATATTGCAAGTCTCGTAAACCGTCAAACATTTCCCAATGAACGTTATTTAGTTCACAATTTGTTATTCGCAGCAAAAACAATTTTTTAAACCCTATGAATAATGGAACGTCACCATCAGTTTCTTTCTGCTCTTTAAATACCTTATAAGGCACAACGTTATCATCAACAGTCCCTTTTTGAACCATTGTCAAAGGATGGAAATGCCTGTCTAATTTCTGTACGTATTCAAATGTCAGATCTTCCTCCTTGAACTCTTTTAAAAAGTTTTCTTCCTGTTGCTTACTGTTCCTTATTAAGATCCTCTCCAAATTTAGATATTTTAAGTTTGGCAGTGGCAAGTCGATTTCGCAAATCAAATGACTATTAACGGGCTTATTCACCATGTGAGGTCCAACAAGTTCCAGACTTAGGAGCTGAGGAAATTTGTTCAGGTAACTGAATTTGATTGTCTTGTTTCCAGATTCGTACCCCTGGATTAGAGTTAGGGTTTCGATATTGCTGGGTAAATTCTCTAATACTTGGATCGGTTCGGTTTCTGTTTGTAAAATGCATATCGCTGAACGAACTATCGTGGATTGGTGTTCATCAAGCATTTCCATAGTATCTAAGTTTTCCTCATAAACGACCTGAAAGTAAATGAGAACCAAAAAATATTCAAAGTTGTCATATTTGGTAAATAATATCTTCAAATGTTCACAGTAGATCCGACACACTTTTATAAATTATCTAAGTTGGATTTGCAAATTACACCCACTTAAATATCTGCGATAAAGCTTGTTATATTTTCATTACGCAGTATTAAGAAAATAAATTTTTCTATTGATAACCAAACTTCGATTAAATAAAAAATATACGTACCTCATTGTTCTCGACTGATCCAATTTCACCTGGCATGGGTACATTCTTATCTTTCTGCATAAACCGATAAATAGCACTCTCGGTTAAATGTTGCAACCTGCATGTGCATATCAAAGGACAATTATTGTCCTGATCCCATAGCCCAGAGGACTAAAATAACATTTTAACTATCTATTCCAAATAATGCTACCTTCACTTACCCCCGAGACAAAATTTGATAGCACAAAAACCAAAACCACATAATTCAACATCTTCCTGAAACTGTCGAGATGTTGGTTCTATAATTTGATGATACTATACAGGATGTGCACCCCCACTCATTTCCTTGTAAATGTGTTATGAAAATTAGATATACTCTTATCTCTTTTGGATTGTTGGAGTGCCCCAGCAGTTTAAATGGAAACAGGTGGAAATTACCTAAACATGTATATTTTAAAAAACACAACAATATGAAAAAAAAAATTTTTTTTTTCTAATATAGTTATTTAATTCAACTTTCAGATATTCCAGCAAGTGGAATGTATTTCCTAGCATATGAAGCAATTAAAGACTATATAACAAATAATGGAGAAAAGCCTCCGAGCATATTAGGAACGATACTAGCAGGCGGTGCTGCGGGTATTGCTTACTGGGTAGTAGGCATGCCTCCAGATGTATTAAAAAGCCGTCTTCAGACAGGTAAGGATGATTAGTCGAGTTGTAGCACATTTCCAATATGAAATATTTTTCCAGCCCCTGAAGGCACTTTCCCGAATGGAGTGAGAGACGTGTTCAGACATTTAATGAAAAACGAGGGCCCACTCGCTTTATACAAAGGAATCACCCCCGTTTTCTTACGGGCCATCCCGGCCAACGCTGCTTGTTTCGTAGGTTTCGAACTCTGCAAACAATTTTTGGACTTCTTGTTTCCCAGGAAACCAAAAGCCGAGGAAGCAATCCCCATGTAGAATCACTGGTTGAATATGTTCGACATGTTTATGAGATCGAATTGCTAAATTGTTATATTTTTGTCCAGTTTTGTACATCGGATTTGTATCACCAGAGTTTATAGTTTCGTAATAAATTTTGTGAATAAATTTTTTTTTTCTACAAACAAAATATACGTACAGTGAAAAAGTTCCAAACAGCTTCAATGATTTTTTTTTATAGAAAGTCTAGGTTGGACGGAGGTAATAAATTTAAGTTTACATGAAAATGAATTTTATTGGACAAACTTCTGGATTTACGTTAAAATTAAATATCTGTATATAATTGTGTATTGTTTATTTTGGCTATGCGTTAAGGGACATAGCAAGAATAACAATTTACTTTATAAACCTAAGTCCATTCAAGAATGATCATGTACAAAGCACTATACAATATATACAGTTGAACAAAATACATAAGTGGCTATAATCTGAAAACTGTCGAAATAAATGCGAACGTGCCATTTATCAATTGATATAACCTAAAAAACACTGAGTTTACAACTCTAATAATTAGGGTATTCATAGGTTATTCAAACATTTCCTAATTGGTGGTTAGAACTTTATGAACAACACACAGGAATCGATTCACATTTACGGCATCAGAAAACTCCACATAAGTTGGGCAAGCAACTAGTTTGATAAAGCAGTTCGGTTCGGAATCGAACGATTTTGATCTTAATTTCTACGAAAAAGTGAAGCGGGTTTTATTGCGAACGTGGATCTAAACCAGAGGCATACGTTTACGTAATTTCAATCTAAACATCACGATACATTTGACATTTAGTAAAATCGAATGGTTTCCGTGTCCGACCCACGTTCGTAAGAAACGTTCCCATGTTCGGAGTCGAAGAATTTTTAAGTAATTTAACTACTTACTTACCCAAAGTTGTTGCTTTGCTAATGAATGTATTTCATATTTGTTGAAAACTGGCGACCGTAGAGATTTTCTGAGCTCTGACATGAAAGGGGACCATTGAAAAAGTATATCCTGAGTATGAATTAAAATACAAAATTAAAACTGCCAAAGTTTCTTTAATTATTATGAGAAACTTTATTCCTATATTTACATACGTTGTGCTTGCTAAGTTACAACTTAAAAGCACTACAAACTGTCGAACCCAATAAAATTTTACATAAATAATTACAAATAAATAAAAACGCTGAAAAATTTTACTGGGAGTTTAGGGTCTGGAATCCCCCTATTAAAATAAGTAAAAACAACGTATCACGATTGTGGTATTTGTAAATAAATGGAAGGAATAGTTTTATACAGGTGGAGAAAAATAAATTTCGTAAAGCCGCGATTAAAAACATGGTTGAATTTCCAAAGCGGCTTTACGAACAAGTATTTCGTCATTCCTGCGAGAGAACACTTTTACAGCAAGCATTCATAATATATAAGGTATACAGATGTCACATGATTACTTAATAGTACAGAGTATAACAAAAATTTATTGCAACTATTTAAAAATGTCGAGAAAATATTAACAAGTGACTGGAATAACTCACAACTAAGACATTTTATTCACAGAAATACTCTTTATAAAATAGTTGATTATTATAAAATTATCACTTTCCTTCATTCATACAAGCTGAGCTTTACTAAGTTAATTATTTAAATATGACCTTAAAGTCTGATCATGTGGTAATCACAGATATTCACTTGCAATGGCAGTTTCCTAACTCTCACTATACGGGGGAAGGACTAAAGTTCGAGACAAGTACGCATCGCTTGGATACAATTCGGGAGGTTCTAAGTGACACACAACCGTTTCACCATCCAACACGGCTGCCAGGGAGCGGACCGCGGCGGCGTCTCCGATACCAGCGCGATAAGACATGTTGCGTCTGCGATATGTGTCCATGTTGCTGTTGCAGTGGTTCATATCTTTGGCATAGTGCTTGTTGCTCATCGCTTCGAGAAAACTTCGGTCATTTCCTGGACTATACGGAATCAGAGGACGGTGGTCCCCGTAGGATCGGGACGATTGCCTGCTCATGTCGCTTTGCCTCTTACCGTCTTCGTCGCTCATATCCGAGACTTGAATCTCGTTCCTGTCTATTTCCTCGTACACTGGGTCGTCTTCCGGGACGAGCCCCCTCGGGGTTTGAGCGTCGTATATTTCGGTGTAAGTGTGATGACCCCAGTGACTCGGCTTCAAGGTGCCCCCATTTTTTTTTCTTCCCGTTCCGTGTAATGTTTGGGGTAGCGGTAGGTGTTTCGGTTGTATGTTCGGTTCAAGTCTCAGTCCGTAGTCTATGAAATCCTGATTCGCTTGGAGGGCCGCCTGATGTCTAGCATCTTTGGTATTACATTGGAGGTGGTGGCCGGGATCCGTCACTACCATGTGCGACCTAGGGGAATCTTCTTGCTCTGAACCTCCGTGACCTGAGTCTCGGCTACACGACTTAAAAGAAATGTTCTGCAAATAAAAACGTTTTAACGCGTTAAAAATTTTCGCACACTTTAACAGACAAACATTTAAAATCAAAAATCTAAGTATTTCTGCACTACAAGTTGGATACATTCTGAAGAAATAGATTACATGCGAACTAACAACATCGAGGGTATATTTTTCTCGGTATGAAACGCGACAAAATATGCCCTCGATGCTGATCTACTAAAAGAAAGAGAAGAAAGTTGTGCAACAGCATCTACGCACCTTCCAGTGTAGGGGTTTATGTAGAGGACCCCAGGTAGAGACCGATTTAGGTATGTTAGGGTTGTTAGTAGAGTTTTTATAAAAATTACGAATGTAAGGGAGTGTAGAAGTATTAGGTTCCATATCAGGAGAAGGGTTTGTAGCTGTAGCCCGAATCGGGCGTGACAGAGTAGCAGCCATGTTGCCCGAAGTAGATGTGGGCACAGGAGTTTTGCAAATTCGATTGACATTGGTACAACTCCGGGAGTTCCAGCCGCGCTGTAACTGCAACAAAATTCACCTTCACCTTTAATTAGTCGACTAAGCAGGAAGCATTAGTAAGTCTTACCACACCAGTAAAATAAAATACATGCCAAGAGGTGTACAATGCACGCACCACCACAACACTAGTTAGTAAGCAGCTCGAAAGTACATTTTGCATGGCTTGTTTTGTTATGGCTCTCTCGAAAAGATTCTGTCTACTACTTTAATTAGTTTTAATTTTAAACGAGTTGTGGTGCATTCGTTTATCTTATCTAGCAACTGATTAGTAAAAATACTAAGGAAAATCTAATTAACTATTACGTCAAGGTTTTTGAAATGAAGTGATTTCGATGTTACTGAAAATCTTTTATCCTCATACTTTCGCTGCCTTTCTCTCAGTGTAATGATTGTTTTTAAGTTCTAACTGCTAATCGCAGGCAACTGAGACTAGCCTCATTTTGAAAGATACTTAATTTTTTTTGAGAAAATATTGACCACTAAACTATTAATGAATTAAACTAAGAGTGTTCTATAGCAAATAGGCAACCGGCACTTTTCGGAAAAGTGCGTTACGGACATGTCGATGAAATGTCTGGACATGTCGCGAAAAATACTTTTGACCTTGAATCTAATAAGGCACCTACGAGTGACGTTATGTTTTCACAGGTCACTGCTTGAGGGTACACAAAGCAAAATATTACTTTTATTCTAATGAATGAACCTATCTTTAGATTTTTTTTATAAACTGGTTTCTAATTTTCCCCGGATAGCCAATACAGTTATTTAAATGTTTTTCCATCCTACTGGAATTCTTAAATATTGTTTTTGAGCAGAAGTTACATTTATAATGAATTTTACTCAATTCAGAAAAATATAACCAAACTGTTGATTTTAGCATCATACCTCATTTATAAACTATTTGTGTATTAAATATTAAATTAAGAATCAACTGATTATATTTACAAAACGTTAACTTTGCCATAAATAATAAAATATGGACATATCAACAAAATTACAAGAAAATGGCTAAATATCTTTAATTTTACATGTACCAACCTCAATAATTTTTTGCGGGAATTATGAATGCAACAAATAATTCCTCGCATGCGCATACAACTTAACAATCTTGAAAAGTGTCTTCAGGACATGTCCACTTTTCACGACATGTCGGATGGACATGTCCAGCTGACATGTCTGCGGCACATCTCTAGTCTAAATATAAATCAATGCACAAATAACAGACTATCCCCATTCTAATGCAGATTTGCTATAAAATAGCTTCAATTTGAAGCTCAAAAATGTATTGCTGGCTGCCTATTTGCTATAGGACACTCTGTCAGAAAAAGGTAGTTTAAAATATCAACTAAATTTTACATGGTGCTGGTTTCTGAACATTGGCATTCTACACATCTCGATTTTTAATGATTCTGTTGCACACAGTCATTACAGGTTCGTATTACGTGTAATTTATTTATTTATTTACTATTTTATTCGTTATATGCGAACTGCTTCTTTTTTCCACTACCCAAAAACATTTATGTCGATTTTAATCAATTTCACTTTATGAACCGAGCTGACTGACTTGAACCGTTCTCTATCAGAATACCAACTGACCTGTTACAAGACGATGGTTCCACGCATACTTAATCACTTTCACCCTATTCCATTGACCAGAAACTTTGATTAGTTAGTTTGTAATAGAATGAGTTAGGAAAGAATTGACAGATTGCTGCAAGAAAGTGGAGAACTCAAATATCAAATAAAAAATTCAATCTGGAGTATACATGCGTTTAGAATATTTAGAATTTAGCTTTAATCAATTGCGACTACATTGGAGTACGAGTTCACAATCTGAATTTACTGAAAGCCAATATTAGGAAGCCTAGCAACATTTTTTTTAAATACTTGAGCATTTTTTGAGACTTAATACTTCAGAGGTGCGTTTTTGACACATTTAACCTAACAAATGACTTCATTAGATGAAACGTGCCGTAGCTGGACGAAAATCGCGGACTTGAACATAACAATGTCACACACAGGTGCTGTAAGGACAGGTGACACACTATTAGAAAGATAAGCGAAAAACAGGATTATGATCGTGGAGCGAATTACACCCAAAACGTCAGTTTTTTTTTGTAGAATCAGATCGTCTTGGCAGACCTTTTAAAACAATATCAAGAATTTCTTTTATTTTGAGAATTAAGTTTTAACCAAAATTTTTTACTTATGAAATTTTAAGACACCCTGTATATGTGTTATTTAGTCGTTCTAATAGTTTTTGAGCTACGAACGAAATCGTTTTGGGGCGAAGAGACTCTACCGCAAAAAATTAGCGACTTTTATGGCGAATTCACTCCACGGTAATAGAGAAGACAAAACGAGCTGCATGAAAGCATCTTTATGTTGGCAGTACCTTGTTGCGACACATTATGCAGTCGATTGTGGTTGGTCATGGTGGTACTAGCATTGTTGAGATCAGTTCTAGACAGAATCTGGACTAGCGCAGTAGGTCGCGCGTTATTAAGGTTATTGGAGATGACTATACTGTTGGTACCCACACTAGTTCCATGCGGCGAGAGAACGGAATTGTCTGTCGAGTGGGAATTGGTGCCTCCCGATTGGTTGCCGTTCGAGCCACCGTACAGGCTCGTCCTGCGCTCTTTTGCCATCCCAGAGCTGCCGCTGCTGCTGCTGGCGCCGCCGCTCGGTTTCGAGCAACGCAAACACTTCGGTAGCCAAGACTGCCTTCTTATGAACTTACGGTACTCCTTCCGGACCTAAAGAAGAAACCAATCAAAACTGTGCACTAAATAAATATAATCGACTTAAAAAAAAGAAAAGAACAAGCGAAAACAATAAAGCGGTACGGTGCGTCTCAACTTAAACAATTTATGTGGAATGAAAAAGGGCTTGATTGAAAAAATCGTGGTAAACTTCCATGCTTTTCATTCCATAAGGGATCAATGGCTGCAAAGAAATCTCATAACCTCAAAATGTGAATGAAAACCGAGGTCATGTTTTCTAAAGTCGTTTATTTAACTTTTTTTACAGGGGTATATATATTTATCAGGGAATACATGAATACACTATAAAAATGATATGTTACAGTGAAGTTATGGCGTTAATAATCCATTATAAGTGATTACGATAATGACAAAGATTGAAAGTTTACAGTAACGTCGAAGTTTGCTTGTACGTACAACATCTTACCTTTTCGTTTTGGATACAGTGGAACAAGAATATAAAGAATCCTTGCAGGGAATTTAAGGCGGCGAAGAGATAAGCCATCGCCACGGACTCCTTGTTGAGATACAGAAAACCGAAGGTCCATGTGAGACCGAGAAGGAACACAAGGACGAAAGCACCTTTCAACCAGGCCCTGAAAAGTAAATGCAAATATTACACGTTCACTGGGCTCCCCCAATCGAAAGGCAATACATTTTCCAAAATTCATAGAACCCATAAAGATTAAACATCGTTTATTAAAGACAAAGCAGTTTTTATCGCCTGTCGATCGTTTGTCGCATAGATTTTTATTTGTTAATCATGCAAAACAAAATTCACATGCGGTACTACTGATTATGGTAGATAAGTAAGAAAGATGTTAAAGAAAAGTTTCTTACAAGTGAGCTTGAAATTTGATTTGAAGTGCATTTTCCTCCTTTCCACTACCATAGGATAAGACGCCATGCAAGAGAGAGAAATTATATTAGAATTAATAACCACACCACATACAACAAATAAATTTGAGTGAAAGTAGAATCCCCTGAAAGTCAAGTTAGTAACTCACTCAAAATTATTTGACTAAACTAGTATCTTTTAACTAAAAAAATTAAATACCAGAACCAAAAATTTATAAAAGATCTACAGTTTTCGAAATTGGAGAACATGCTTACACATTTATTTGGGCAAACATTTAACACACATCCACTAGAACAGTAAAAAATTTAAAAATACGTAAATGTCTCATTGTAATTTCAGGGAAATTGATCAAATTTGAAAATTAAGAGGGCTCTACCGCAAATAGCCAACCAGCAATATATTTTTATAGATTTTATTACACAGTTTGTCTAAATATTAATTAATACATAAATAACAGACTTTCCTCCATTCTAATGCAGATTTTCTAGAAAATGGACTTAGTTTGAAACTTAAATTCTTCAAAAGCGACAAATTACAAATTTCTTTACATCAAAAAGTCCATTTTATAGAAAATCTGCATTAAAATGGGGGAAAGTCTGTTATTTGTGCATTAATTCATTTTTAGACAAACTGTACAAAATGAATAAAAATGTATTGCTGGTTGCCTATTTGCTATAGACCCCCTTAATTTATATATAAAAAGAAAGAAGGTAATTTTTCCGAATGACTACACGTTTCCATTGAAAGTTATTAAAAATGGTTATTAGTGATATACCAATCAGTTACAAATAAGTGTTACGAAAAAAGTTTTTATACTAATTACGCACTCATTATACCACATTACCGTCCCATGTTATTACAATTTTTTACATTCTCAAAGCCCAAGATCAAACCATAATTTATCTCAATGCCATACCTATTATTTCATAATTCTACCTTAATTCCTATAATTGAACACCACATTTCATGACAAGTAATGTTCCCATGCAGAAATTTATTTTAATCCTTCACATACACTGCTTAACAATAGAAATCCACCAAATAATAAACTCGAACAGCTACAGAGTATTCGTAAATGTTTAAGAGCCACGTGACAGCTCAGTATAGGCAACCAACATTACTACTTCTACTGATAACGAAAATTCCCGAAATCGTGGCGATTACACCACTATCTTTTAAATAATAACGGTTTCCGACAGCAGGTCGGCCCCCACAGGGCCTAGTCCCAGAACAAGGGTAGGTCAAATATTCCCAAAGCGTAACCATTGTACTTTAAACAGCAACTTAATTTTTTATGTGGTTATTTAAGAGGGCTCTATAGCAAATAGGCAACCAGCAATACATTTTTATAAATTTTGTTACACAGTTTGTCAGAATATGAATTAATGCACTTTCCCCCATTTTAAGGCAAATTTTCTATAAAATGGAGTTAGTTTGAAACTCAAATTACTTTTTGGTGTAAAGAAATTTGTAATTTACGGTGCAAATTACAAATTTCTTCACAACAAAAAGTAATTTGAGTTTCAAACGAACTCCACTTTATAGAAAATCCGCGTTAGAATGGAGGAAAGTCTCTTATCTATGCCTTGATTCATATTTAGACAAACTGCGTAATAAATCTATAAAAATGTATGGCTGGTTGCCTATCTGCTATAGAGCCCTCTTAAGTTAACTATTATACCTAGTGTTAAGCAGTGATGTAAAATAAAATAAATGAGTAACTAAGCGAAGTCTCATGAACATCGATGACATTTTCAATTCGTAATCGTGGGTTACATCGAAAACATTAGATAAAAAAATTTACCTGGTACTGGCGAGTCGGGAATGTTCCTTGTTCTTCATGGATACAGAGTTACTAGCGTGCCTACACATCATAACTATGGCCATGGTCAGGAAAATAAGATTCAGCTAAAAAATGAAATTTGTTCGGTAAAAACTTAATTGGCGTTTATTAAACAAACTTACCGCTATGACTACAATAACGGGACCGACGAAACTGTAAATGAAATAGTTCTGAGTTTGAAGCCAGCAATGTCTATCCGTCCCGTATCCTTGTGGATAAATTGTGGCGGAAATGAACACAATAAGGAAGGGAAGACCGTATGCGAAGAAGTAATACCAGCGGACTCTAGATTTCTCAGCTTCAAACACCTCAATCAGCATCACGTACAACTGAAAACCTAGAAATAAAACATTATTTACGTTATTTGTTTCCGTAAAGTGGCACGTAACAACTGACCTTCGAAGAACATCCACACAAAAGCACACAAGAAGAAATACTGTAAAAATCCGGCGATTACCCCACAAACTATTCGGTTATCAGTCTGGCCTATACCGAGAAGGAAAATAATCTCGGCGATTAAAAGGCAAACACATAAGTTACAATGGATTGTCGTTCGATCGCTCTAAAAATAAAAACAGGATTATTCCGACGAACTAAATCTAGAGCGGATTCGAATTACCTTGAGCCCGTGAAACAATTGAAATGTGATGATGGCTAATATCAAGCATATAATAGATACTATACAGCCGATGTAGGTGATGATCTGAAGAGCAATTTCGTGCGGAATTGGCAAATATATGGCATGGACGTCCATCAGTATGGCAAAATTCGTCAAGTGATCACAGTAACAAACAGTATGAGTCGTATTCGAATGTGACGTTTCGACGTGACAGCCCTCCTCAGACCACGAGTTGGTTGTGTAATCCCAAAACACACACCTCGGATTGCTTACATTCTCAGTCTTTAAATGTTTCAAAGTGAGTTTGACAGGCTCCTTCAACTGGATATGCCTGCCTTTACCAAGACTAGCAGAAATTACTTTGCTATTTAAGACTTTCGATACATTATTCGAGTTGCCTGACTCCGCAGCGTCCGGCTGCCACTGCAAAATTTCTTCTAACCGGTCGAAAGCCACGAAAACCAACCTCACTAGGTTCCCGTCGCTATTTTCCAACAACGCCCCCTTGGGCAGTTCGATGGAATCGTTGCTGGCGTGCCACTCCGTCTTCATGTCGTCCGAAGGGAACTTCTCGCTGCTCAACGATTTCGTATCCAAGATTCGCACCGAAAGCACTAAAAAAGTTGCGATGAAGTAAAACAAAAAAGGATTTACAATAAATCAACTTACATATATTCTTAAATTCTTTATCTACAGTTTTCTTGCTCATAACGGTGTCGGCTAGAAGAAACGCGTTCTCTTCCAGTCCGATGAGTAGATTTGTTGCGACGCTCATTTGTTCCTTATAACTAAGATCCCTCCAAGAGGGGTGCTGTGACGAATCGAGGAGATTGCTGCCGGTCTCTGCGACGCCCATCAACATTTCAGTCACGATAGCTTCTCGCTGCCGCGTGTCGGGGACCGTTTGGATATCTTTGTTCATTTTGTCCGTCATTTTCTGTATGATCTTGGCGGTGATCATCATATCACCGCCGTATAAAATCTTACTACTAGTTACTTGAGCTAAGTCGTTCGTTATGGAGACCAACGGGTCTCTTCCGGCGATTATTCGCTGTTCCAAACTCGTCAGCCACACGGAGCGGCATTCGCTCAAGTCCGGATTCGGAGGGTACCATTGAGGTAGTCGGGAATCTGAAAACCCTTGGCAGTGCCACTTTGCGAAACCCGTAGTGCCGCCCGGGCAAGGCTGGATGGACGTAGAGTTCGCTTTGGTCCAATTCCAGTAGATGCTGCGGATTACGGTCGGACTACAGTGGTATGGCATAATGTCCGAGTCTTTTCCACCGGAAGGTAACACGCTTGGTTCGTACGTATACGACTGCATTATCGTATCAGCTGTTGGAATTCAAATTTCAGTATGGAGTTTGCTTATTTAATAAAAACATAAAATACTCACGTGTCGTTACTTTCACGGGTTCTCCGTCCTTGGGAGAAACGGTTGTATACGGCAGTGTAGTGATTTCTTCTGGATAACCTTGTTCGGAGTCAATGTCTATAGGTCGCTGTTGGTGGTGCGGCGGTGTCGGAGAAAAGTGACTGGCAGTGGACGAGGGTTTTGCCGTTGAAGTCGCTGGAACCGGGGCTGGCGATGGCGGAGTGAATGAAACTTTCGAAGGGGGCAGCAGATGAGGCGGCCTGGCCGAGGGCGGCTTGATCGTGCTCCACATGGGCGGCTGCGATGTTATCAACCATGGCGGACTTGGCCGACTCGTGGTCGTTGTCGTAGTAGCTAATAGGGACGAGGTTCGTTGTATTTGATGAACTTTTCAAATAATACAGCTTTTCTGCTTGCATTCAAATTAAGCGATATAGGATAAAAATTCTGTTATCTAATAATATATTATCCAAACAACTAGACAAAATATTATTTGAAGTTTTTCATTTACTTACTTATAAATGTCTTGGAATATTAAATAATGCTGTGTTATAGATTTTTATTAACTTACGCGATATAAAATAGTACAGTACAAATAAACTGCTTGTAATTAGCTTCAAGGAATGAATTCTGTTTTCACAGAAAGTGTAATGAAAAGAATTACATACATAATGGGGTAGTATTTTCCAATATTTTTACCATATCACAAAATGAAAATAGGTTAAAAAATGTGGGAACCGTATTGTTTCCTGTCATTTCGACCTCTTCAAAAAATTTAAACATGTAAACAATACCAAATGTAGTAATTTTTAGTCTACTGTAGTGGCAACATGTGCGCGTTTTTATGCAATTCCTTCAATGTTGCCAGATTTATCAAATATCCTGACAAACAAGGAATGTTATAAAATAACCATTTGTAAATTAAAAATAACGTATAAAATTATTATTACAAATTTCAGATATATGAATTACTGGTGTGTAAATAGTGTTGCCAAGCATTTACCAAAAATTATCAAAGGAACCAAACTGAGTGCAAGTGACTGGTAGCAATCGAATGACCAAAGAATATTTAAAATGATCAAAAGTATGTGTAATTTTTCTATAAACTGACACTAGGACATGCAATCAGAATGAGAAGGCAATTATTCAATGAAATATAATTTTTGAAATTTGAAAATTACCATTAAATGATCATAAGTTATTTTGGCAAATAATGTCATACCCATCATAAAGTATTAATAAAGATTCTAGTTATAAAAATTTTCAAATAATATTTTGACTGGTGTAAAAATCATTTTTATATTTTGCTTGTGACAAATCACTGAATTTGGCAACGTTTCATCCCATTTCATTCGATTACCGAAGGGACCGCAGCGACCTCTATTTGAAGACGCAGAATCGCTAACAGTTATGCCACCCCACCAGTGTGCCAATACACATTTAGTGATTTCCCTAATTATTCGCTTAGTGACGTCGTAGACAAAAAAAAATCGTATTAAAATGAGAAAAAAATTGCCGGTTTAAATTAACTGTCATTTCTTTGCAGTAGAAGGAAACTACCCCATTATTAAATATGTATGCTTGAAGCTATTAAAAAAAGAAGCTACTGAGAGCTCAAAATGTTGATGCACGTTCAGAGGCAAGCAGTGTATTTCGTTAAATTTGACCAAATTTTCAGTGTGTCATATAAAATTCGACCCAAAGTAAACATTTCCTTCATCCAACACGTAACAGCAAATAGTTAAAAAGAGTTGTGTTTGTACGTTTAACAAGTAATTTGCGGAGGGCGATTTAAATTTCATCGCTTGTTTAAATTCAGTGGGTCAATCGCAACGTTCCCACACAAATTAAAAATAAGCTGCGTTCAATCACCGAATTCAACTGTAAATGTAATATTATGATAAAGCCGACCGCGGTATAATTTTAAACATAGAAACGGGTTTTACGTTATATTATTGTCGACATTTGTTTGTTTATCAAAACATTTAAACAACGGGTCGCAAATTAAAACTCAATTAAAACGAACGCATTCCGTTTGTATAAACCCTAATAAACATTATTATATTAATTTAACTCGTATTATTGAATTGACTTTTCTAATGTTGTTCAATTAGACATAATGTCAAACATAACATTTACATATTATTATAACACAGACCGAGTGTCGTATAATTAATGGCCATATGTAAGGGGAATCCACAAAATTAAATAGGCCAATTAAAATAAACAACTGGCTGTGTTGTAATCAGCATATATGTAAATTATTTAGACCTCATAATTTCTGTAATCTCTTCGGATATATTCTACACATTCCTGAAAAATACACGGAAGTACGTACCATACAAATAAATTTTGCGTTATTTAGGTAATTATAATTTGTTAATCGTAACACTCACAATACTCTGCAGATTTTTGTTAAAAGCTTGCACAGATCGTATTTAATTAAGGATAAAGGAAACGTAATTAAAATGCTTTTAGTATATGACGCTGCTTACAATATCGCGCAGGTGCCTTTTTTTTAGACAACATGAAAAACTGGAAATAAAATGTCATCTGTCGCACTGTGCAATTTCTCATAAGCGATTTTTAATCATGTGTGGTTGTTAAGAACTGGATAAAAAAAGTCGCATGCTTGGTAAAACGTGTATTACAAGCGGAGTAGCTGTATTATATGTTGCTTTACATGGCCCGGCTATATTAATATGTTAAATCGCACTTCGAGCAGCAAATTGGTAGTAGTATTTTATCGATTTCTTTCACAACTTATCCTTGGGTGTCATTTTTGACACTGATTACTACTTACAGTATTATTATGTGTATATTATCATTTGTGAAATTTGTCATTATTGTAAGAAATCGAGGAAGCACATGCACAACAACAAATATACGGTTTCAATTACACCATATTCTTTGTACAAACTAAACAAGCGAACCAGTTTTTTATGTTATTTATTTCTTTGTGGTATTTTGTAACCGCTCGAGTTTTTTACTTACTAATCGCTTTGTAATGTAACTATTTCCGAGTAAATCGGGAGAGTGTGGTGGCCGTGTTTAAAGAAAAATGTCTACAGTGTAATCAATAAGACACATTATCAAATTACTATGATACACGTATTTGTACATATTCAATGAGAGCGGCTGAAGTCGTGACACTTAATATATTTTTTTAAAAAATGAGCACTCGCATAACGTATCATCAGCCATCGATTCCGATTCAACTGAATAAAATTTTGAGGACGCTAATTTAACTAAACGTCATGTTAGACGCGGCACTGCATATTTATTTAAAACTGTATTATTAAGGTAAACACGGTCTAATATTATTTTAATGTCTATATTGTGGTTGAAATTTGAAACTGAAACGTATCCAAAGCTTAATAACTATCTTTTATTATAGGTACGTTAATATTAAATGAAACTTTAGCATACGCCGGCGAGAAATGCCGTATAAAGTTTAAATTTATTTAAATTGCATTATAAAGCATTATTCCCAAACGTATCATGCATATATCCCGGCTTCGCGAGTTTTATAACATTACCCCGGTTATTGATGGAGTCAAATAATATGGAAGTATAAAGATCGAACCTCTTCGAAACTGCCACACGAATATTTTACATTCAGCCTTCTAATTTTCAAAACTATTTTTTTCGTAATCGTTTATTATTCATTTCGCAAAACAATCGACTTAGTCTAGTTGGCAAAATTTTTAACGCATGGGAAAGTAGATGTTGTGTACCGCTCTAAGTAGGCCATTCTAAATTTAAGTATTACTTACAGTACAAAAAAAAAATCGTGAGAAACTTGCATATTTCTAAAATTATTCATCGTTTCATTCAGAAGTACAGCAAACGTTTGTAATGCAACATCTAGATAAAAAACAAGTTTATTTTCTTCTGTATTAACTTTTATAAAGTTTGTTAAAAAAGCAGTTAGGTTAAATAACATTCGGGACGCTCTGTACATAAAATTCTCGTTATAAACACTGAAATCATGTTCCCCGGAAATTAGTGTTTTACATTTTTCAAGGCTCTAAATAGTGATAATTCTAGTGTTGCAATTTTTTTCTCGAAAACTAGATTCCGCCCTACTAAATAATTATCTTCGGTTCACGTCAAATATTATTATGTGCTACCAGCTGTATTCTCCCATAAAAAATAGTATTGCAGCGTTGGAAAGACTGGCGTGGCCATAGATCATATATCTACCTGACATTTGACACCCCTACCACGGCAGTGGATTTGTGTTAAAAATACTGCGGAGAAGCTGTAGGGACTTTTATGACGTGAATATAGGAGGAAGTAATATAACCTGGCAATTTTAACACAACCGAATGGGGGTTTTATTGCCAATTTCAACAACTTTAAAACTGAAAGCGGTAATCATAGAATAACATTCGATTCGACATAAAACCCGTTTCAGGATTGCGTAAAAGAACCCATTTTTTCTTTAAGACAAAGATACGAGGATCACAAGGAAAAATATCTACTTAGCCCTGACGGAAACAATTGTGTTGCCAGGGCTGCCAACACCTAGTTGGAGCTGACCGAAAAAAATTTCTTAAAAAATATCAACGTTTCGAAAAGTCAATCTTTTTTCGTTATTAAAATTTGAGCTTTGTAATTTGATACAATTTTCTACCTTTTTGCGCGGATAAACAAAATCCCACAAAGAAATACGAACAATTTCGAATTAAAGCGACGTTTTGGAGAGTCCGTGTTTACGATCTGCGGAAACGGCGTGTGGACGCACTTACCAGGTAAACATTGGTAATGGGCTTCAAGATACTTGTGAGTACCAGGACAGGGGTCGCCGAACATGCTTGTACTTGCCGGAATACTGCAGTTTTGATGTTGTGTGCACCTACAGAACAACCCACAGCATAAATACACGCTTTATTTTTGGTTAAAAACATGCTTCCTCGTTTCTGACAATATTGTATGTTATAATCACGAAATTAATTTTGTTATGTGAAGTTTACCATTTGTGCAAATATAGTGTGCTTCTATATATTTAGTGGTCCCTGGGCAAGGGTCGCCAAAGGTTTCATTGTTGACATCTATCGTACAGATCTGTTTACTAGAACATCTGAAAATAAACTCTCTCTTTATGGTGTTTGTTGTCATAGGTTTAAGCTCTAAGCCTCGTTATAAGGAAAAAATAATCGGTGTTATTAACAACACAAAGCAGACGGATTAGAAACAGTTAGCCTTTTTGTTTAGCACAATAAATGCGTTAGATGGGGGCAGACGGGCGATTGATTAAAATTCCTTACGTTGCACAAAAAAAAAACCTATTAAATCTTACTTTTTCTAGCAATAAACAAATTAGTGTAGGATTTTTTGTTCCAACAACTCCGATTGATGACTGAGAGTTAAAGCCAGTTGCTTTGGTACCAAAATCATGGAGAAAAAAAAATTAACAATTCATAATTCAGAATCCTCTATTGGGGTCAGATTTTATTAATGTAGCGTAATAATAGTAATGAATAATCCTTTATTCTCTGTGTATTGTTAAAAAGTAATAATTTATAATAAAAATTCAATTTTCGTAAATTTCTGAAGTTGTTGGATATATTTTAATCCCAAAATTGAATTAATAAGCATGTTACAATTTAAAAAAGTAGATCTTTTGAATATTGTAATCCCGGCAAAACATGGTTTGGCACTTTATCGTTTAAATAGTTATTGGACTACAATTACGAAGCATAAAATATGAATAGAACATGGTTTACAACATACAAATTTAATCATATAATTCATTTCACTAAATTGAAACTAATAATAAATCTCGTTGTGAGTTTTTAAGGAATTTTGTATTTGGCGTTTTTACGTTTTGGCTTAAAAACTAGGAAGTTTCAAGCCCCCGTTTCTAATGTCGCCACGTCCATACTAAATCAAAATAAAAAAACAGTGTGACGTTAACCAAATGACAAATGGTTTATTTTCCTTACTGACGCCACTACACGACATTCGGCGAGAGCATTTTTGTGTACGTTATTTACAAATAAAAGTTACCAACGGGTACACACCAGCAATTAGGAGGAAATGTATAAATTGGGCAATCCAGAAGTTCGTTAGGTGCGGAGCGTATTCTTTTAATGACACGAAATCACAAAATGTCGCGGGGCAATTAACTCAAGTTAGTTAGAGCTCAAAGCCGATTAACATAGTCAATACAACTGACGAACAACGGCCCTTCGGCTCGAGCTCCGATGCTGCGGTCACTTAACGTAAAATTTTTAACCCGGTTTCGATCACGAAATTATTTTCGCTAAACTTCGTGAAACTGTTTAAAAGCCAACCGTATTTTCTTTTTGAAGGATTTTCACTTGTTCAACATTGCCTTGAAATTTATTTGAATTATGTCTAAATGACACATTCGACGTTGGATAAAAGTATGTTAACACTATACGCTTATTAATGTCATGCAGTTGTTATTCACAATAGAAAACTTTTTTAACCAAAAGCACAAAGTCTCTGTAGCCCAGAATTCGACAAAAAGCATTTCAAGCACACGTTTCGAGTGTAATTTGGTATGGTATAGATTTCATGTATATAGGGGATATAACATACAATATTGACAGATACAAAAAAAGCACAAAACACACATTAGACAAGAAGAGTAAATTCTGATAAAAGTGGAAACCCATTATGGCAGTAAACAATGAAGTATACAAATTTATGCTAAGTTACAATCACAATATACCCACCCAATATTTTATATAAGACACATATCCAAATAGAATTATTTTTTGTGAAAAATCCAATTACGTAATTACTCCATTTTAATATAATTAGTTGTTTCAATAATTGCGTTTGGATTTGTGTGAACTGTTTCCGAATTTAGCAATTTCCCATAATTTAATATCGGAAAAAGCCGTTCCAGCTTATTTGCTTAGGCCGTACAAAAACTAGCATAGAGTTAATTGCTGTTAATTGTTCCAGTTGCCGGACAAAAAACAGTCCGCATTGTTTCAGGAAAACGCCAGACAATGCTCGAATCACCTAAAAGTTAGCACACCCCGTACAAAAAAAACATTAGTAATAATACAACTTATTAATTGTTCTACATTCTCTTTAGCCGGTTTGCTGTAATTGTTGCGGCTAGTTCAGTTTATTTTGTAAAAAAAAAACCCGTCCGAGCGGGTATTTTATCTTAAAAAATGCATGAATTACAGTTGAGGTTGGTTGGCACAACATACTGTATGCATGAAGTACAGGGCAGTCCAGTTTTTAATCGGGAATCTTTGACAGTCAACGACACTGGAAACAGAACAGAAATAGACGACTGACGGCTAACAAACAACTCCGATTATTTACTTTCGATACAACGCAATTATTACATTAATTACTGTGCGTTTTCGGTTGAAACGGGGGTGCCCTGTACATATTAGTTAGTATTTTAGAATATATTAATGACAAGTAAACCGGTTGTTAACTTACCTGCCATGGAGGACTCGCAGCGACTTTGGCGACATGCAATTCACGCTCCAGTCCGTGTTGCCGTGGTCGTTGCAGATGGTAATGGAGAAACGTCCATAATTCGCCCGGATTAACTTTATTAACTCGCCATCCTTACATTCAATTTTCAAGATTTTCCCCTCGCAAGCATAAGCCGTCTCGTAACGGTACTCTGCGACAAGAAAAAAAAAAATGTGTATTACCCCTCCGGGTCAAAAAAAATAAAGCTGTTATTAAGATAATTAAAGATGTAATTAGCGATAATTATAATTAGGTTATTTTTAGGGAGAGCCATTCATTAATACGTAATTTATTTTTAATATCTTGCATATTTTACGGAGAGCCTCGAATTTGTTGAGTAAATGAGTTTTTAGAAAGCCTAATTTGTCGTTTTTTTTTTATTTCATGAGCTGTGGGAGGGAGGGAAAATTAATTTGGTTGGCTTCGTCGAGGCGAGATGCGCTGCATCAAACTTTTAATATTGTTAATTCGGAATGTATTTTTCATTGACGAGCCGGTCCATTATACCGGAGAAAACAACGAGAACACTCCATCATATCGACATTCATTTTATTCACCAACTTTAAAAGAAACCTTTTAATGCGTCTTCTTTATTTGCATCTGAAGCCGAAATAAATGAAAAAACGCTGTAATGGATTTACCCCAGACTCCTCGCTATACATCCATAAAAAGATGGGCCGGGTATTGTGGTTTTTAATATCAACACATCTTTTGTCCGAAGATGAAAAAAAAAAAACCCATTTGATATTGAGAATTTCAGCCGGCAACAATACCGTCGTCGTTTTCAATGTTCGGTTTATTAACTAGGGGTTACATTGTACTCGCTATTAATGTCTACCTCCGATGTACAACATGAATAATCGAGTTACTTGCTGCTTTTAGTTATATTGATGCACAAGAACTCGGCCTTACTGCAAATGAGCAGAAGATTTATTAACATTTTCTAAAATAGCTACTGAGGACGTACGCCATAAAGTGGCGGAACTTGGGCTAAGAATTAACTAATAAAAGGTAAAAACTGGCTAAATTTGTAGATAAATATATAGCAGCCACACTGAAAAAAAAAGTATTTGGATCAAATGAACAGATGCTTAGTTTTAAATGGAATTATTTGCCGTAAATGTTATTTGATTCTACTCAAATGTATATACTTTCGTCAAACTATGTGAAATATTTGCTGTAATCTATCAGTCAAAAATACCAGCAAAGAATGTCCTTCTTTAATCTAAAATCGATGGGTCTGAGCGTTTTTCTAGAATCTTGACGCAGTTCCTGAAAATGGCTGTTTCGTTTTCATTTGGCCGCCCTGTATCTTTAAAATGGAGTATTAATGTAGGAATTATTCATGACAAATGTAGCATATTATAATCAAACTTATGTTTTCTTGAAAGAAAATTGTAGGTCACAGAATGGCGTAGGTGGGAAGTAGCACGATAGATGGAGCCACTTACGCTCTGTGTATACACATCTTCTTATGAGTAACGACACTAAAGCAGCTAGATCGTTCTAACGACATAATGGTGAGGACCATCAATAAGTTCCAAACCGACCTATGTCTGGTTGGTTAAACTTTCGAACGATCCTTAGCCGTTGTACTAGGTGTTGCGAGTTTGAAACAAAATATTTTTTTATTACTGAGAAATATTTATATCCAAAAAAATTTCTCAAAAAATCTGTCGCCGTGCTTAATCAACACCCTGTATATCGAAGATTTGCCAACAAAGACGACATTTTTAATTTTCCGAACATTTTCGTGTGACTTACGAATCGGCGTGTCCTAATTTCTCGTGGGACACTGGGAGAGCGTCGATAATGTTAATTGACGATTTTATGATGTTTTTATCTCCAATAAAACATTCATTACTCAAACACATTTTGCATTATACGTCCCAACTAATCAGACTTTAACCCGGCGATAAAATTTAGCTGTCTTTATAAGACCGGAATCGTAAAAATTTCGAAGCATAAAAATGTTATAGGGAAATTTTAGTGCTATTGGCACCTCCACGACTACGTCTATGAAATCCCCTTGAAGTTACGGCCGTAGCAAACAGTTTTACAGGCGTTTTATTATGATTTACTGATTTTGATTGCTCCATTCAGATTATTTGTCACCGGTATATTTAAGACTTTGTCAAGGAACATTAGGCATACCCCCAATTCAATTCGATTTTACCTTGATCGAAAAATCAATTAAACAGTTTAATTAAAGTTGTTTTAAATTAATATTTTTTTTTATGCGTAATCACGACCGTCACGCTATATCAAAGCCGATTTATTTTCTTTCGCGTTTTTATCCCCTCGAATAAAAAAAATCCGTTCAAGTTCGTAAGTGAAAGTTTTTCATAGCTTTTCTTTGATAAAACTCTTGTAATTATTGTCATAACATTCACTTAAGACGCTTAAGAGAACTTCTTATGAGAGTCAAAGACGTCTGGAACTTCGGAACAACTCATCGTACCTTAACAACCTCATAATTTAATGGAATATAACCAAGTTATCATATTTGTGACGTACCTAATTACGAATTTATTTTCTGTAAAGAAAGCAACGTTTCTGCGAGTTATGTTGATGAGCAGATAAACACGTTGAAGCGAAATTTATATTTTAACGGAAAATTGCCCTTAACGACATGAATTTAATTTTCGCTTTAATGTATTTAAAACCGCATTAAGGATTACTTTTTAAATCATAACACGTGAAATTAATTTTATCTGGGCGAGCGTATAAGTTACATAAAAACCTTAATTACTGGCATTTGTCAAATGAAATTTTATTTTGTCATTATCCCGTTTGTTTATTTGAATCAACGTCGTTATAAAAAAATAATTGGCCAACGAAATCCCCCGCTTTTTTCTAGATTATCATTATTCATAATCCCGGGTTCAATAATAACGGGTGCTTTACGTACAAAACAAATTAATATAAGAGTTTGATTAGGGGTATTGAACAGATTTTTTGCCTGTCTGGAGCGACCAATTTATTTATGTAGAGGCCACAGTACATAATATTCAAGGTAATAAACAAACAAGGGTCAGTATTAGTGTTTAAATAACCGAGCATGTGTAAAAATGCTTATTACATTTTATTATGCTCCCTATATGAGAGTAATCCTTCTTTGCTATGTAAATTGAACACTTACCCAGCAAATCATTTAATCATTACTATATTCCGAGAAAGATTGAATGCTTGGCTTCTGTAAACCAAGTCTATATTTGCTAGAAAATTGCTTTAAACCTAATGAAGTCTTTAGCTACGGCTTAATAAAGCTGTACAATTAAATTAATGATTCTCGTAACTTGTTTCTAGTGTTTCCCGGTAAAATTTGGAAACAACGGATTTTTTCGTTAAAACGTCAAAGGATTGTAAAATGTAAATTAATTCTATAAGCAACTTAATTATGGGAGATATTAAAAATAAAAACTTCCCCGGAATGCCAATTAAAGATAAAGTTGTTGTGAATCCAATAATAACGTCTTATAGTCCGATATTGCGAAATATAAAATCCAATATTTATTACTGTTTTTAATTATAACTAAATTAATCTACACTGATTTGCGTGGACTTTCTAGAGTCATGGTACGATTGATTGGCATTTAAAAATCTATCTGTAAATAACGTACTGACAAAGATAAAACGGTTCGTTGCAAGCGATGATGATTTTCTCTGTTCGGTTTTCAAATTACGGGAATTCTATTTCCACTGCTTTATTTTTCCGCTCGCAGAGCAACAATTACTTATTTATCTCATTTCGCCCAATATTTCGCTTCCGAACTTCCCGATATATACAAAACAGAAGTAAATATATTTTTGCTCTATTTTAAGCTAATTCAAATCAATTTAAATTTTTTACCAAAGGTCCCATCAAATCCTTAAATAATGTAATCTTTTTATTCTTGTACTTAATTTTTTTTTAATCCATACCTTCAGAATAAAGTAAAAGTTCAAGAGAAAAAACACAGCAGGACCTCGATAATCCGAATATTGGTAATTCAAACTACCTCGCTAATACGAACGACGTAAAACCTGAATGAGACTACTACTGAAAAGTAGTTCAGACCGTTTTAATTTTGTGATTAGAAATAAGATTTAATGGTTAAATTACTAAAACCTGAGAATGTTGTGCGTTTATGTATGCAATATTTGAACGTCGTGATAACTCATCCACACAAAAAAAAAGTTGTCTATACTTTTCAAGCGACTTATGTTACCCGTAGTATTTTTGCCTCCTGATCATGAATCCGGTGTCAGAATTGGGCAGGAATTTCCTAACCTCAAAAAACAGGTCAAAAATAGCAAAAATTCACGAAAAAGTGCTAATAAAACTAGAAAAATTGTTTTTTCTATATTCAGATGTTTATTTGTATGGTTAAGACCCCGCCGAACGTGAATTGATGGTTCTTTTTCTAACCTCAAAAAACGGGTCAATTAAGGTCAGATATCACGCATTGAATTTTCAAAAAATAACAGATTCGTGCCAAATTTGGTATACGGGGGTTTTCGGGGTCACTGATCATGGATCTGAGGTCAATTTTACAAAATTCAAGATGGCGGATGCAAGATGGCCGACCAAATTTTCAAAAAATAACACATTCGCCCCTTTGGTATTCGGGGGTTTTCGGGGTCACTGATCACGAATCCGATATCAGATTTACCTACAAAATACGTTTTCAAAAATGTAATCAATTATCTATGTACTTTATTACCTGAGATTAGGCAGAAAACTCGTGGATAGATCTTTTACAGAAAAAAAGAGCAAGACAGCGGAAAAAAAGGATAAAACATGATTGGACACTCAGGTTATAGAATAAACAAAAATATTACAAAATGATTTTCGTATTCGTAATCAGAGACCCCGAAAACCCCGTATACCAAATTTGGCGCGAATCTGTTATTTTTTGAAAATTCAATTCGTGATATCTGACCCTAATTGGCCCGGTGGGGCCTTAACCATACAAATGAACATTTGAATATAGAAAAAAAAATTTTTTGTATTTTTCCCAGCACTTTTTCCTGAATTTTTGCTATTTTGGACCTGTTTTTTGAGGTTAGGAAATTCCTGTGATGTGATAGCTCAATTCTGACACCGGATTCGTGATCAGGAGGCAAAAATATTACGGATAACATATGTCGCATGAAAAGTAGACAACTTTTTTTTTGTGTAATCAGAATTAACTTGGGTCCTAATTAGTTTGGATTATCGAAGTTCTACTGCATATATTTTTGAAAGAGGAGTAAAAATATTAATATTTAACGATTGAAATAAGTAAATATAGTAATATTTTTAAAAAATGATAAATTTTTGATATTCAAGATTTTATAATATAGTAGAACCTCGATAATCCGAACCCTCTCAACTAATCCAAACGACCTAACATCCCAATCTGATTGCCATATACTACTGAAACTCGAAAAAAAAATACTTCAAGTTCATACCTACGCATGGATGTACTACGTACATAGTTTTGTCCCTTTTTGGTTGATCTCCGTCAGGCAATTTTAATTTTGATTGTGATTAGATTTCAAGCGTTAAATTACAAAAACCTGAGATTGTTGTGTATCCATGTGCGTAATATTATTTGATAATCCGAACTACCTTCGATCCCGAATAATTCGGATTATCGAAGTTCTACTGTACATATTTCCAAAAGATATTGGATGTTTTTATCTTTCGCTTGAAGGTATTTGAAGGTGTTAAGCGTCACCGATAATGAAACCGTTGGATTAAAAATTTTGGCGGAGCTTGCGAAATAGTAAGACTGAGTGTGATTGTGTATCGATTCGAAAATTCGTGCCCACATATGATGGACAATCGAAATGGGTATACCATTTAACGTTTTATAATCAATTATTATGTGACACCGTAATAATAATGGGCGGTAATATCTTTGAGCAGCGCACAATAGCAGCGGCTGTGAGCCGCGTGTAGATTTTGTTATTTTATTTAAATAAAATATGCCAAGGCCTGAAATACAAATAATTCGCAGTGACTAATTTCGCCCGGCCTTTCGAAAAGCTACCCGCATTATCTCCGTAGTGTATCTCGAATAAGCAGCGCTGTTCGTGATGAATGCGGAGATATATCGCCGATCTCCCATGTGGATTATTTAGAAACCGTTCGCTCAAAATATTGATATTGTTGGGTAATAGCTGCAATAACATTAAAAGCACGCCTTTTGGCTGCACGCCTGCATTGGACTCTTTTGATGTCATTTGGTATCCCTGGAAACCACTGAGCCAGCCGACAATAACAGGATTACTAGGATTATGCACTTTTACAATTTTTACACCTCGGTTATGGCAACTGATCCGGCGATAGATCAAAGGCTTTGCCACTGCAAAGTAAATTCAGATATAAGAATGTGTTTCCATGTGTTTACCTACTTATTTGGATATTTACAAGACCACTCGTCGGGAAGCAAAAAATTCACTGCTACATACAGTAAGATCATCCGAGACCAGCTATATACAACAAAAAGGATGGAAACATGTGATAGGAGTAACTTTTATTCACCGTCAGTAGTAACAGAGAGCTAGACATGTTATCTAGATTACGTTATAATGAAATACATTATGATTTTGAACAATTTTAATAGGGACTAGTAACGGTCAGAAAATGCGCACTGCGCATATTTTATAATACAGTTACTCCAAACTCGACCTGAACGATATTTAAGTTCTTTAGCAATGTACAATACGCACAGGAATCTGTAAATGATTTTATATTAGGAAGAATGTAGTTTCCAAAGATAAAATTCATAATCGCAGTTTTCCACACAAAATATGTAAATGTCGTTACACTCATTTGTTGCGTAGTAATGTCCTAAGTACTACAATGGTGAAAAATATGACAGAGGTAAGTAATTAATTTCAATTTTGTGTGATATTCAGAAAAATTGTAGAAAAGGCGCCTAATGGGCATCAGCAAAAATTTATTTGGAGCAATCCAAGACTTATTCCGATGTATTCTGATGCGCTGAACACGAACCTGATACTGATTTAACCTTCCTGGCTCCTCCAATGTAAGTGTCTTGGAAATAAAGCCGGAAATAATTGAAGCCCCGGTTTGATCATTTAAAATTCCAATCCAGTGCGTTAAATTGGAGTTTGAAACAAATCTTGGACTGGTCCAAATAATTTTTTTCGTTTAGTGCAAATTTCGATAGATTACACTGAAAAAAAGATTTGTTTCAAATGAGCAGATAGTTTTAAATGGAATTATTTGCCTTAAACGTTATTTTATTCTATTCAAATATATATACTTTAGTCAAACTATGAGAAATATTTGTAAATATAAATAATTTAATTCAAATCTTTTATAGTTTTGAAATTTATTATCTCGGACTTAGCACCAATATCTCTTAAAACTGCATTTAATTTTAAGCATAAACTGCAAACATATTAGTTTCAAAACTACCAGTTCCTTAAAATATATGTATATAATTAAAATATAGTATTAATGTAGGAATTATTCAAGACGAATGCAGCATATTATAATCAAACTTATGTTTTCTTGAAAGAAAATTGTAGCAGGTCACAGAATGGCGTAGGAGGGAAGTAGTACGATAGATGGAGACACTTAGGCTCTGTGTATACACATGTCCTTGTTAGTAACGACACTAAAGCAGCTGGATCGTTCTAACGACATAATGATGAGGACCATCAATAAGTCCCAAACCGACCTATGTCTGGTTGGTTAAACTTACGAACGATCCTAGTACCCTCCTGTTGTACTAGGTGTTGAGTTTGAAACAAAGTATTTTATTATTACTGAGAAATATTTATATCCAAATAAATATATTCTTGAAATAAGTATATACAATCATTTGACAAACACTATTCAATTTTGTATTAAACAAACAATACAATAATATACAATAGAATTCGTTTAGGTAACCGAAAGTATCAAATATTTATTTTAAATGTTATTTTTAAAGTAAGAAATTATAAATCTGGGTAGAAATTTAAAGTATTTAAATAAATAAATAATTTTCTTGAAAAAAGATAATATTTTCTTGCGTATAAATAAAAATGCGATACCTTAAAATTCAAATGGTGTACATTTGAAGCAAGAAATTTTTTGCGTGTGGTAGCGATTTTTAAAGCGATTAAGGCTAAATAGTCCTCAGCGCAATAAAATACAAAACTTTATCCGGTCCAAACAATTTTTTTTAAGACATTTTCGGCGCCCATTTCAAATGGTGTACATTTGAAGCAAGAAATTTTTTGCGTGTGGTAGCGATTTTTAAAGCGATTAAGGCTAAATAGTCCTCAGCGCAATAAAATACAAAACTTTATCCGGTCCAAACAATTTTTTTTAAGACATTTTCGGCGCCCATTAGTAGGCGATTTTTCGAGATTTTCAGCCATTCTTAGCGATTTACTCGTCTTGCGGGTGCTGGAGTAAAACTCCAGGTCACTCCACTTTTTTTTTTAATTTTGTGTGCCTTTGTTGTTTTTCACCAACCCCGTATAAAAATTATTTTAAATATGCTATTACAAGTTGAGGATGGTTGGAACGAAACAGTCCAGTCATCGCAACATCCCGACAAAACCGCCTTTTTGTTTGAAATATATTATTGGCGCCCAGAAAAGGATTACGGGTGACGGAAAGCAAAGTCTGACAGATGTGTCATTTTAACAAACAACCAATTTGAATTCCACGTTTCGTGAAGGCACATCTTTCCACTTTAATAAAAGTCGTATTTTCGGGGAAGGAATGCCGAAGGCATTATTAGAGCTACCCGTTTTTTTTTTCTTCGATAACATAAAGCAGAACGTATCGGTTAGGATAAAAACGCCCTTATTGTCATTCCACATCTAAAGTGGCCTAATCGGATGACCAAACGGGCTGGCGCCCGGGCTGATACTGGAGTGGATAGGACCATGTCATCCAGTCTACGGACGCATACCGAAATCACGCGACCTGGCAACGTCGCAAGCATAACAGTTGGCGTTTTAGACCGGTTTGACCGATCGGATACACAACACGATTCAATGAAATGAAAACAACGATGCATTTGAACGTTGCATAGAATTCCTGCTGAAAGCAGAAGAGGGTCCGGGCTCGCAAGTAACGACCCAGAAATAATTCAAAAACTGACATTAATCCGCCGAACACAAAGAATTTTTAATGCCGTCCACGCACGCGGGCACAATGTCACGTAATAATAGCTCTAATAATACACGGACGCGAATGGCGCGAGTCCCGCAAATTTTTAATCGCGTTACACGTTATATTTTATTCACAGTTTTTACGCTACCTACATAAATACCCGCGTAACACCGCATTCGCTGGATACCCCGCAAAAGGGTGGATTATATTTTAACTGCGTGTCATAAGCACGCATCAAGTTGCCGCTGGAAAGCCGTCACAAAAATTTAAATAAACAGCCAGGTCTCCGGCGGCTCCCGCAAAGACATGTTTCTTTCATTACAACTACGAAATTCCAGAGCACAATTGCCCAAGTAAATTATAAATGGGAAAAGGTACACTGGCAACTCGTAAATATAGAAACAATACGATTGGAGCGAGGAAAATCCTCCAACCCAGTTGCATCACTTGAAAAGTCGCTTATACAGCGAAATACACGTTTCTTGCTTACGAAGATTCATTGCAACAAAGAACAATTTTGAAATTCACAGATGTTTCTAAAAGAATTCAATAATCCACCAAAAAGTTATCCACGGGATCTTGGCAAAATTACCAAAACCATAGACAGAACGACGCATCGGAAGGCACAACACGGGAAAACAGAAATTCACGCATGTTTCCAAAATATCCGGAAATCCCCCTACGAAGCTCCGATTGCCGCCAAAACTCACAGCCGTGACAGGAGACATTGACTGAGCATGTCCTTCGTCGTTCAGACGCCGCCGAAAATTTTCATCGCACTTTCGAATTTTGACTCGAACTAACGCAAGGCCGTAGGGTCGACATTAATCAAATTAATTTACATGGAGACAGCCACGATTCAAAGAAAGACGTTTTTCCAAAGTACCAATTTTTCGATTTCGACTCGAACCTCGCTCTATAAATAAATTCTTCACGTAAACTCGTATTTCCCATCGAGGAGGGACACACGCCACTGGCCAAAGGTGAATAAAATTACATTTTAACCAACGGTACCACTGTCATACGGTGATTAATGTCACACAAAAAAAATAAATAAAAAACACGTGGTTTAATTAAGCATAGCTTGAAATACGAAATGAAATTCCTAGAAAAAACCTGGAAACAAACTCAATTAAAAGTGTCTTTTATTTCTGGCCCTACGTATTGATCCTTACAAGACGAATAAATAAAAGTGATCCGGTATTTCATATTAGAACATTGCATGACCGAATCCAAAACAGTTGCATTATACGATGGAAGCCAAGGCAATTTCTACAGTTGTCAGCGCTTTCTTGTCCATACACAGATGGATTTCTGTAGACGTCTCCGGAGTACCTAAGGGCCTTTTCGTATATTTAGAAGTCGATAAACCGGTGATTTATTGCTCTTTACCCCAAGTTCCTCCGAACGTTGAATATAAATCTCATTTCATTGAATTTAATATTTTATATTTCTCTTAGGTTTTGGGTGAATCAAAATCAAGTTTTTGGATTTATCCCCGTCTTTCAGAAAACCGCGCGATATAATTAAGCCAACAAAATCGTTCACAAAGCGGTTTGCAGATATGTTTAGATTCATTTGTGACGTCGAAATAACCAATAAATAATATAGTGTGCAATTTTACATTACATTTACATTTTTATGTGTGTACGCGTAAGTTATTCGGTCCGCCATAACGTTCGATATTCTTGTTAAAGTGACTATATTTCAATTAGATTCCCATTAAAAATGGGCGTAGTTAATAAGGTGCGGCACAGCGAGTGCGTCAACAGGTAATGTGCGATTTATTTTTCAAGATTTCGCTTTAAACCCACACAGGATATTTGTTGTTGCTTTGTGAAAAAAAAAGTCTCGCCCCCCATTGGAAAAGCGACGGTTCACTGGAAAACACCTCCCCAAATTCATCATTACATATTTTTCCATGAAAATGAAACGCTTCTATAAATACCAAATATAATAAAATACACACACACTCCGTACTGCAGAGAAAATCAATTTCACAGAAAATATCTCGTGAATTTCAAAAGCTCCAGTAATTATAATACCGGGGTGTTCGCATCGGTCAATTTCAAATTCCTAACATGGATATATATAAAGTATTTTTTGCATGAATACGCGAGTAAGTACCTAATTTCATTTTCCGTGCTATTACGGTGTTTGTTATCGCAGGGCGAGAATATTTAACTCCATCAGTTTTCAAATTAACACCTCAACTTTTAATATTTACATAATCTCTGCGGCAAAGGGATTGTATACCAGCTCGAGAGCAAAGGGTCCCTGGTTCGATTCCCACGACAATTTTCGGGGCTTATCAAGCTTACAATTTTCATAATAAACATTTTTTTATCTCCGGTTACGATAAATTCCAAAATTAATACACTTACAAAAATTTATTTGTTCATCTTTCGCGACCTGGCGATTCAAATTCGTGTCTCTTCCTACATGCATCGTGGAATTATGATCGAACATCAACTTTGACACAACAATAAACCAAGTTTGTGACCAAAATACATTCAGGGGACAAAGGAAGGCGCGTGGGTTTCAACTATTTAAGATTCTATATTAAAGATAAAGGCCACCTTTTTGTATGTGGACGTAACTAATTTGTTTCTCTAATGATACTGTTATCTACTCTCATTGGGTACATGTTTTGTTTGACTTACATAAATTACGGGGAACACCGAGAGGAAAAAAAACGGTAAAATTTTTAACAGCTCCTTTCAACTTATCTATTGCCAAATGAACTTAGTCAGCTGTGAAAGAAACGACTTATTTGTTACACCCGAAGTAGTGATTACACTGATAAAATAGATTTTTTGCATATTTCACACGAATAAAGTAGATAAGAACGCATTCAGCAAAGTTAAAACAGATAAAATACAATTTTTCCTTATTCAGCCACTTCAGTCAATCAGTGCTAGACATAATAAATTAATCCAAAGTAAACAAAACAGCAACAAAATTAAGTCGTGAACAGTTTAAATTTGAGCAGAATCCGATCCCATTCCGAACGTTTACGAGCGTGCCGCCGTCTCTAAGAAGACGCTAGTGCCGGTTGACTTCGCACCTGGTATGATACGACGGGATGGTAAAAAGGTAAAAAAATCCCTTCACTTTGTTACATTTTTATTTCAGTGTATTCGTCTTCAAGTGTTTGTACAGAACCAATCCAGTTTGTAATACTGGATAATAATGGTAATACTAATTACATAAAACTTTTACGAGTGTACAGCGATCTAATTAAATAATTTATTGTATGGATAATTGGTGTAATGATGTACCTGTGCTTTACAGTACTTGATTATATCCAGTTTGTGGGTTGTGTAAATGCGAATTACGTTCTCTAGGAGATACTCACTAAACCGAATTTAAATTTTATGCTAGACTGACCGTATTAGTTTGCGCGTACGCATTGTTTGAAGGATGTAACGTGTGTAATTTTCAAGGTAATTAAAAAATTAAGGGATGCTACGAGAGTTCTTTTTTTTTTTTGTTGTATATTCCACAACATTTGGGAGTTATTAAAGTTTATAAGAGGAACTTGAGAGGTGAAGGAAGCCTTAACGATTTTTCCGCCCCCGTGAACACTTTTTAAAGGAACACATTTCTCCCAGTCACCCCTGTTTTAAAAATATGATTTATTTGACGGTATCAAACTAGGAAAACAAAAGTTTTCCTTCTTTTTGTCCGCCTCGGATAGGTTGAAAACTCCCTCAAAGAAATTACACAAACAATTTACTCGCATTTTATTTAAAGAAAAAAAAAAAAAAAAAACAAGTGCTTTATGCACCATAAAGGACTAATTGAAATAATCGTATCTGCAAAACTTTGAACTTCGCGTGTGTAAGGAACTTAATATATTTTACAAATATGTACATAAAGGCTCTTAAAAGTAATTAGTAGTGCTTTGGAAGTTCGAAGATATTTCTGTGAAATTGAATTTGCCCCCATAAAGGTATTCTTATATATTTAGAAGAAAATAAGCTCTATAATGACTTGCCAAAGCTTACTGAACCAATTCCAATACTTATACAAATTCAATAAACTTCCATTAACACACTTCTAAGCCTGCTACACCTTTGAACATGTCCTTAATGGTATTTTGGCGCATTTACAGAACAATAAGTCAAATAACGAGCCAGTTTCCCCATTTTTAACTAAATCTATACGCTTAGAAAAACATTGTTTAACTTCTTAATAGGCAAGTATAACAAAATACAAGTACTTAGACGAATCGGTTATATTTAGCCCAAAACGAAGTTTTGCTACAGTTTCGAATTATAACTTTGTAATATCGCGAAAATTTTGGGCAATTTAGTTGACAGAACTATATTATTTGCAGAAATTATTAGTGCTGGAAGATTGTTTAATTTGACTGCAGGTAGGCTTGAACTAAAAATTTTGCCACAGTTTCAGACTTGATTTTTCTGTTCTTTCCACTATTTCGGCATAATTATTTCACATATACACAATTAGTAATAATAATACATAATTTCAAACATATCTTACATAGAAACATTGTTGAAGCATGATATAATAGGAATTAAAAATTTTGCTACAGTTTCCAACTAGATTTTTCTGTTCTTTCCACTATTTCGACATAATTTTTTCATATATACATACGTAATACATAATTTTAAGCATAGCTCTTCATTTAGAACATTGTTGAACTATGATCTAAATTGGAATTAAGAATTTTGTTAATTTTGCTGCAGTTTCCAACTAGACTTCCTACACTTTCGAACATTCCTGTTGCATTGTTTCAATTTTGGGCAATTTAAGTGCCCGAACATGGAATTTCGAGCACTTAAGCATAGGTGAAGTTGTGTCGAAGCACTTATATTTAATAGTATCGACGGGTTGCAACCTTTCATACTAGATTTAATTGCAGTAATTACCACAGCTGGAAGACATACGAGGTCGGGCAATCGCATTGGGCCGCGCATACCTCATAGCCAGGTGTGTATTAGTCGGGTCTGCGCGAATTCTGCACGCTCAACAAAGTTATTTTAAAATTTCTCACACGACAAATTTTACTTATTTTATTCGCCGTTTGCATCACCGGCCACGGCTAACGAAGGTGTTCCTCCAACGGCCGACAGTTGTGCCGCCATTTTCGCCGGTTCTACGGGGCGACCACGAAATTTACCTCACTTTCGAACCGTTTCCACGCGATTTTGTCTGATGACGGCGTTAAATTGAGTAAGCGTAAGTGATTATGTGCCAAAAAAAAAGGAAGAATCTGCGTATACTAAGCGCAGCGGTATTACGGATATACGATCCCATGCGAACAAAACACTTATCAGTACACATTGCTCATATTCTGGATATATCGGTGCTGTCGTTTTTAAATCGACCTAATAATTTCGTTCTCGACTCATGAATGCGAATATACATGCTACGAACGTTTCTCCGTACCAACTGACAATACTGGCAAATGCGTTCTCATATTCTCTGACGTTTATATATAAAATAATCACGATATTACTCATAATTAATTATACACATGATGTCCGCGTCCTGATGATAATTAAAATTTCTAACACGTTTACAAGCACAACGCAGTCGGTATTACGATGAGATGAATAATTGTCTTTGATACAAACGATGACAAAACGGGGGATTGTTACTCGATACAATGCGGAATTATCGTGAACAAGAGGAACAAAGAATTTAAGAACGTAATGAGACTAATTATGTAAAAAATATGTGCATCGAGGCTTTCTGTAGGACCGCCTCTTATCTCTGAAAAGATCGGCCGGGCGAAAAAATTGTTTGATGCTGACTCCAGACTTGGATAATTACAGTTATTTATTTAAAAAAATCCATTAAAACAACGCCGCGATACTTTCAGTAGTCCACTCACATTCATCTTCTATTGTGTAGATCTAGAAAACACAGGTAGCTTTAAAATTACGAATAACTCTTATTCTGCTGAACACAAGAATAAATTTGCACAATGTAAAAAATCAATAGGGAAACCCATTAATTATCATTAATATCATAAGAAAGCAGTATCTTGCGAACGAATTTCGGAGATTAATTTAATTCAATACGATCAAGTACACGCGACTCGACATTTACCGATGTTTCCATTAAAGTTTATAGACATTCATATGAAAGTAGTAATACATCAAAGTACGCAACCGAGCCTTGTAGGGAAAGCGTAATTTTACGCAGCAAAGATCTATGTTAGCCCGAAGCGTCTTCAAGCCGTACACTCTTTTAATGTTTGTGCAACACGAAAAATATTTAAGATTTGGTAATACTGTTAGCGAAGCTGAGGAGCGTTATGAGTAAGTTCACACAAAGGTTAAAACTTAATTGTTAAAATGTCGTTTCGAGTACCGACTCGCCGGTAGTCAACCAACCAACAAATTGGTGGAACGCAATGTCTTTACAACTGAAAAAAAAATAACCTGGTATTTGTCAGGAAGGTAATTCACTTTCACGGCACAACTCAAAACACATTAAAGTGTCGAGAAATAAAAGAATGCACTTCAATTCACTGAAATAATAACCCGTAATAAATTTTAAATATTATGTCTTGCCTCGAAATTCCCATGATGGCCATGCGGTTAACACCATAAACAATGGTTGTCATTTTACGACCATCTTATAAATGCCGTACTTATTACGAAGCTAAAAGGAAACAAGGACTAACAATATAAGAACAACGGCTCGCACAGGATCCTCAAAGGTGGACTATATATTTTCTGCCCTTAATATCGACACAAAGCAAAGCTCGGTAAGTAAATACCACGCCATAAATTCTGAGGCCGTTAATAAAACCTTTTTTTAAAAATTAACATTCTCTAAATCTATTGTCAGGGCATTTGCGGACCCGTCAAGGACTGTGACCGAACGTCAACCCAGATGCATTACCCTTCATTAACTGGGAACAGAACCTGGACATGTACGCTTTAAATTATTGCCATTTTGCGTTGTATAAAGCCTCTGCAGATCAATAATCAAGTACCCGAATAATAATTCGAAATTTTGTTAAAAATCCTGCGGTGAAGATCCTAAGAGATAAAATAAGCTCCTAGAAGCATAGAAGATAAATCCGCGTCATGGCGCCCAACGTGGAGCTCAAATGTCTGGACAACAACACTGACCTTATTGAAAGAGGACACCATACCCAATGGGAAATCGATAAGAATAAGTCTGCGTCTGAGACAGCTCCGCCCACAGCTCGGCCTAGGTCAAAAACGCAATATTTGTGTCCGTCTGTACCAGACAAAAGAAGATCGGTTATATCTACTTTTAGAAATATTCCCTATTCTTTTGTAGCGATAGTTACTTCGAAATAGAAACAAAAAAAAGCGCGTGCCTTCTAACTGGCTGCCTCGCTTATTTATATTTCATACGATATTTAAAATTTAAATGAACGCCAACAAAAAGATAAAAACTCATAGTTATTTGGACTAGAAACTGGATGTCAACTCATATCTTTTCTGCATTGCTGAATAAATACATTTTAGAGACCGATTTCAGCGGCTTCGTGACGTCACAGCCAGGGCCGGTTCAGCGTTGGTATCACCACGAAAATAGTTCTAAATTGATCGCGCAGAGATCCGAAATTAAAAGTGAGGTGATAAAAGTCGTCAAAATTAATTTCCGTGTACTCAAAATTAATTTCTACCGTCAAAAATGTTTCAACAATGACAAAAACGAATCAGTATTAGTGTTGCCAACAGCAGCAATAAAAAAACTCTAAGTGAGCGGCACAAAGTATTTCTAGAGAGCGGCAAGGTATTTTAAATTCCGAATTTTTCTTTATAAAGCAATAAAAAAATCGGGTGAGATATGTCCACGTTCTCCGTTATTTAGCACGACGAATAATAGTTATTTGTTTTTTACGACCCGCCTTATGAACTACCGGGGAGTTAAATAAATTGGGGGCTTAATGTTTTAAAAGCAACATTATAAAACCAGCCCACATTGGCGTATAACCGTTCCGGACAAAACTTTAAATCTTTGAAAAGAAGGGTAAAACATAAAACCGTTCGTTCTTCTTATGAACCATAATTCGGAGGACTCGTAAAAAACGCACCTTTAAAAATGAAATACTATGGAACCACGGACAGTTATGCCCAATTATAATAACCGATACAGGCCGAACGAGTGTTGTAATCGCCGAAAATTAACCACTAAAAATTTGTGGTATACAAAGAGAAACCTTTCATTAAACAATGCAGTGAAATCGAAACCCTTAAAATCCCGATAAAAAATGGAGCAATAGACCTTTTTAGTAGTGACGTCACATACGCCAAATAATAGGCAACTCCTTAGTGCACATTATCGAGAAGAATTTCTCAATGTTTTTACTAGACCGATTTTCGACCTTATGTACTTTGGACATAATTGCCAAAAAAATGGCTTCTTTGTTATGACCTTAATTATCGCGAAATATTTAATAAGTTTCAAACCCCAATTGACAAACTAAAACAATTATAGAAATTATATATTTAAATTTATAGAACAATATTGACTTTTACGGTAATTAATAAAGTAAAATTATATCAATGTTACTGAGTATGCGCATTAAAGATAATTTCATGTAAGAGAAGTAGCCTCGCAACAGGATATCATTCAAGAAAAGTTTGGTTATGGTATGTCTATAATAAACCACTTGAAGAAAAGAAACACTCGATAAACACACTGACACAGCACACCAACGAGAAAAACAGTACAAATACTTTATAGAACCTGAAAATGCCAAATGAGGTTTCATTTTTGGTCACCATGTATGAATCACCCTGTATGTAGTATTGCGGGTTGCCTAAATATGTGACGTCACACTAAAAAAGTCTATTAAAGAGTCAACGAATTTAGGTACGTGGTTTGGAGTTAAGAAAAGCCATTTCAAATTGAATTAATAAGGATTTATTTTAAAATTTACTCAACTTTCGAAGGCTGTTGCGGTTGGTAGCAAGAAAATTAACCACTAAAAATGTTGGAATACAAGAAGAAACCTTTTCTGTAGATGAAACAGTGCCAGAATATTTAAAAACTTAAGTAAAAGGTCTTTTAAATATTTTTCAGAGTAAATTTACTTCACTTTCGAATGGAAATCATTTTTGCAAGATGCAAAAGGAGATATTTCTCTAAATCCCGATAAAGAAGAATTTAAAATTGAGCTACCGCATTTAGGTAAATGTTTCGGGGTTAAAAACAAGAATTTTAAATTAAATTGCTACGTCCTCAAAACCGATTACAAGCGTCTAAGTACTGTTAAAAAAATTAAGCTCACAATGCCTTACATTTCTCAAGCCTTTAAAAGAAATAACGAGAATATAATTATTTACTAAATTTAAGGAGATTAAGACGGTAAGCCTGTCCAAGTGCGTGTCGCATAATTACGTTGTTTGGGATTCGGCTTGTGAAACGCATTACAAAAAGCATATTCCGTGTTAAATAATAATTACAAGCACTTCAATATCGTAGTTTATGGGGGCTTTAAAAACGAGATTCCTAAGATTAAATGAGTCACGAGGAATCCTTTTATATATGCCCATAAATATTAGCGGCATTGTCGGGCGCTATTTCAATAAATGGCAATACCGGCGCCGAAAAAACCGTGCACGATGAAAATCTTAGGCCCTCCGAGGTGGTGCATGCTCTCACGATGGCGTCGATGAAAATAGCGGTAGGACGGCGTGGGTAGATTTTGGAGGTATTGATTTATCTCCCGTACTAGAGTCCCGCTCTCATACACCCTTCGTCGCGTTAGTTTGTCCCCAGGCATAAAGAAGCCACTCTAAACTCAGGTCCAAAAATTTATTGTTCAATTATTACACGCGCGCGACGTCCTTCTGGGTATGCCCAGGCCGTACTCTCTAATCGGAAAGGTTTTACGTTTTGCCCTTTTTAAAATTTTAAAGGTGGGTTTAATTATTACATGATAATGTGAGTTGTTGTTAACGTAATGTTGCTTTTAGCGTGCCAACTGGGTCCCCTCCATTATTTAACACCTTCGTAATTTATAAGATGAGCTGTAAAATGTCAATAAACATTTATTTATAGCCTTAAAACAGACACGTAAGCTAAATTCTCGCAAAGGACGCCTTTCATAATTTAACACCGTACACTAATTAACTACTACCGAAACATAAAACCTATATTATACGGAAAATAATAACGAAAGGTATCTCTGGTTAATGACGAAGTCAAAGCTAATTTCTGTAGTTTAACGGAACAACAGGTGTAGAGCAGAGCGTTATTTAGCGAACAAAATCGTTTATCGAACGAATATCTTCGGTAATAAAGACAGAAAAACACTCGCATTTAAGTAAGACCTAATTTTTTGAATTTTTTTAACTACACAAAAAAAATTTTAGCTAAAAATATTCATATTCTATATTATCATGGTCTATTTTGTAAAAAAAATGTCACAAAACAATGATCAAGCACGTGCGTTGCAAAACCATCGGTCGAAATACAGGGTGATTCACAAATGGTGACCAAAAATGCAACCTCGCATTCTTTGCTGAATTTTAAGAGGAGTCTTTCCTATGAAGTTTTTATCTAGGACGCTTCGTTGAAAAGATACAGGGTGTTAAATTTCAAAAAATATTTTTAATTTTTTTAAATAATTTAAAAACTAGTAAGCGAAATAATTTAAAATTGGGCACATGTATTTACGTAAACATTGCCCAAAATCTGACGGCGTTTTCTAAAATTTACACGTTCCAGTGGCGGAGATACAGGGTATTGGTGACATGTTTTTCTAAATAAAATAGTACGCCACTGCTTTACGGTGACAACCATGATATTTTCGGATTCGTCTTTCAATTTTCTACAAATTACTAGTCTTTTATGTTTTTCGAAAAAAAGACTGAATTTCGAGTAAAACTTAAAAAACCAACTGAAAACACTAAAAAAATTAATAACATCAGTCTTTATTTTAATGATTTTATTTTAGTAAATGTTCAAAAATACCTCCATTTGCACGAACACAGGCGCGATATTTTTTTAGTACCTAACGAAAATGTAATTTGTTCGAAATTTATTGTTGCTTGAATCTTATGAAAAGCATTAATTATTCTTTCTTCTAACTGCTCAAGTGTATTAATTTCTTCACTGTATACCAAACGTTCAAAAGCACCCCAAAAAAAAAATCCAGTGGGTCGAGGTCGGGTGTTTTCAATTCGTTTCAAGTTTTTCTCGAAAATTAGGCTTTTTTCGAAAAATATAAGAGAGTAGTAATTTGTAGAAAACTGAAAGCCGAATCCAAAAGTATCATGATTGTTACCGTAAAGCAGTGGCGTACTATTTTATTTCGAAAAATAAGCCACTGGATCATGTAAATTTTAGGAAAAACCCTCGGATTTTGGATAATGTTTACATAAATACATGTGCCCAATTTCAAATTATTTCACTTACTAGTTTTTAAATTAATTTAAAAAATTAAAAATATTTTTTGAAGTGTGACACTGCGAAACTATTGATCGAAACAGATCGAACAGCAATCTCAGCCGAATGTACGCTTATATGCAGAAGCGGACTTCATACAAGAGTTTTACTTTCGTGCGTATCATTCTCGGCTTAATGTTCTCGCTGTTTTATGTTGTTTTGGATTAATTTAAGATGAATGGCACAAATTCAGCTGATGAAGTGGCCGAATAACAAAAAAGAATAAAAATTTACTGTATTCGTTTCGAATCTTATAATTTTTTAACAGCAATGAGAGAGGTCTGGCCTTGACAGCGCAGTAAAAATGTGCTGTGGCTTCTACGCCTTTATTATATCATGTCAGTTAGTTTTGTCACAATCACAATCCGCCGCAAACGATTTTTATACTTTTATACTGCAAAAAAAATTCGCCTGTCCTTATGCTCAAACGCTATTTTTATCGCCGCTTCGCTGCTGTCATTTAAAAAAATACTAATTAAGGGCTTCTTTGGTGTCGATTTACATCCGAGGAATGCAACCCCCAAAGTTCCGAAAAAATTCGGAATACCTCGGCTAATATTCGAGATGCCCGAAATAATTCCTGTAAGAATTATTAAGGAATGCTTTTAAGAGTTTCACATAATATTCGGCTCGTATTTTGAGACGTCTAGCGGTTTTGAAAACCACTTACTTGATGGATTACTCTTTAGGTGTAAACACACCAGACGAGCAACGCTGTCGGGGTGTATTTTTCAAACTGATCGAAAAATAAAACAATTACAAACTAAATCTAAACATTTTAAGTTGTCTCGATTGGAGGGGAAGTTTTATGGGACGCGAAAGGCCCCATCCTTCAAATTTCCCTGAAAGCCCGCACAAAAAACTCCCGCTGTAAGCGGGGATATAAATTAGTTTTTTTTTTATCTCGCTCAGCCCAAACACAATGGGATAACCGCAAATGTAAAAGCAATATTAAAGGAACACGACGTGATGAATTAATATCCTACATATTCTTGTGTTTTGTTTTAATAACGAATGGTGGAATTAAATGGGAAACAATTTAAAATGTAGTAGACTTAGATGATACAGTTCTGGAAAATAAGCGTTCCCCGAAATCTGCCGAATGTCGAGAATAATATTCGGCATAGCCGGAATAATGCGGATAAGGGAACTGAAATGATTGGGATACTCAGAAATACATTGAATACCGTAGAATCCCATTGGACATCCCTAATAAACACTTCGACGGTCGGGGATAGCGGTACAGGGTGAAACAGTTTCAATGCTCTTCCGGGGCACCTCGATTATCATTTAAATTGGAAAAAAAAAGGACAAGGGAGGATCGATGCTGCTTTCCTCAAACGCATGTAAAAACCCGACGTTTCGAAACCATCACCATTTCGTGGGTTTTTATAAAATATGGACTGAAATTGAAATTTAGAAACTATTGTACTGTTATAACGAAATGTTTCACGGGAAAAAAGCCCCTTGTAAAAAGTTACTGTAATATCGTGGTCCTCCATTTATAAAAATACTTAAAATTACATAAGTTGCAATAATCTTCAATGTTTCTGTTTTATTGCAAGATTGTACCATTCTTATCATATACTCGGTGTATTGTAACTCTAATAAATATGTACTGCTTAAATACAATTTATACAGGGTGTCCCATCAATACATGCTTGCGACACTTTGATCACTGAAAAAAATGAGCAGATAGTTTTAAATGGAATTATTTGCCGGAAATGTTATTTTATTCTATTCGTCAAACTATGTGAAATATTTGCTGTAATCTATAATTTTTCTTAGAATTTATATTATTTGTAAATATAAGTAGGTATATAATTTAATTCAAATCTTTTACAGTTTTGAAATTTATTAATTATAAATTGCATACCTACATATTTGTTTCAAAACTACCAGTTCCTTAAAATATATGTATACATACATTTAAGATTTAGTATTAATGTAGGAATTATTCAAGACAAATGTGGCCTATTATAATCAAACTTATGTTTTCTTGAAAGAAAATTGTATCAGGTCACAAAATGGCGTAGGTGGGAACTAGCACGATAGATGGAGCCACTTACGCTCTGTGTATACACATCTTATGAGTAACGACACTAAAGCAGCTGGATCGTTCTAACGACATAACGATGATGACCACCAATAAGTCCCAAACCGATCTATGTCTGGTTGGTTAAACTTACATTTTTACGTCTTTAATTTTTTTGCTCCTCGGTATATCTGCCACTGACATTTTTTTTATGTAGGCTAGCCGCACGCGTGATATGACGTCACAACATGGCTTATGTGCGTTTTCCCGAGCTCCGCTTTCATTCGTTATTTTGAGGGAGAAATTGTTGGAAAAAAATTTCGATTTTTTGTACTGTGTGAATTTTTAAAATAATTCGTTCTCACTTAGTGTTTTCAATAGATAAGCGTCCGATTTCGTGCCTTTAGCTTATCTCGAGCTTAATTATAATTCAAACTGTGTTTAAGTCCTGTTAGACTTGGTATTCTAGGCAACTCCCCTTTTCTTGTGTCTATGAATAACATTATTCCCTTCCACAACTAGATTTATAAACGTAGGTAGCACCTTTTGCCTTGTCCGAGGTCTATAATATTTATAGTAACCCACAACAGACTGATTCACATTCTTCTCAAGTATCTCTACAAACAAAATATACACGTTCTTTAAATTACAAGGGCTCGGATAAATGTAAAAACAGGATTTTAATCTTTTCCAAGGAAATGTGATTGATTTTGCGATCTGATTGGTTCTGTGCACGTAAAGTGTCTAGCCGCTGGTTAGTACTGGGTCACGTAATAAACAAACACCATTTAAGGGGTACGAGAAGGTATATCCCGCTCTATATTTACATATTTTTATTCGTCCTCGTAAAAATATACGAGGAGAAGAGAAATAAAAATAGTAATACGAAATATATATATCAGGGACTATTTCTTGCTTTCTTGGAAGAGTTCCCATTCAACTATGCAATATATCCGGATGGATATTTCAGATTATCATACACATAAAGTCAACTCGAACAGAGTCCCTGGAGGCACGATGAAAGTTTACTAGACACATTTCCGGCTCTTCGGGTTTTTTATTATCTTTAAAGATCCCCGCCCGTAATAACTTACCTATATTCGGATTTTTCTCGGAACCCTGGCAATAGGTAACAATTTCAAACAATACAGACCTCTTGCTCGGGCACTTACGAGCAGGTCAACTTTAAAATTCCCTAACGCTGTTGGCAGAACTCGCAGTAAAGCCACGTTTATATATATTTTTTAAATACATTGCTTCAATTAGCACTACAGTGCAATTATTAAATATTAACATTGCTTCGATTATCACTGCCGTGCATTACTATGATATACCGAGCAAGAATGATATAACATTGCAAACACTCTGCATATAATCCGTTTGGTTTCTACAGGGAAAAATGTCTTGTTAATAATGAATATAGTCATTGTGCTGTGTTTCCGACATGCGCAGTAACAGTTTTTACAGCTTTTACGCATTTATTATATTATATAAGTTTAACCCTGTCACTTTGTATTGTAAAATTTAAATAAAGTTTGACTGTTTTGCGTATTCCTTTTACTGGTTAACACAAACAGACGGAATTAACTGAAATTTTCAATATTAACTGATATCCGATCTGTTGTGATGTTCGAAATTTATTTATTTTCACTAGGCTTTCATTAAACAAGTGCTGTACGAGCCGAGCCAATCAATTATAATTTTACGGTTTGATTTCAGTTCTTTTGATGAACCTATTGTTATACACATTTCAATTTTTTTATCGCATCACGTCAGGGATAATTTTTTATTTTACTCACGTTGCCCGATCCCGACGAACCATTAACAATGGGTCAATAAAATCAAAATTGAAAAATCTCTTTACAAAATTAATATACAAGATGCGTTACAAAGTTAACAAAATTTTTCAGAAAGAGGCAATCTATTGGCAATTACATGCGTCGGAAAACTATGTACTGCCAAAGGAGCTATTTTGAATAAAATAAATCGGTTTTGCCAAAAAAAACTTTTTGTTGTTCTTATAAGCGAAAAGTCCTGAGCTGATTCATTGATGCATAAACAAAAAACAAATAAAATTCATGTTTCTTGCTTATTACGTTGGTAGCCTGCAAAACTATAACTTTTGTGAAATTAAAACATTTTGTGATAAATTTATGTGGCAACAGACACAATTATTTTGACTTTAGCTTCCTATCTCTCTCTCTCTTTATAGCTCTTTGATGGCCTGCATATTTTCATTCATTTGCATTATTAAAGTCGAGAGTGCTCGAAAAAAATAACCGTGTTGCAAATAGATGAACAATAAAACTGTTCAAACAAAATATGAAAAGCTTCGTTAATTGAATTTATATTAACTTCACATGTTTCACAAATTCGTTTGTTCGCGTTCCTCACTTGTTTACCCAGTTGCAGTCACGGCAACGACGAAAATGCGATTTAAATAAAATGGCATTCCTTTCAAATATATATTTGCCCTTTTGCCGAACGAAAATAGAGTAGCGCAGAGCAACAAATAAATAATTTCTCTCGATTTCTAAAAAAAGCACGTATATATTCCCAACTAACGGTTATTTTGTAATTTCCATAAATATTTAATAAATCAAACAAAAACGTGTTTTACAAAGGAAAATAATATATCAGGTTACTTTATTACTGCTCATTAAAAATACGACTTGCTTTAAATAGAACAAACTGGTATTTCTAATAGCATTACTGATAACCAGATTCGCATACACATTTTAAAAACCTCATTAAAAAAAATACGTAACCCAGTTGTATTTAAAAAAAAGTTATTCTGTGACTAAAAAAGGCACTAAATAATGTATTTCAAGGTGAAATTTAATAATACCATAACCAACATTTTTATAAGTGAAAGCTAACACAACTACAATAAATTCGTAATCACTTTTATCATGTTTAAATTGTTGACATTTCCCAAAATAATATTAAATGGGGAAGTAATGAATGACCTCTTTCAGTAGCGGTTTTTATATAGGTTCATTCGGTCAATGACCTCTCTCCAGAAATTGGCAGAAATTTATATTTTTAAGAATATATTTGCATTTTTATGATAGAGATAAAAAGTATTATATATATATATGACGTAATAGTAGCCTGGGGGGTCAATTTCTAAATTGTCCCCGACGCTTAAAATCAAGATTCGTATCTAAATCAACGGAATGCACCACACATACAGGGTGTGGAAGAAAGAAGTTTTAGAAAAGTTCTGGAATATCAAAAAACCTGGTGACCTTAGATTCACATCCCTTTTCCTTAAGTTTCAAGGTCAAATGAAATACTACATTTTTTTCCATACTGGAACGTAAAATTTGATTGTTGGCATAAAAAAATGGGTGGTACATTTAATGTTTCCAAGTTGACCTTGAAACTTAAAGACAAGGTCACCAGCATATTCCACAACTTTTATTTGACATTTCTTTTAATAAGACTCAATTCTAAAAAGTTTTAGGGTCTTTTTGGTAACCTTGACTTTGAGGTCAAGGATCAAGGTCATATCAAGGTCAGGTCGGTTATTTTAAGTGGCGACCCTCCGTTTTGGCCTCGGAAATGGAAATAGCGGAAAATTCTGTATCCGCACATGACATTGACCGTGTCCTCAAGATCAATGGTCAAGGTCAGTTCAAGGTCAATTGTTGGTTTTTTTACTTATATACAGTCTCTGAGTAGTTACTTGATGGTACTCCTTAGTGACATTGATCTTGAGGTCAAGGTCGAACGAACACGTCAAGGTCATATCGGTTTTTTTGAGTAGCAACCCCTTACTTCGACGCTAGAAATAAGAGAGCGTAGAATTCTACATGCTATTATGACCTTAAGGTCAATGGTCAAGGTCAGGTAGAGGTCAAGTGATTATTCCGGCTTTCATTTTTTATTTTCGACGATGAAATAGAAAGGACTCACAATTTTTTAGTGACCTCAAGATCAAGGTCACTAAGGAGTACCATCAGTTATCTACTCAAAGACTGTCACACTCTCCGATACCATTGACCTTGAGGTCACGGTCAATGTCACATTCGGATGCAGAATTTTCTGCTCTTTCCATTTCCGGGATCGCAAAGGGTCGCCTTTTAAAATAACCGACTTGATCTTGATATGACCTTGAACCTTGACCTCAAGGTCAAGGTTACCGTCGGATGCGCAGTGAAAAATTCTGAAACTTGTGTCCTCACCATTGATGCTTTCCCTCTGAAATTTTTAGGGGTTTCCACACTTTTGATTATTATTAAGAAAAATAAATAAAATATATTTTTTAAAATTACCCAAAAAACTTAATTATTTCTTTATATGTTAACTCTATAAAAATGAATCTACATTGGCGCGACAAAAGGACCCAAAATAAAAACCTTGTTAAATATTTTATGCGGATCTTTCGAAAAAAATTCGGCGGCGTCGTCGGTCCCAGACTTGGCCTAAACTTTACGGCGTGTCGGAAATGGCAGGGCGACAGAAATTGGCTTATAAAAAATAGGTGTAAAAGTAGAAACGTTTAGTAGCCAACCAGTTGTGGTCTATCCTAATAAGAGGCAAACGGATCCCAGTGGAAAGCAAAGAACCCTTGTCGGCTTGTCCCCAGAAAATCAATAGAGATTCGTGCAGAGACCTCTTCTACTCTGGTTTTCCCTGGCGTCGAAAGTTACCTATCCCTACACACCTGTTCTAATGTGTGTAGTAATAAAAGCCCTTTTCGGTTAACGGAGTGTTACTCACACCGCAAGGTGCACTCGACAGTCGCATAATTTCACCGAACGACATACGCGTGAAGATTTTAAAAGAATACTTCATTCGAAGGTACGTTTTAACCAAATACACCGAGAGAAAACATTTTTACTCACTTATTTATTACAAATAAACGCAAGGTTGTGAGTATTAAACATTTTACTTGCTGTTAATATACCTACCTCTATTTTAAGATACTAAGTAAAATCACTCAAAGAACCACCCCTTCAAGTTTGTCGACGTATTTAACGAATACCCTGTATGTATCAGCTTATCGTCGGTGATTTGAGAAATATATTTTTCTTCATATTTTAATTTCCCATTAGAGAATAAATTTAGTAAAAGGCGGGCCTTCACAGCGTTGCCAAGTCTTTTAAATTGCATTAACAAAGGGAATCCATATGGTTTGGCAACACTGCTTTGTCTTTGTTTATCAGTGCAGCCGTAGTAGACTGCTCTTAAGCAGCGCTATAGCAAATAGGCAACCAGCAATACATTTTTATAGATTATAGAATCAATGTACAAATAACATACTTTTCTCCATTCTAACGCAGATTGTTATTTGTGCATTGATTCATATTTAGACAAACTGTATGATAAAATCTATAAAAATGTGTTGCTGGTTGGCTATTTGCTATAGAGCCCTCTTAAACTTTATACTTGTTTTTCTAGGATTCGTCAGAGGCCACTTAAGCAGGTAACGAAATTCTGAGGACGAACGTTTTTCTCAGCGTACGTATTTTTCTTGAAGTGTAAACAAGGGATGTCAGAGGGACAGTCTCGGAAGAAAGGGTCGCTTTTTCCCCGGCTAGATGTAGTTAAATATTTCTTGGCCGGATAACAAAAAACAAACAAATGACTTCGCTGGCCAGACGGTCGCGCGAACCCAGCTGAAAAACTACGAACTACGGTCATTCCAGATTAATGTTTTATTAATCTGTTTATTTAGAAACGCTGGCCTGTGTGGTCTCTGATAAATAGTCATTTCAGTTAGATATGGAGCGTAATGAAAGTTTAATAGCAAAAACACCGGCACACAACAAAGTTTTATAACTCTATAATTAAGGGCTTTTATATTTGGGAACTATAATATTCACTCCCGTCAGGCTTATTTGTAACAAACGTGAAGTTAAAGTAAATTTGACAGCGAATAAAGTAAAAAAAAAGAATTGTAATGCGGTTAACTTAAAATTAAAATTCTGTGTTTATAGCTTAAGTACTTTGTCCCATATAAATAAAAATAGAGTTGCACGCTAAAACACGAGCAATAAACAAAATTACTTCCATGAATTCATAAAAATTATTAAATAAATAACAAAACTAGGTAGGACTCGGCCAAGTAACAAGTAGCAATAAAACGCAACTAAAACATAAAACACATTATTTTTTATTAAGCGTAATGACTTGCCTCTTATTAGCACATACCTCGGCAACAGGACTAGCCAACAACGAAAGGCCAGTAACAGTTAAAGGAGAATCCGGGTCCTCGCAACGTTTTACACCGAGAAAAGTGTAAATTTGACAGGTTGGAACGACATTTTGCAAAACACGAGACTTTAAGAGATCTTGACAATAATTTATCACGACCTCTCACACTGGGCGACTTTTGAAGGGGGAAATTTGAAAGGCAGACGCCTCCAGAAGAGGAAAACTGTAGGGGGGCGAGCTAAGCGGGATTGCGCCCTTATAATTCACCCGAAATTTACAATAGAATATAGGTATTATCTCTACAGAATAGCAGGCGCTCCCAGATACCCAAACAATTAAGATTCGTCTTGTAAAACATATTCTTAATTAAAACAGAATATGTACAGCCGCCGCAACCAGCGCAAACAAATATATTCGTGAGAAAATAGCTCCTTAATCAGCTGTTGATTATAAATTAATTAATAAGTCACAATAAATCGCTTATCTTCCGATTTTTATGACGCTGGTGTCATGATTCATTACTGTTGATATACCAAACGAATTTTTAAACAAAGTCTTTCGAAAACAATCACAGATAAGCCAATCTGGGTACACAAAATTTATTGGGATCAGAATTAACACGCAAACAAATAAAATGAGGCCAAGACAATATCAATGGGAGATAAAATCACTAATTTTGCGCAAGTAAGTGTAAAATTACTTGTTTCTACACCAATCAATGTATATTAATGTAATCTTGGTCTTAGTGTTTCAATTTTACCGAAATTTAACTGGCAACGCGAAGAAAATAGCACTGCTGTTCCAAACTATATTGACGACGCCCTGTATAGCTGGAATAATTGTAAAACTGCTATTGGACGGGGAATTCTACGCCATTGTCAGTACAAATTGGTTTTGAAAATGCAATTATAATACATTCCCTTGGGCTGTCAGTTTCTATGGACCGGAATCAATATAGGCAGTATAAAATTTTGCAATACGTCTATGACTATAATAAATTAATAAAGGATCAAAGCCGCATTCATAAAAGCTTATGCAAAAGCATCATGTACAGTATTAGAAATTAGGATTATAAATTAAACAGTACTTTCTCTCCGCAGCAGTAGGTAATGCTAGTCGACATTAATTTTACCAAGAAAAAACATGTACACATTGTATAAGTATTTATTAAATCTTGCGAAACAACAATGCTTGATTTTCGGCGAGCCGTGGCGCGGCGGAAGGGTGGGGGATGCGAACGACAGAGAGAAAATGACGATAATATTCACAGTCCTGCCGTTAAATAAGCGAAATTCGCTTGAAATGTAATAATATATAATTATATCACGCTCGTGCGTCGTATATTTCATTTTGCAACTAAGGCTAAAAAATAAAAATAAATTCCAGGTTGCAAATTTGAAATTTAAAAAAAAATAATAAAAAATCAGTGCGATTGTGGAAGATCCTTCTTCTGTTTATAATTTTTGACGCTCGAGGGCTAGTTTTGAAGGTCTGTTGAAGACGAAAAAAAAAGTACGTTACTGTTCTCTCGTGGAAATGAACGGAAAAAAGTTATAAGCGAAAAACGTGAATTTACGTAAAAATTATACAATTAACCACCCTGTAACCAATCTTCCCCCCATTTTTACGACTGTGGAAACTAATATGTTATTGTACATAATATTTAGCATCTATAGTAATAAATTCAGATTGTCGAAACAAAAAGTCGCGCCCAACTCTCCATATTTCCTGGCCTATACATTATTTAAACAATTATTTTATACTGTTGCTTCATACGACGAGCCGCCACTGATACGTACCTCTGTCAATATAGTCATAAAGTTTATTGTTTGTAAAATAATTGCCATAATTCATGTACAGAACACAAATCCTACACAATGGCGTCCCAAAATAAATTGGTTGTTTTACAATGCAGTGGAATACATCCAGATTTTGAAATAGTAATGATTATAGGTAAATAATATTAGTAAACATTATAGCGTAAATATATAGGTCGTTTTTCGAGCTTCCATAAATTGAAGCAATCCATTTCTGTTTGTAAATAAAAGCTCGAGCGGGCATAAAAAATGTATACATATATATTTTAATTACACATTTATATTTGATACTCAAATATTTATCCACCATTACATTTGAAGGGATACGGGAGTATAAAAAATCTGCTCGCTGAAAAGTTATACATTCATTATATTTTTTCAAATTACACAATTTTTTCGCAAAGGTATAGAATTTCATGAAATGGGGCAATGAGCAGTGGAGGATAATTACTTTTATTTTCCAAGTCAAACAAGCTTTATTACAGGTTAAAATCAAAGGACGTACAAAACGACGCGTTTCGTACGACGCAGCGATAAATCTGTAATTACATCAGAATAGTTCGTTGCGTTTTATTAAAAAGCTCGCGTGAATTCATCCCCGTAACCCAGTGACCATTAAATTATAAAGGGGGTTGGTAAGTCACAAAAAAACCGGGGGCGCTTTTACGCCCATTGACAGCGCCGTCATCTGGTCCGTTGCAGTTTAAGAGCTGCGGAAACGACTTAAAATGGACTGTATTTCTTCGCTCGGAGATACCGCATAAAAATGAACTTACAGAAGTGTGTCGCAGCTGAAAATCATATCCCTACGTCTCTGTTTCGGACGTTCAGACGTTTTTCTCGAATTCTAAGCCAGATCGATACGTCTCATGGGACATATTACAGTCGTTAAACATTTTTTTTCTCGCTAAATCTAAGAATGCAGTGGAAATAGTTAGTTATTAAAAAATTGGAACCACATACGTACCTTACATCCTCCCTTATACAGGGTGAACCTTAAATTCGTACATACACGGTGGCCCAAAAAGAACCGAACCCCTCCTATCAAAAAAGTTTCAGTAAACTTGTAGGATATCAAGAAACCAATACGGTTAGACATGACCTTGACTTTATGTCTCAAGGTCAAACCAAGAAAAACTCGTGTTTTAGGCAAAATTTCTAGGATTATGAACGACAAATTAGACGGTGACCTTGATTTGAACTTCACAAGTTACAAGGTCAAACCAAGGTTAACTCAATATCAAACGGAATACACTATTTTTAGGCAAAATTTCCAAGATTATGAAAGACAAATGAGACGATGACCTTGGTTTGAACTTCACAAGTTGCAAAGTCAAACTAAGGTCAACTCAATATCAAACTGATTACACTATTTTTTATGCCAGCAACGGATAAAACGCCAAATTTCCTGTCGGAATCTGGGATCAAAACGTTTTTCTAGGATGTCCTTGCAGGTGATTTGAAGGTCAAACTCATTTTTCACTAAAACTAATGGATATAAAATAGAACTTAATAAATGTTTTCAATTAAACATGTTAGCAGTACTTGATAACAATTTTGAAATTTAACACAATGTTAGGGCACAGGAGGATAGGGTCATTTTGGAGATTTCACCATCGCTAATTCGTCCTTCAAAATTCTACAAATTTTGCGTGAAAAATATTTCTGGCCTTATATTGAGAAGTATTTGCAGCTCCATCGATTGATGGCACAAAAAATAGTGTCTTTTCAATTTGACCTCGGTTTGACCTTGAAACTTAAAGTAAACCTCAAATCCAAGGTCGTTAGCGTATTAATGTCCTACAACTTTCCTCAATACTGGAAGGGGGTTTCCGGTTTTTTTTTGGGACACCCGGTATTTCACCACAAAATTTTTACTGTAGTATTTAAATTATTTTGAAAATTGCTGAGGCACTTTGTAGATTTGTTACTTTCACCGTCGGTGTATCTCTCTTAAGATTAATTAGATGGCGGTTTACACAAATAGCGACATTAAAAATGTCCAAATAAATAATTTACAAACAAACTATTAATAACATGTATACGTACACATACAAGATTCACCCTGTATTAATGTGTAGTAATTTTATATTCAATTCTGATTTCTCACAGGATGCCACTCAGTATGCACGCACGGACCATGTAAACAAAACTTTTCCGATACGTTTAGAGCATACGTTATTGGAACAGGAGCAAGCGATAGAGGTAGTCGAACGGCGAGAATCCCATTTGCTGATAAGCGTGAAACTTAAAAATGGGCGCGATTATAATAAAATGTGCCGTTCCCCCCCCCGTATTTCTTGCCCATCCGCAATGATTGAAAACAGTACCCGCACACGAGCATAAAATTTAGATAACAGGATTGTAATAGCGTGTGTTTTTTCGGAGTGGTATTTCACCACAAACTGAACCGTGCCGTGTGGATTATCAAAATAACAACCTTAATCGCCCCGCGATGATTCGAAACATCGTTAGATTTTTTGCCGATGTTCCCAATAGAGCCGTTTCCGCAAGTGAAATTCGATACTTTATTAATTGAAATGACGAAACACTTGTTAAATATTTAAAATAATGTATTCCTGTGTATATTCTGTAAAAGTGAAGCAGCTTGAAATCCGAACGCAATAAAAAGTTTATTACATTTCAAGAAAAAAAATTATTCGGCTCACATCCACCTCACAACTTTGAAACCTTTTTAAGTGTGTTTCTGAAGGATATTAGTAAGAGATAGGCCCCAGTTAGAGGTTGTAATCCTGTCTGAAATATTCCGAGAAGTGAAATATTGCCCGTGCAAGTACTACCACAATTTCTCATTCAACATGTCCAAACATTTCTTGTAGTAGCATTTCGGGAGACACAAACACGACTTTAAAGAACACATGGCCCTCAACTTAAGCCCTATACCAGGTGCAGATAGACGTCTAAACTTTGGGAACACCGCCGTTTATATTGCAAGCAATTTTAGAACCAATAAACGCTACCCTCTTATTTCATAAAAGGTTTTTAACTAATGGAATTACCCACTATTTATGAAAGGTTACGATTTTTTTCGGGACTAGTCAAAGAGCACCGTTATTTTCAGCGTTCTTTGATAATATATTTAGATGTAAATAAGCAATATAACTGTGGCGACCGAAATAAGATTGTGATACATTATTAAAGACCGCTGAAATAGTCTCTCTTCCTTGCCGTGTAATATGTAATCTGTCGAGATACATATCGGTCCCGAAATAAATAACAAGGCTTAAGTTGTTGATTAGAATAGAACTTATGTATATGTACCATTAAGCAACCATAAAAAAAACCATAACACAGACCTGCAGCTACATAGATCATAGCGTACAATGGCGTTATTTAACAATATGGAAAATAAAATTGTTATCCACCTAACCAATCGGAAACGATCCGCAATGGCTTAATTAAATAATTTAATTTAACTGTTATTTCAAACCGTATTTTATTGTCATATTAAATCCAAAACACTTGAGGCCGAAACTTTTAAAATTGCAACATTCTGTGCGAGTTTGAATGTTATTTGTTTTGGCAAAAGTAAGGTGAAAATGGTGTAAGTGAGGTGAAAAGGGCAAAAGGAAGGTGAAAAGTCAATAGTAGTAAAATATTCAAAAACCATGTAAAAAATACAAGTGAAGCAAAAAGTCAAAAGTGCAGCGAAAAGTCAAAAGTGAGGTGGAAACATCAAAATTGGGGTGAAAGGGTCAAAAGTGAGGTGAAAAGGTCAAAAGTGAGGTGAAAAGGTCAAAAGTGAGGTGAAAAGGTCAAAAGTGAGGTGAAACAGCCAAAAGTGAGGTGAAACAGCCAAAAGTGAGGTGAAACAGCCAAAAGTGAGGTGAAATTGGCAAAAGAGAGTTGAAAAGGGCAAAGGTGAGATGAAAAGGTCAAAAGTAATGTGAAAAGTCAAAAGTAATGTGAAAAGTCAAAAGTAATGCGAAAATGTCAAAAGTGGTGAAATTTTCAAAAATCAAGTAAAAATAGAAGTGAAGCGAAAAAAAGTGAGGTGGAAACATCAAAACTGGGATGAAAAGGGCAGAAGTGAGGTGAAAATGACAATTGTGAGCTGAAGAGAGCAAAAGTGAAGTGAAAATGGCAAAAGTGAGGCGAGAATGGCAAAAGAGAGGTGAAAAGTCAAAAGTGAAATGAAAACGTCAACAGTGAGGTGAAGAAAATCAAATGAGGTGAAATAAAACCAAGGAGTGAGGTGAAAAAATCAAGTGATTGAAAAAGTTAAGTGAGATGATAAAATCAGAAGTGAGGTAAAACTCATGCTAATTGATTTTATATTGCGTTGCGCATGCAAAAAACACACGAATATAATTTAGGGAAGCTGTATTAGCAAACAAATTTAATCGCATTTAATATATGAGGCATATTGCTCAAATTTAGTCATAGCGCAGTTAGTTTCGTTCGATGTAAAGGGCGATAAATTCCAGCTCGCACTTTGTGAAAGGGGTGCACAATTAGTTCAAACGGTTTTTACTTCGATGACGCGCTGCAATTTCAACTATTTCCAATTTGTAGTTAGCAGTAAATTGGCCCCCAGTGAATACGGCAAATATGATGGAGCCATATTAAAACGCTGATTTCCTTATTTAAAACGAATTACCGTTTTCCATGATTAAATACAATACAGTTCGATTTCGACGAGGTGGAGGAAGCGGGAAAGTATCGGTGTGGCGCAGAAGAACGTAAATAAAAAAAAAACAACACTCACCTAATGCCTTCGCCGTTGCCTCCGATATAACAACGAATGAAAATAACAGTAATAGTAGGCCGGGCCGAAACTTCCCATGCCAGGCCATGGCACCGTCACCCTGAAAAAAAAAAATTATGTATCATACACTGCGAAAAATGTAGCACCTCAGATACACTAATTAAAATGTTTAACTGTTTTTTCACATGAAAATCATTATTGCGTAACGATTTTCTTCGACAGAACTCGCGATCACGGGTTTTGGAACGCCGTTCAGTGACAGCGCGGCCCTGACATGTTCCTGCTATAAAAAACATATGGTGTAATAAGGAAACAGAGGCTAATTTTAGTCATACGTTATTAATTAACGGTCGTATATTCCTCTCGTCAGATTGTAGATTATCACAGAATTAAGGCAATAAAATTCCTGAAATCCAACTCCCGACTTATCTAATTAAATTGTTTTCGTATCGTATTTACGATGGGAACGTCAAATATAAATTAAAAAAATTACATAATTCAAAACTGAAGCCTGCCTTGAGATGATTTATCATCCGAAACACGAGTAAAAACGTACGAAAAAGCACTAATTATTTCTTGTACTATTCAGAAGTGTGTTGATATCATTTAGGAGAGAGCAAGCTATAAGCGGTTGCGTTGTATACAAACTTTAACAAATACGTTATCGTTTCCGAATTTCTTAACATACACAGACACAACCGTGTTTACGGACGGCCGCATCGTCGATTAGTGACATATGCCATGTAGTCCTGTTTATTTACTGTGAGGGGGATGATAAAAATAAGCGGGCTCTTTATTTATATTCCGTGGGATCGGATAGATTGAACTGTTTACATTTTATTATATTAACACAACAAATAAGGCCTAGACCATCGATCCTACCAGACCGAGTGTGGTATTAAACATTCCCAAAGATAACACGTACGTTAAGATCTATTTACATTTCTCGAACAACCCCCGGCCTCAGACGATACTCGCTCACGATAGTTCGACTCGGATCCACTTCAGAGCTCTTTTAAATAATCTCGTCACTGTCACGGCAAAGATTTGTTTTCATACAATTAAATCGGTCGTACGGGAACCTCCGAACGCGACACAAACAATCTTCAACAGATTAAAATTACCCCCCCCCAAGTGTGTATAATTGTAAGCAATATACACTAGGCATAGAAATTAAGGAATATTAAAAAAATCCCAAAATTTTGGGCGATTTTCAAAGAGCTGTAACTTGGAGGGAAATGGTCGTAGAGAGAATAAAAAAAAAGAAAATTGAAGCTTCAAGTGTCTAGTTTTCAGATCTGCAGTTTAAAATTTTTTAGCGGCATTAACTTTAACCACGTATTCGGAAGGCCTGATAAAGACGGAAAATTGAAAAAAAGGCGTAAATATCTTCCCTTAAAATTAATGACATTATGACTGAATCACCCCGTATACATAAATTATAACCAGCAATGCTATAATTGTGTAAATTTTTAATAATAACTTTTTTCCGCGATACGTTTGAGCAAAAGTTATACGAAAATTACGCATGTTTCGATCCCGCGACCCCCTAAAAATCCGCTTACGGCTCCTGAACGCACTAATAGTTCAATGGGGATGAGTTCATGTTCCGGTAGCGATACAGTTCATCGGGTTATTGATTGCCAAAATCGCGGACCTCTTGTACACTCTATATACGTACAATGTTGCCAATTTACACAAATCTGATCGCGTGTCTGAGCAATATTAATCAAGGCACGGTACCTCGACGGGCTAGTTCCCCCCCTGCCCCCCGTTCCCCTGCCCCTCCCCCGGCAGCTTAATACACGTTCATATATCCCCCGTGCTTATGCCTGTATCCCCTAGCTGGAAATCATTTAAATTCTGCGATTACTTCTTTGAGGGAGAAGACCTTGATCCGTCCTCCGAACCCGGTATACATTTTCGGAAGCGGGGAAGGAGCCCTAAAACCGCGCGGCACTGGCCTACGTGCGAGGGTGAGATATGATTAATTTAGGATTAAAATTATCACGAAAACCATATTTTCATTTTTTATGGCACTTGTATTTTCGATAAGCCTCCACATAAAGCTCTAATCAGCAACAGGAGTTTTTGTGTTTTTCTCCCCGCTAACACGACGTCACATAACCATTAGGTTAATAAAAATTTCAAGGAAAGGCTTCGTTAGTCGGGGAAATATTGAAAGGTTTTTTTTTTCGACAATAGGTACAACTTCCAGAAGACAGGCTCCATTAATTTTAAATGGTTTAGAAAGTCCCGACTGGAAAATTACGTCTAATGTATAACATAAAAGCATTTCTTAAATTAATTAAGCAATGAAATAAGGTCGAAGATAAAAATGGAATTAATAAATCACATTATTATAATTACGAATTTATTGTGTTGCTAAATTCCAAATACATATTCCTGAAAAAAAAAAGAACAAATAAACAAAGCCATGTGTATCTAAACTTAATTTGTGTATGGAAGTTGAATTTTTATATGCCATGTTTAATTATAAAACATCAAAGTACGTGAATGATTTGTCCATCAAATTACAACATAAATATAAAAAAAAAATGATATTTGTTTTTAGTAGTAATATATATTAGACTCGCGCGCTAACAAAACGGGTAAATATTTGCATTAATCAAAGAGAATATTATTGGAAATATATTTCGACAAAAAACGTTTATTTTAGTTCGCGAATGAATAATTTTTCAATAAACAAGTCAACTATAATCGAGGTAATTTTTACCACTTAATTTTCGGACCTACAAATCCGAACGTAAATGGACTAAAAAAATCGATGAATTGACGTCCTTTATTTTATTGTTGAAATGTGCAGAATTTTCAAAATGTTGCACAGCCTCAAATAAAGCATCTAGATACTCGAAAATTTTTTCATCTAGAAGAGACCGCTCAACATTTCAAATGGTTTTTGAAAATTGAAATCGGTTGATTAGGACGGCACAGTACATTTTTAAAATTAACACTTTTTTTATTTTTAAACAATTGAATTACATTTATCAATTTGCAATTTAATTTTTTTTTTAAATTATAATTTTAAAGTAATACTATTTTTTTTTAATTTTATCTGTATTTAACAAACAAATTAATTTCCAAGAATTTTTTTTTTAATTTAAACAAAAATTATTTATATAATTGTAATAATTATAACAAATTTTTTCATTGAAAGAATGCAATAGCATAGGGTAAAATACACAGTATATTTAATGCATAATTTGTTTATAACAAAATATGTGCAAATTAGACAGTTGGCATTACGATATTCGAATTCCTTGGCTCGCGAGACATCGGATTAAAAAAAAAAGATCGAAATTGGTCCATTAGAAGCTGATATAATGCAATTTTTTTCGTACCTTCGCATTTTGAGCCTCCGAATTCAGTCTCGGAGTGAAAGCCCCCTCCCCCACTTTTTGTGTTTTGACTCACTTTTCGCGCGTGCGAGCGACAGCTTTTCCGTTGATTTATCTATGTTGCCGACAACTTTTTTTCCAGCTTAGAACTCGGAAAAACGAAGCCACTGGATCAAAGATTATTGCTAAATTGTTTATAAATTAACGGTAAATGCGGATAAACTTTGGCCGCTTATATCTCGAGAACCAATAAACGGAATTTAATTTCTTTTTTTTTAAGTACTTGCGAGTACTTTAAAATTATAATTTTTGAAAAAAAACTAAATTGCAAATTGATAAATAATGTAATCTAATTGTTTAAAAATTAAAAAAAGAATGTTAACTTTAAAAATTTACTGTAGCCGTCCTAATCAACCGATTTCAATTTTTGAAAAACCATTTGAAAGGTTGAGCGGCCTTTTCTATGTGAAAAAATTTTTCAAGTATCTAGATGCTATATTTGAGGCTGTGCAACATTTTGAAAATTCGAAAAATTTTTTTAAAAAAATTATTTTGCGAAAACTATCACTATTTTAATGAAATTTGGTGTGTTGTTTTATTATCCTCTGAAGTATTTTTAAAAAATTATCCAAAAAACTTGATTATTTTCCCTTTTTTATTTATTTACTTATTTATTCATTTATTTTCCTTTTATGACAATGAAGTTATTGTATAGGAATGGTCATAAAAAAACCTTAGGTCTAATACTTAAAACAAAAAAAAAAGACAAATTCAAAACACATTGCACACATTACATTACATTAAAATATTCCGCTAGAGAATAAAAACACTTTTCTTTCAGAAAGTCTGTCAAACTCTTTTTAAATGCTGTTTCGGTAGTACTTTGTTTTATATTTGTCGGTAACAAATTAAATATTCTAGGCCCTATAAATCTGGTCCAGTCACTATTTATTTTTAATCTAGCAGAAGGCTCATATAGCTTATCCTTTCGTCTAGTATTCACACTGTGATAATGACTATTCAAAGCAAAAATATTCCTATTTTTAAAAACATACACCTTATCTCAAATATATATATGCAGGGCAATGTTAAAATTCCAAGCTTCTTAAATATAGGTCTACAAGACTGATTACTTAGTGCCCCAACAATACACCGTAAAATCCTTTTCTGAGCAATAAAAACACTAGAGCTTAATATGGAATTGCCCCAGAAACAGACACCATACCTTAAACGCGATTCAATTTGTGCAAAATATAACATTCTAATTTGTCCCTCATTTATTGCTATTTCGCAACATCGGTAATAAATTTAAACATTTTTAACTTACAGTATATTGTGCAAAATTCGATAATTCTAAAACTCTGTTTCCTCTTCAATATTCTTCCAAACTGCATAGTTTCCAAGATATAAGTAAAAACTCAGATAAAATAGGTATTTTTTTTAAATTTTTGCAATTTTGAAAATGTTCCGGAGCTCGCCCGGATCTAGGAATCTACACTTTTATTATGCGAGTTGTACTGAATATTATTCCAGCAAAAATTAGCTTGCCCCCTCTTCATTCAAGAAATGGGATATTTCGACAGATCCGACCTGATTCATTTAAAAAATGATGTTTTTCCACAGTTTTTTGACGTTTTTATGCAATAACTTTTAAACAATTTATACGATTTTAATCTATCTGGCAGGTCTTTTTATAGCGCATATTTCGCCTGTTCAAAACTTTTCTCTAAATTCGGTAGTTTTTGCCAATATATTGGAAAAACTGATTGTCGACCCAAATTGACTCGCGAGATGAGACACCTTTTCTCCTGCACATCCCAACAATAACGGACGTCAATTCATCGATGCTCAAATATTATAGCGACGCGACTAAATCTGTTACCAAGTACTATCAAATAATTTTCTTACTTACGGTCAGATCAGAAGTGAATGAATCCGACATAAAATTTATTTAAATTTAAAATAGGTGGAACCTGTTATATCAACAGCTGCTGTTTGAAGTTATCGACAGGGCGTAGCACACAACTCGACGGGAGGAAATTTTACACGAAAATAATGAGCGGCGTACAAGGTGGACAAAAAAAAATGGGGACCCTTCGACCGAACCAACTTATTACGATTAATTGTTCAGCTCCAGAAATTTGTTTACCGCATATCAATGGACATTCATTAGAATACGGGAATATGTAGGTATAAGATTTTAGACCACCTATTAGACAATATCCGAGGGTCAATTTATAGCGTCCTTCGTTAGAGTACAACAACATTAATAATTCGTAAACACAACTCCGGACGTTTGGAACTACAAACATTTTTTTAATTGCGCTTAAATCATATTCCTTACATCTGTTGACAACCGAATGGTGAATGTGAATGGATTAGAAGACCGTTATTTGACGACGGCGTCACGACCCACGCGGCCGATGTTACAATTTTTTAAGGGTTTTATGGACACATTAATCCTATGTCTAATTTACGAGCTCCCGTCTCTCGACAGACGCCCGCTTTCCTTCCCAAAATAATAAATAAACAAAACAACACGGTGTGAAAAAAGTTAACCAACTATACGTCCGAAATAATTCACAAGAAACTGTTCGTATATCGAGAAACAACATTATCTAAATGAGACGCATCGAATCGGATATACGCAGGTGAGGAACTGAACGAATTTGTTTTTTTTGGAAGCCACTTTATCATCGAGGTACCGTAAATGCAATTGAACCATAATTCCAAGAATTAAAGCACGCGTTTTTAATAAAAAAAAAGCCACCGTGCCAAATACCAGGCGAAATGGTTCTTAGCTCGCAACTCTATTTAATGAAATTTCTCGAAGTATAACGAACATTGTAATTGTTTAATTAGTAACGGAATGAAGTGGGTAGAGGCTTAGAATAGTAATAGGGAAGTGCGGAGGTTTGTTTATTTTGCGGTAGTGAACGAAGGGGGTTCGGAATTATGCCGCGGCAACGGATGTTATTCGAATCGGACGAGATGGTCACCCTGTAGACGTATGCAAAACGGCTGAATGAACGCAGACACGCAATATTATAAATTTTATTATCAAAACATTGTGTCGCCTTGTCCTCATTTACAAAAATCCTATATATAGTACGGGAAAGCTTTGTACGACATCGAAAAAAATAATTGATCCCTTTACGCCGAATCTGTTTCCAGTTGTAGATGTTACCGATAACGCAAAACAGAAACCCGTGGTTGTTTCCATTTTAACACTTGTTCGTAACACAGGAACAATGACGGAATACGTGTTTTCCTTCTACGTTACGGTGGGTTTAGTCCAGGAAAGTTAGACATAAAAAGACGGAATACTACGAGATTTTATTACAGAAAAGTGTAGGTTCTGACATCAGAAAAAATATGTCATACACGCAACCACCAGCAAGATACAGCGTTTTGAGACATAGACATACAGGGTGTTTGTAAATAAGTGCGAAATATTTTAGGAGGTAGATGCCGAAATTATTTTGTGAAAAAAGTTTATAGTTCGTTAAATTTTAATTTTAATTTATTTTTATTTATTATTTCAGAGTTTTAACCATATTCACTCGAAATTTGAAAAACGCTTTGGAGGGATAAATGTGCATTTTTTGAGGTAATTCGAATATTTCTACTTGCACCAGTGGCGTTCGTGCGAGAATGCCACCTTTTCTAATAAAAAAAAAATGGTACGCCACTGACTTTTCCCGTTTTGATGTTTTATTAGCCGCACGCCATCAATTCTGAATGAAATTGGTCTCTTCAATTATTTTCGTAGGATGCACCGTTTTGAGGAAAGACCCCTTAAAATCCACCAAAGAATACGAGGTTTCATTTTTGGTCACCATTTGTGTACCACCCTGTATACATGATTTTTCGCGTTTTTACTGTCAATGTCTCAATGAAGACGCAATATTTCCAAAAAATGTTTCAAATAAAAGTTGTACAAAATGAAATTTTCTACAAAATTGCTCCTATGAAAAATTTCGATTTCCCCAATAATTTTCCTGTACATTTTTTAAATGAAATACAGATTATGTGAAAATTAAGGATTTGGAGCTAAAATAATGGTCAATTCACTTTTCAAAAACAAATGTGAAGTAGAGACAAGAAAATTGCGGAAAATTCTTGGAAAACCTTGTACAGTTTTCCGAGGTTTTAATATTTATGAGCATCAAACGTATCATTTTATAAGTTTTCGAGGATGTATATTACGAATTAATTATGCGGTTTTTAATATTTTCCAGGAAAATCTGTTTTCTTTGAAATTTTTTTGTGAAGAAGTTTTACATAAGAAACCTAGACATGGAAGTCCATAGAAAATTGTTAAAAATAATAAAAAAAATGCTGCTTTTAAGTACAAATAAATATAAAGAATATTATATTGATATAATTTTTTTATATATTTTATTATTATATTTATTTTTACTATACCTTTGCAGCTCCAGAAAATTTCTTTGCTATCGCCTCCAAATTTAAATTTACAATTTCATTATATTACAATTCAACATATTTAAAAATGTCATTTACGTTTTTGTTGTGGGTTTGTGGATTTATGAGAAAAATGCGAAAATTGATCAAAAATAAAAAAAAACTAAGACTTTTTTAGCAGTGAAATCGTTCAAATCACATAGATACTACTTTGACACTTTCAAAGAACACAGATTTCCCTATAATTATCGCCTATGGACAATAAAATAACGTGAAATGCAGCCGAGATATGGATAATTACAATAAACGTAGGTTTACCTGTTAAAAGAATAGGAAAATTTTAAAATCAAATAGCGTGTACTAAAAATTAAAGTGGAGAGCTGAAATTTGGTGCGAATTTTTTTCCAATGTTTAGATCAATATTTCGTCAATAGAACGAAACAAAAGAAATGTACGTGTCAAACGAAGCACCCTATGCGATATACAGTATGGTACAAATAAATGGAATAAATCATAAATCGGTGACTTTGGACAAAAATCCTGAATCAGGTCAATTTTTATCCTAAAATTATGTAACAGTGAAAACGTCATCTACATATATTTTAAAATATAAATGAAGGTCATAGAACAGCTCCTTTGAAAGGTCTTTATCGAACCATATCGACAAGTATAGTGGCAATTTCAGAATTTTTGTGCAAAGTCACCGATTCACGTACTGTACCCTTCAATTGTATCATACTGTATATTCGCAATGCCGAGAAAATGAGCGAAACACCGTCGGCGGATCCTTTCGGCGAAAATCGATTGCCCATTATTTATTTGAATTTTTCGTTACACTAAAAATAAATTACATTCTTTTTGGGGCATAAATCAGGGCCCAAGAAAGCATGCTCTGGGGTAAGCTTAACCGATCAGATCCAATATGTCCGTGCTGTACCTGGAAATTACTTTTTTTTCGGGGGAACTGTACTTGCATGGACCATTAGGCGCTATTACATCCAATGGTTTTCTGTTTATAACGCAAGGCCTTCGTTATTTTGATTTACGCGCCATGTAATTTTTACATAAAATCAACTTTATTACGTATCACGGCTATTGAGGCTCCGAAAGTTCGGCGAATTTTTATATGTACGCGGTGGGTCAATTTCTGCTCTTTCTCGGAGAGATCGTTATTTTTTTGCTCATCATGGAAATGATTCAATTAGAAAAATAATTGTATTTAATTACATTTAACCCCTTCAATCGCGCAATGTTGGTTGCCTACACTCGACAGTCACGTGGGTTGTAATCATTCATGAAACCCTGTATATATTACAATTTCTATAAATATCTGGGTGGGATCTATTTGTAGCCGCCATAATTTCAATTTTAGAAAATTAATTACTAACCTGTCTTGTGTAGAAAATAAGTCCGTTCGAGAATCGATTATATTGAATATTTAATTAAAGTTACTTTTTATTGGATCACCTCGTATATTTTTAGAAAATAAATTACACTTATTAGGTATATTTTGCAAATCTGCATGTTCGGGTGGTTTAGATTAACATTTGGAATAAAGTAAAACTACAAGTGGTGGTAACAGAATTGAACCATTTGGCTTTTTAATGACGAATTTAAAGTTTTTCATTCGAAGTAAACAAGGCAGTTGCATCGGGAGTTACAAAAATTAATTATAATTTTACAATTTGGATAAAAAGTAAACTAATCGTACTTTCGAAGTTTTAATTGAATCCGTTGTAAAACAGCGGATATTGCTCGCATATTCTACATTTTTCATTAGCGGAAATATGCGTACGCGAGCGCATTTCATTCGATTAGGTACATGCGGGTCTCGGTACGAAATATCAAAGAGTGCTTGGCTCAGAACGATTTTCAAGTCACTCACGAAATCTATGAAAGTTCCGTCTGAAACCCCGTAGTATATTTGTCCACGAAATGGTTTAACACAATGAAACCGTGGGCTTTCTGCAGAGTCATTCATTCTCTTTGGTAACTGGTCCTTTTAACTCAAGCATTTCTGTTTTTGAAGTCACACTCTCTCAAGAGTTATTGTATTAATTTTATTACAGCGACTATAATACTTCTTTTATATTACATATTTAATTTCTGTCCATTGAAAAAGTACCTTTATTGTGTGTAGTTTAGCCAATTTGATTCGCTTCAAAACACGTATTAATATAATAATAACCTTTATTGTTTCAAATGAATACACATCTGTACGGCGAGGGTTTGGCCGCTGCGCCAACTATTACATAAACTCTTTTAACAAAAAGAACACACCAACCACGCCATTTTACTTACTACCCGCGGAAGATTTTATTGCCCAATTTTAAATTTATCACCTCCGCATTTATGATCCGGCATTATATCCTCTTTCTCCGGCGGTACATCGCTAATTTCAAAAAATATTCCCTAGAAACAAATAAGCCTCCCATAAATTCCATTTATTTCCCTCTCATGTATTACTTAACCATTAACAGGGGATTCAAAAAAAAAACGAATTTAAAATGCCCCTTCTCCCCGGCACAATAAAAAAATTATGAAAAGCAAATTACTTCCTCAGCTTTGTTTCCAGTTATGACACTCGTATGTTCTTTATTTATACTAAAAATGTCCCCTGCACGTCCAAGAAAGTTAATTACAATCGGTTGTCAAAATTGTAAATCCGAAAGATAGGTAAATTTATTCAGAAGTGCAGCAAATGTCTAAGGAATGGATATAAACGTTTTTATTTATATTTCAAAACGTCTTTAAACGAAATAAGACATAATTCTAATGCAGAAAGTTATTACAATGGATTATAAATAGTTCGAAAGGTAAACGAATTCATTCAGAAGTGTAGTAAATGTCAAAGGAATGGATACAAACGTTTTTGTTTATATTCCAAAATGTTTTTAGATGGAATAAGAGATAATTTTCATGTAGACAGTTATTACAATGGATTATGAACAGTTAGGAAGGTAAGCGAATTTATTCAGAAGTGTGGTAAATATTTTCAGACGTAACTAAAAAACGAAACATCTAATTAAGCCCGTATAAAAACTGCCGACTTTGTGATGTTCGTCAGTGTAAATCTTTTACGTCATATTTTTTACATATAACCTGGTTAAAGCAGTCTGGATTTCAATACGTTTCCCTGGGATTTTTAACTCGCCCACCGGGAATCTTGTTATTACATTCATTAGCAGGATTTAAACATAATATCAAAAGTATAATACATTAGTCCCAATTTAATTTTAAATTAAAATCGGAAAGGAGTTTGCCGAATTTTTTAATTAAGTCTGACGGGGTATTACAAGTTAAATAAAACAGGGTTCTTCTTTAACGTCAAGGCATATTTTTTTCAATAGGCTTACACGCGACGGGAATAATAATAAGGAAAAATACGATTCGAAACGGAGTTGTTTTCTTTATTCGGCTCCGGCAAAATATTTGATTGTCGTTTGCGAAATTTACATAGGAAAGCTATATATTTTATTTTATGGTGATAGCGGATTACAAATTTAATGCAATGTTTGACTCTGATCGAACGCGAACAAACGACTTCAAACGCCGTTTTCACATACTAGGTGGACAAATAAAAATTTACGGCCCCGATGATATTTTTATAGCTCCATAAACGTTACAATTCGAAATGCCGCCGTTTGCCATTCGAAAATAATCGAAAATGCTCGCTCTGCCAGATACAGATTCAAGCCCAATTGACTCATTGTTGTGCACTCAAATTTAAGATTGTTTCCATCAAACACTGTTTGAATCATATCCCAAGATAAGACCATGTAATAAAGTAACAAGCTTTGAAATTCATTTACGGTAATTATCTCTATTCTCGGAATATTTATTCAGGTAGATTAATGGTTTATGATGGTAGGCTGAAAGAATTTCAATGACTTAGAAAGTTAAAACTTATTTTTCCAAGAGTTACAGTCGTATTCCCGTATATAACAATGTGCAACTAATTAACTACACCTTCTTTGATTTCTGTTAATTATAACATTAAACGTCGTGAAAAATGAATAATAAAGCACAAAAGACGTAGTTGTAGAAACTTTAATAACCACAAAGTATAAACGTCTAGTAATTTGACCTGGCAACTTTCTTCATAAACTCGATTTTATACTTCAGAGCTTACTTACAATGGAAAATAATTTAGGTCATAGTTGCTTTATGAACATTATAAAAACTAAGAGAATTAACGAAGTTATACGATGTTTAAATACGAAACGTCGTTAAGCGGATATATTGAAAATGAAAAAAGTTAGGGAATCGGCAATAATGATTTTATTACAACGCCGTTTTTATAGACGTTTATATACCTTCTCCAATAAACCATAAATTCGCCGTTATTGAAATTTCAAATCAACTCGAGTGTAACAAAATATGAAATGTATTTTGTGGGGTTATATTAAAACATCGCTAATGCCAGTTGATTAAGGATAAAAACTTGTAAAAAACGTTTTATATCGTGCAAGTAACAGAAAATGTTCCTAAAGCTATTACAGCGGGTTATAAATATAAAAATGATTCAAAAGGTACGTGAAATTAATCAGAAGTGTACCAATTCCTTTGTGGAGTCGTTTTCACACTAAAAACTGATAAAATATAACAATTTCAGTTGCCCCCATTAATTAGTAAATTTTGAAAACCAACTTTCTCGAAGCAATCAGTATGATGTGAAACGTGAAACTATTAATTAGTTAATTATGAAAGTAAGTCATTATTAATTATTATTATAGGCTAATGGTTTTCACGGTCGACTTCTTGTGCCCGCTGTGTAGAAAATTACCCTTTTCTCAATACGTATGTTTTATAACTAATAGCTGATTTCGTCCATAAAAATAGTTTTAGTAAGTGTAGAGGCAGGAGCGAGATTGCAGTATTAGCTTATAACACAACTTAATTTTCGACAGCATTCGCGTATCGAGAACACGTTTGGAAGGAACCCCGTTCGTAGTAATTTCGCATGTTCCACAAAAAAAGAAACAACGCCCCAAAAATTCACTCCTTTCGCATCTAAAGTGGAACAATTAGTCATACTTGAAAACTTTAGGCTATGATTAACGCCCAAATTCACGAAAATCGACGGCTAAGAACGTAAGCAAAAAGGAGAAAAAAAATCCGGTTCGACGGACCACCCGGTTCTCTTATATTTGCTAGTCATTATAACGCGACCGAGGGTATAATCTACGGGCGCTTTCCAAGTTTGAGAAACATATTAATTTAACTCGCGTGAAAAAAAAAAAGCGCTAATGTTAATATAATTGTTTATGGCGCTGCGGCACTACGGACGCGCAAAATCGTTGAATATTTACAATTAAATCAGAAGCACAGTTACCCGCGACGTTTAAGCACCTCGCAGTGCAATCCACCGGTAGCAATAAAACAATAAACTTACTCTTATGGGCATGGCAATCTAGGTTATCCATTATACTAATAAAATCGTTTCACCAAGCCGCGTCACAGAACAAAACACAACCACGAATTTCGCGAAATATACGCCAAATATTACGACGGGATACAGATAAGCGCAGCACCACTGGTTGAGTCAGCTCGAGCAACGGGCTGCTGCTATGGCATGCCTTGGTTGAAGAAAGTGCAGATGGTATGCATGTTGTACCGAAAGAAGTACAGCGCCCTCACGTGGAGGGAATGCGACTCGTACCCATCACTAATCTACCTGCATCCTGGAGTTTTATTTTTTGCATTTTCTATATTCATGCGCTCGCCGCTCGACGAAATAGTTCGGATCCGATGCTCCGATGTGACGACGGGATAGAACAATCGCCTCAAAAATTCAGATCAAAAAGGAACAACTCGGGCGCTGCATACTTTACCTCACTTTCCAATTTCCAGGGCTCGGGAAAAAAAACAAGCGTAATATTCCTCCTGTTACACCCTGCCACAGCCCGCTTAGATGTCTTAGAAAGGTACATTAAATATTTATTAATGGTGGCGTAAGGCGCGGGAAATCGAGGTTATGTCCGAGTACAATAGGAGCGAAACTGGATTCAGTCGCAGTTTCTCGTGAAATTGTACGGAGAAAAAAATGTTCTGCATAACTAAAGGGCCATTAAAATTACTAACAAGTGAATATATATTTCAATGAGACTTTAAATTGCCGTGTAATAATCCAGAACAGATTTTAAAGAATGTCTACACGGGCTTCGTCCACTTGACACTAGATTAACTAATTTTTTCACAATAGAAAATATAAGTATGATCTCGATGACTTGCGGATAATTTTTAAAGGAAATTTAATGGCGAGTAAGACGTTGAAAAAGTGCTTTCCCATGGCTGTGTAAAAATTGACAGTTGCGAGACGCGCACGCCTCACCTGCAGCAACAATAAAAAGTCGCTTCCCATAATTAATTTTGATCAAATGCGTACGAGGCATTAACCAGCACGAACGGCTCTTAAGCTTGCTTCACACCGACAGGCGACTACACTTTTTCGTAATTAATAACTAACAATTAAAGTGACCGAGAAAATAACTCTCTACGACACGTCAGATTTTTTAAGTCTTCGGTAAAATGCCTACAAGTCAAAAATTGTTCAGGTTTTGAAATTTCATATCGGCAGGTCGTTGTATATTTGGCTGCTTTTATAAAGGTTTTGGGCACTTTTATATTTTGGTAATTTTTATATAAATAAACTATATATAACAGCTCAAAAAAATTAGCATATTTTTTTTTTAGTTAAGAGTAAATCTGACAAAGCCAGCGTTTTCAGCGAGTTCGAAAACGTTTGTTTGACTGCTTTTATAAAGGTTTTGGGCACTTTTATATTTTGGTAATTTTTATATAAATAAACTATATATAACAGCTCAAAAAAATTAGCATATTTTTTTTTTAGTTAAGAGTAAATCTGACAAAGCCAGCGTTTTCAGCGAGTTCGAAAACGTTTGTTTGACTGCTTTTATAAAGGTTTTGGGCACTTTTATATTTTGGTAATTTTTATATAAATAAACTATATATAACAGCTCAAAAAAATTAGCATATTTTTTTTTTAGTTAAGAGTAAATCTGACAAAGCCAGCGTTTTCAGCGAGTTCGAAAACGTTTGTTTGACTGCTTTTATAAAGGTTTTGGGCACTTTTATATTTTGGTAATTTTTATATAAATAAACTATATATAACAGCTCAAAAAAATTAGCATATTTTTTTTTTAGTTAAGAGTAAATCTGACAAAGCCAGCGTTTTCAGCGAGTTCGAAAACGTTTGTTTGACTGCTTTTATAAAGGTTTTGGGCACTTTTATATTTTGGTAATTTTTATATAAATAAACTATATATAACAGCTCAAAAAAATTAGCATATTTTTTTTTTAGTTAAGAGTAAATCTGACAAAGCCAGCGTTTTCAGCGAGTTCGAAAACGTTTGTTTGACTGCTTTTATAAAGGTTTTGGGCACTTTTATATTTTGGTAATTTTTATATAAATAAACTATATATAACAGCTCAAAAAAATTAGCATATTTTTTTTTTAGTTAAGAGTAAATCTGACAAAGCCAGCGTTTTCAGCGAGTTCGAAAACGTTTGTTTGACTGCTTTTATAAAGGTTTTGGGCACTTTTATATTTTGGTAATTTTTATATAAATAAACTATAATATAGCTGAAGAAAATTAGCATAAAAATTTTTTTTAGTTACAGTAAATCTGACAAAACCAGCGTTTTCAGCGAGTTCGAAAACGTTATGTTTGGCTGCTTTTATAAAGGTTTTGGGCACTTTTATATTTTGGTAATTTTTATATAAATAAACTATATATAACATAGCTAAGAAAATTAGCACAAATTTTTTTTTTAGTTAGAGTAAATCTGACAAAACCAGCGTTTTCAGCGAGTTCGAAAACGTATGTTTGGCTGCTTTTATAAAGGTTTTGGGCACTTTTATATTTTGGTAATTTTTATATAAATAAACTATATAGCTAAGAAAATTAACACAATTTTTTTTTTTTTTTAGTTAAGAGTAAATCTGACAACCAGCGTTTTCAGCGAGTTCAAAAACGTATTTCTGGCTGCTTTTATAAAGGTTTTGGGCACTTATATTTTGGTAATTTTTATATAAATAAACTATATACAGGGTGTGTCAGGAATGTCAGGATTAAGTCGACAAACTTTAAGGAGATATTCCTCACATAAAAATAAGAAAAAATCAAGTATAATTTTTTTTCCAGAAACGCTTCATTTTCGAGGGCGTTAAATTTTTTTTAAAAAATTCGAATTTTTTAAATAACTTCTAAATGAAGAAGGCTATTTAAGCCAAATTTGGCATGACACATCTTCTTATAAGATACCATTTTTTCCATAGAAGTAGAAGTCCCGCAAGCAACCAGTGGCGGAGTTATGGGGACTCACTCATTAAATTATAAAAAAAAATAATACGGCCCTACTGAAAATAAAAAATGATACTGTTTTTAGATAGAACAGTTTGTTGATATTTTCAATTTTTATCCCATTATACAGGGTGACCAATTTGAAAAAATAAATAACATTTTATTTAATATTTTTGGACTACTACGATCTAATTTCGTGAAATTTCGTATCTGGGTTTTTTTTTGGGATGAGAAATTCGAAATTATCGACGATTTCGTTGTATCTTCTAGGGGGCGCCACAAACGACCATTAGGACTTCTTTTTTAATCCGGCCCTGCTAAGGATATGTGAAACAGTTCCATATTTTTTGTGTAGATCGCCATACTATGTACCAAATATAACAAAGTAATTGACGGAAACGAGATAACTAAAAAATGATGACACTAAGACGAGGCTAATAAACGAAAATCTTTCATTTATTTCGCGGTCTTCCTCGCAATAAAAGACATGTCGGACAATGTTGAGGTCAGTTTTTTATGTAGTCGTAACATGATTTTTACATTTCTCGCCAGCATACATAAAGCGGTCCGTCAATTTTATTTATTGCCATTTTTACAATGATTTGTAAGACCGAAAGCATTCGACATAATTAGAAACGTTGTCGCTCGCTTCGATTTACGTTAAAAAAAAATATATTTTTTTTTATTATTTCATCGATTATTTAAGGTTAATTTATCGAAGTGCGTGGACGACAATTTAAGGACGGCACTAGAGACGTTTTTATTAGGTATTAAATAAAAAATGCGGCCGGTGCATTTTTGTAAGTGGCTACCGAGCTGCCAACAGCATTTTTTTATGGTAAACACGAAAAGGTCGAATACAGTGATACATTTAGACTCTGTTCTGGAGGTAAGGAGCCCGAAGACCGGCCGTAAATCAACGGGGATTGTCAGTAGGCCGATTCCGTGTGTTTTGTGTTTCAGGTACGGCAAAAGCGTCGAACACACGATCTCGAGCCTGCAGTTTCGCCAGATATTAATCTATTTTTACATCAAACCCGCGTAATTACCGGCAGACACGCATCGGTTAATAATATTAATAATAATTTATTTCTCGTTAATTTAACAAATGACCATTTGCCCCCCGCACGGAAAATCGTTACGGCACTGCATTGTGCCGAGTTGCGCGCTTTTGAATGAAAATCAATTTTCGATCAGCGTCCAAGGACTTTTTTCTTTTTATCTTCCATCAATCGGCACAGCATAATCGCGCGACATAGTAAACAGGTGCCTACTACGCGAAGCTTCCAGCCCGATGTGAAAAAATAAGCTTAATTTTTAACGAAGGGTGTTATAAAATGTACGTACGTAATTAATTCGACGGAAAATATAATTAAATAAACGAAAAGTTACATGCCGCTTGCCAAGTATAGGGTGTGTTCTACATGATACAAAACGGTGATTTTTCACAATGTTTTCGTTATCTGATACACAACTACAACGTCGGAAAATAACCTAAAATTGATTCCAAGTGCCTAATATATTCCAGAAAATCCCACACCTCAACGTAACTTCATATAAAACAATCACACTGAAAAAAAGTATTTGTAAAAGTTTTAAATGGAATTATTTATTATTTGTAAATATATATAATTTAATTCAAATCATTTATAGTTTTGAAATTTATTATCTCGGACTTTAGCTACAATATCTCTTACAGTTCATCTTAAACTACAAACATATTTGTTTCAAAACTACCAGTTCCCTAAAATATATATTCATGTAGGAATTATTCAAGACAAATGTAGCATATTATAATCAAACTTACGTTTACTTGAAAGAAAATTGTAGCAGGTCACAGAATGGCGTAGGTGGGAAGTAGCACGATAGATGGAGCCACTTACGCTCTGTGTATACACATCTCCTTGCGAGTAACGACACTAAAGCAGCTGGATCGTTCAAAATACATAGTAATGAGCACCATCAAAACTATTCAATTTTGTACTGAACAAACGATACATTAATATACAATACAAAACATGTTTCTATAAAATCTATGTAGATTGTAGATCATAAAATTAAGAATAGAAATTATATTTCTGGGAGAAATTTAAAGTATTGAAATAAATAATTTTCTTGAAAGATGTTGTACATTTGAAGCAAAAAATCTCTTAAGTTTTTAACACTGACATCAACTCAAATAAAGTTAAAAATATTAATATTCGTTTTGTCACACTGAAAGAAATGGTTTCACTCAATTTTAAAAGCAATTCAAACAAATGCATTCAAACGAGGTTCTTGGATTATGGACTATAATATGCCCCAACTAGTACTATTTAACACAACAATATCTAAAAAATGCGAGGACTAATAAAACATATTTTTGAAAGAAACGTTTGGTTACGAGCACCGCAAAAAATGACGGAGGTTTAATAAATTTCAAGCTATTCACCTTTCCTGTGAGCAATCCTGTCAGGAACAAACTCCAATAATTTTTTTCTGAAAAGACCCCGTAATGTACTCACTGGAAAACGCTACGCCTTCTACAGTATCCCGATATCTCGACCGATTATCGGTGATTTAAGGTCCATCTCTCAACCTTAACGTCCTTTAGCCAAATTATTGTATATCTGGTGAATCATGCGGACGTAAGTTCGAATTTTATGAGACTCGTTCTTACACAGATGGCTATTTGGGAAAACGAACGTCAGCGAACCACAATACACACTCGCATTTAACTAATCGACCATTCGAAAACCGTTTTGAATCATATTCTCCTGACTCACCGCTTATCTTTATTGCACAGTGTTTTTAAACAACGGTTAATAAATCAGTGGAATAATTATGAAAATATAGCAATTGAGTAATAAAGCAGTAGCGATTTTCCAGGAAATGTATGCGGTTTCGGATTTTCAAATGAAACAGAAGACGTGAGGAAACATACACTGTGAAACGAAAAATCTACGGAGTTTCAATTCTTCATATGCAACGAGATAAATACAAAAATAAACATAAAATGTAACTAATAAGTAAGATAATATTAAAGCTGTTGAATGGTGACACGCAAAAAAAAATCGGAAACATCCGTGAATTAAAAATAATTTTTTTTTTATTTATTCTACGGTTCTCAAGGAAACCCTTCAATTATCATGAAATATTAAAACAGTTTTACTTTTTTTTTGTAATGCAACTAAGCGATCCCATTTATTAGGGTGATCAATACACCTGAATAATACATGGCAATCGATAAGCATATTTACTTTTACATTTTACATTCGACTGATAAACAGTTTACGTTTCTATATTACAGGTGAACACATTATTTTTTTTCGATCGATATCGGGCATTGCATAACAACTAATGCGCTAACTACTTTCTCTGGAGACCTCCGAGACCTTTCAGGTAGCTGGAGAAATTTTTATCTGATGGGTCACCAAAAGATAACAAAGAACGATAAAAGTTTTAGTTGTGGCATATATTTACATTTATTACATAATTTTTACCAACAATTCGCATATACAGGGCGATTCAGTCGTGGAGTCATTAATTTTAAGGGAAAAATTAGTAGAATACGCGGTTAAAAAAAATAGGTATTTACATTGAAAAAAAATTACTAACCATTATTTAATCCCCTTTTCGGGATCCACGGGAACGACAATAACACCCTTTTACCTAGACAAATGAATGAATAAAACATTTTTTTACATTTTAAATATTACAAGTATTATTTATCTGTTAATAAAAACAGATGTATAAAGATAATAATTGTTTTCGAATGCAAGATATTTAGTATTTTTAATATTGTTAACGTGTTCACTATGTTTTATAACTGAATACGAGTTTTAGTCCTATTAATTATTCTGTTTGTAGTACGTATGCCTACTGCTTTTCAAAGAGTAGTAGGGTAGCTACTACCTATTTAAAATGACAGTATGGCTAAAAAAATACACTTTGTTAAGTTGGGATCCGTTGCACTTCGATTTTCAAACAAATTGCAAAGTTCAAGGCGACTGGGGAAATCAGCCGTTTCGCTTCAACGTCCGAACGTTTTGTAGTCGCGTTGCCTGCTGCGAAATAGGGCGTCGAGCTAACGGGAGTTAAGGGAATTATGACTGAATCACCCTGTATACACCGATTGCCATTTATGGAGTATAATAATCGAATATTTTACCATCAAATTACCTTTCATGACGTACGCTTAACTTTTTCGGTGTGTTTATTATGACAAAGTACCCGGTCTGTGTCAATAACAACACCGCCAGAAAAAAAATATATCAAAAGAAAAAAGTTCTAATAGTTCAATATTTGCTCGAAGTTGGAGGCATGGAAAATGTCGTGGAAATCGATACTTGCTCTCTGTATAAACAATGCCAAAGCAATTAACAACGGCTTTATGACAAGTTTAATTACAGGCCAAGATATATTCTTCTCTTTATTTTACGACTACGAACGCTGAACCTGTAGTTAATTTTATAGATAGCTAATTAATGGAATCTGGATGTTTTTCTATTGAAATTAATGCAACTGAGGCAAGAAATAGCTCACAGCGAACATTTTTTAACTGTGCAACATGTTGGCTACATTATAATTGCCTTTTAAATGTACAGGGTGTCGCGAAGATCCGAACGCCCCTGACAACTATTCCGAATTGTGTCCTATCGAAAAAAAATGACCCCATATTATTTTCAAATTGATCTAATGACCTTGAAATTTAAGGTTAACGTCAAATCCAAGATCATCAGTATAAGGGGGGTAGGGGGGTTAAGTTCTTTTTGGGACACCCTGTATGCAATGTATAATAAAATATCAATGAAATATAACACGAATATAACTTAAAACAATAACTTTTAAGTAGTGAACAAATAAAATGTACGTTGTGCTTTGTTTTCCCAATTTTTAGCTTAGTAACGTCACATAAGTGAAATAAAATTTAAAATCTAAATTTAAAAAAAATCCCCCAAAAATGTTAAAATATTTCCATTTTTTTCGCAGTTGAGAGAACGACCCCTTAAGTAACGTTTTTAGTAGTATATACACTGAGAAAACTACAATACTTGCAAATAAATATTCAAAACACAGTTAAAAATTAACAATACGGATATGACTTAAATTTATTATTTAAAAATCTAATATTTCTTACTAAAAATAGAAACAGACGCTGAAAACTGCAACAAAGAGTAAATATGGGATGAGGATATGAAAAAATATGTGTGTTTATTGGTATTTGCTTTCAGAGCTAGGCAATAGGGTCCTAAGCGTATTGCGGAGCAAAGGCTAGAGATACTTATAGATACCAAAGGAAAAATCCATTCAATTTCGAGATTGCCGTGAAAATAAAATGCGAAATGATTCAATGCGGCTTCAGAACTGAAGAGATCTTCTATACCTACGACAAATATCTATACGGAGGTATTTTATAAGAGTGCCATCGCGAGCGCCTTAGAATGTTTACCTTGCCTTCTTTCATCGCAATAATTTTTCTTTCAGGTCAAAGAATCCGCGCTCTTACATTTTCTATATATTAAAAACGGGACTTAAAAACCGATAGGCTCCTGTACAAATATAATATCGTATCTCCACATCAAAAGCAAAAGTAATCCGAGAGCAGTGCTTTTCGGATAAAATATAAAACGGAAGAAAATTGGAAATTGTTTCATTCCCCATTCTAGTTGAACGCAAGTAACAATCGAGTCATCCGGGGCCGCTTATCATTTCGGAACAGTGGCAAGGGCCAAGAGAGGGGGGGCCCTTTTATTATTCGCATAACAATGAATCCTGGTGCAATGGTGTGCCATACGCTCCGTCTAGGGGCGACAATTTATGTAAAAACTAGGAGAATATATATGTCAACCCCTATTTATCTTCCGAATTATAACTGCATATCATGTGGCCTTAGTCATACACGTGCCTGATGCGTGGGGGGACCAAATCGGCGGCAATATAATGTTTATTAACTATTTTGTCACCCCTCTGATAGGCGCATGATGCTTTTTTTCGCCTCGTTTAGGGGATATTGGTTTTTCGAGTGCGTTCTCCCGATTGTTCCTAATTCACACTTGCCCGTCTTTGTCGTTAATAACGCTCCAATCAAGTTTTTCGTATAATAGTGCAAGAACCGATATTAAATTTATAATTACCATGAGCGCAGGAAATTTACTTCTTCGAGTATTACAAACAACTAAATTATTTTTCGCAGTGTAGACGTCTAGGTCATTTTAACGCTAATATCTCACAAATTTCATATTATTTCCTTGACAAGAGCTAGAAATTTAATTGCAGCCAACAATGAAATTGTTTCTACATATAATTCTTTATTTGCAATCGGCTTTAACACAATGTGACATTAGCTTAGCGGTAGATAAGTTTTATAAACAATTCTACAAAATTTCGGACTACAGTGATGATTGTCAGAAACTGCGCAGGTGTTTTAGCTGTTTCTTTGTACACAGTTCAACGTTTCAGAAAAAAGTTGTAAGAAACCAACTAGCTGGTGACCTTGACTTGACATTAACCTTGAGTTTCAAGGTCAACTTTAAGATATTAATGGAACACTTTATTTTTCATGTCAATCGATAAAGAGCTAAATTTTAAGTCTGAATATGGGATCAGATAATTTTTACTATATGCCCTTGAAACTTATTTGGAGGTCAAACCCATTTTTCTCTGAATAAACTCGACAAAACCGTTTCAAGCTAAATTCATAGGATTCTCCATCACAAATTAGAAGGTCACCTTGGATTTAACCTTCACCACAAATTGCAAGGTCAACTAATATAAAATGGAATACACTATTTTTTATGCCAGCAACAAGACTCAGTGCAAAATTTGTCGGAATCAAAGATTTTTCTGGGATGTCCTTGGAGGTAATTTGAAGGACAAAATCATTTTTCACAAAAAAATAATGGATATAAAAGTAATAGAACTTAACACACGTATTAAACTTAAATTATTATTATGATCTCGACAATTTTGAATTTAACACTCAAGGTTAATGACACTGCCATTCTAATCAGCTGTTAGGTCGAATCCAAGGTCATACTTTAATTTACCATTCAAAGTCCTGCAAGTTTTGTTTCAATTTTATCGAGTTACTGAGAAAAAAACAAATTAGATGGTGACCTTGGATTTAACCTTCACAAGTTGCAAGGTCAACTAATATCAAATGGAATACGCTATTTTTTTCCGCCAACAACAGACAGTGCAAAATTTGTCGGAATCAAAGATTTTTTCTAGGATGTCCTTGGAGGTAATTTGAAGGACAAATTTATTTTTTACAAAAAATAATGGATATAAAAGTAACTTAACAGTCGTATTTAACTGAAACTATTATTATGATCTTGACAACAATTTTGAATTTAAACACTGTTAGGTTAATAATTAAATACTGATGGTATTGTCATTCTAATCAGCTGTTAAGTCGAATCCAAGGTCGCACTTTAATTTATCAAATCCTAGAAGTTTTTTTTTAGTTTTGTCGAGTTACTAAGAAAAAAATGAGTTTGACCTTTAAATGACCCGCAAAGACATAATGGAAGATTCCAGATTCCGATATAAAGTCGGCGCTGCATAGATATTAAGTTGACCTTGGTTTGACTTTGCAACTTGTGGTGAAGGTCAAGTTTATTGTCGTTCAAAATTCTACAAAATTTACTTGAACCCTTTTGTCGAGTTATTCAGGGAAAAATGAATTTGACCTCCAACTGACGTGCAAGGGCATACACGAAAAATTTTCCGACCCCCATATTCGGACGCAAAATATGACTCTATCGATTGTTAGCCTAGAAAATAGGGTATCCCATCTCATATTTTCAGGATGACCTTGGTTTAACTTTGAAACTTAAGGCCAAGGTCAAATCGAAGATCAACAGTATATTGGGTTCTTGATATCTGATTTTTATTTGATAGGAAAAAGCTGTCGGGGGTTCGGGCCTATTTGGAACACCCTTGTGTTGTTTAACCTTTGGTTGGAGAAAAATATTTTTCCCGAACTGTGGGAGGAAACTTGCCTGACATTAAAATTAAATTTTTATAACCGCTTCAGCCGTCTTACGTAGAGGGCAGAAAGTCGTCTAGGGTGTAATATGTTTATTAACTATTTGTCACCCCATATAACCGCGTGCTTGAGCTGGGAGCACGTGGTGGTTTTTTCCACGCCGTCGTCGAGAGGGATATTGGACTTAAAGAGTGTACGCTTCCTTTTCTGTTTCGATATTAAATTGGGAAGTGCTGACGATGAATTCCACACGAAATTACCGCAATTCCGGGAGCTTGCCAAAAGGGCGCCGCGATAACATCAGCCAGCGAACGTCTACATATATTTCTTTTATTATTTGATGAGGCAATATTAATTTCGACAATTTAGCCGTCGCTTTCCGTTTAACAATACAAAAACGACCCTTCGATACATTTGTTCTGTAGATGATGATGGCGGAATTTCCTCTAAACCCGAACACTTTTTTTTTCTCCTCACAACCACCTTTATTAAAGGAGAGCTTTGTCAGCGGAACTAAAATACCTTTCGTTAATAACAGGTGACGCGATTTATTGTTACAAATGACGTAATTTTCGTGAAAATTTTGTTCGATTAACTCTAAAAAAAGAATTAATTTGTGGCTTGAAATTAGAAACATAATTTGGTAGTGTCAATAAAAAAGGAGACAATTAAAACATTAATAATTAAATTTCAAAATCTGTAAAATTATAGAACAAATTGAATATAGTGCGTGTATAAATTAAATTTAATCTCAGTTTTTCTTTAAACTCGACTTGATCAATTAAAAAATTATATCAACACAGCTGTGTAATACATAAAAAAAGTTCCTAATATTTATAGTTACAGAAGTTATTCCGTTAAGAAAAAATTGGGGTCTAGTGACACTCGAAAGTCAGGCGAAAAAATCAGGCAATATCCAAGATGTTTTTTCTTTGTTGTTACGATTCTTTACGGACACTGAGGTGGCAGGAAAGAAGGTAACAGCATAATAACCGCTTAGAATTATTGTTATGCACAGAAATTATTGTAGGATATGGTCATTTATCCTTAATAAGTTTCGTCCAAATTACTGTAATCTGAATAATATCCAAGTTTCCCCGTATTACATGTAATTCCACCGTCTTCAGTTATTAGGGTAGAACTCGACGTTTTCAAGTAAATACACTGTCGTTAAATCTAAGTAAGTTTATGCTGATCAAAAAATAAATAAAAATAAAGTAAATTGTTACCTGTAGCAAATATTTATATCTGTTCTATCGAATCATCCATTTCCAGAGTATCGTCTGCAACAAAAAAGTAAACGGGTTAATACTGCGGTTAATTCGAAATACAAATAAAGCTTTTTTGTCCGAAAAAAACATCGCAAGTTCTATTTCTATTTATAAAATACATAATATTGGATCATCTCCGTTTTTATATAAACGTTTATTAAGCTCTCATATTCGCTGCCGGTGTGCCAAGTTTTTTCCATCTGAAATAGAAAACATTTATAACGATGACAACGGAAAAATGTTTATTAGTGCAGTTGGACTGACCTAAATACTAATAGCTGGATTAAACTTAATGCGGATAAATACGTAAAACGAGAATTCCTATAACTGTTTCCGATAATTTAATAAATTTATTATTAAAGCTTGCTTTTAAATGTCCTGAACTGCCGCGGTTTCCACTCGATTAGTTTCCAACGTTCGTCGAAAACAGATCTCACGTAGACCGAAAAAAAAAAGTAAATGCTACCATGGTAACTCTCGTGATACCCGTCGACGGTAGTTTCCTGATACAATTTTTTATTATCTTCGTAATGACAGCATAAAAAAACTAATGACTTATTTAATTCATAGCTATACTCACTTAATTGTCTATCTCAGAATGATCGGCTAAAACGGGGGGACCAGACCGCTAAGGTATTACCTTCAGAAATTCGTTTTACAAAAAAAAATATTACACTATTGTCTGACGGTTCCTGTCTTTCATATAAAAGATAATTTACATAGTAAAAATACCTGACCTTGATAGCCTCGATTTGTAATTAGAACTACACCGCCTTGCGAACAATCGAAAGCTCACTGGGTACATTTTTAATAACTCACACGGTGAATCACTTCAAGTTCTATAATGCGTCCTTTTTTTTGCATCCGACAGGTCGTTTCCTACTCCAGTTTGTCCCGATAGCATACGTTAAGTCTTTTAATAAATGGAATGTATGTAATATCTGCATACAAGATATATACGAGAATTTGGGACTGGTATCGAACTGCATGGTCCTCGGGCTGACGTTCAATCACCCTCGACGCTGGCTCCGCAATGTGTACATCAGTGAGGTCCGCGCGAGGTTTGGAAAGGTGTGTGAAATTTTGGCAGCTTCCTGCAGGATTGATGGCGATGTAGAGCTGCCAGTATCTCGGAAATTCGCGAAAATGTTTTCTCGCGATCGTTTGTGCAGTCACAGCGCTTTTGGACATGATTCCTATCAAAAAACATGTATGCCTTCTTTATACAGGTTCGGAAAGTCCCCATGGTTCATCCACGTAACGGCCGATGAACCATGGGGACTTTCCGACCCTGTATCTGTTTTTGTAGAAGAAAAACAAATTTTCGTTTACGAGAGCACCCCACTATTCGCCAAACGAAAAGAGGGTACAAATGAACGACTGTAGGCTAAATTTACCTCAGTTTTCAAAATTAGAAGGTAATTATTAAAGACGCGACTATAAATAAATCGACCATTATTTTCCAAACGCCGTCCTAGAACCGGTTTGAACGGAACCGGCTCTGCACCGAGGGCGATATTACGGGTAATGATTCTCGCGATTTATTATTTTTATCCGAGGGAAAAACAACCCTATAAATGATTTACTAAACATTCGATAAAAATTAATAGTCACTTCCACAGGTACTTCATCGCAATCCTCATTAGAAATTCATAAACCTCTAACCCCTAGCACGCTATTTTTAAATCATTGAGGGAAAACGTAATCCACATAATTTTCGTCGGATTGAGAAATATAAATACCGCCGCTGCTAATTACCTAAGAATGTACAGAGGGATCCAGGAAAATCTTCGCTCTTTAGTATTTTTATAACAACAGTTGGCAACGCCGACAGTTGTAATTAGCTGGGATGATCTGTTGAAGCCAGCGTTGCCAGATTTTTATTCGGGCAAAGCGACGGGACATTACTACGGTTTTGTATAATTGATGCCTCAAAAAATCAGGATATCTTCAAAAAAAAATCGATGTCTAAAAAAAAAAGGGGGGACGTAATCAGGAAATATCTATTTAATAACAGACCTGGAGAAAATAATTGATGCCTAAAGAAAAAACAAAACAAGAGCGGGAAAAGCGGGACTGAGCGTCTCCCGGTGCGGGACATTTAATTTTGTCGTCTGGCAACGCTGGTTGAAACATTCCCGTTTTGTTTATTTACTGATAAACGCACCACTCCCACAACCACGGGATTTTGATAGTTTTGTTTGGAATAAAACCTTTTGGAGTTGTATTTATTTATGTTACGCGTCGATAGCGCATTTTTACCGCAAGTTCACCCAAATATCGCGACGAAATTTTTAACAGACCTTCGATTCGAGTCTGTTTTCCACGCAGACCAGGAAGATCCAGAGGAGTTCTGCTACAGCAAAGCTAACTGAACCGAGGCAGCGGAATGTCGAGCGACAGAACTGAAGTCGCACTCGTTCTATGGCACGGTCATGGGTAACAGGCGATCAGAATTTTAAACTTATTTTAAATTCTTACGCATGACTAATTGTTAACAAAAATAACATCGCGCGGAATACAAAAATCGACGGAGGAGGGCCTCGGGGTAAGAACTTACGAACAAAGGACCGGTCAAATGGAATATTTCCCACTCGATGTTATCTGACATTTTAATTTCGTCATCCCGCACAGGGTGACACGAAATAACAAAAAAAAAAAGTAAAAGTATTTAATTTTATTTGATGCAAGGGTCCATTTACTTCGTTTTATTTTATTTATCCGGAAATTATGCCCGGCATTTTTTCTTCGGGTTGTGGAGTTATCAGTTGTATCAAAGCACGTTGTAACTAATCAAATTTATGGGTTTTTTATATTATCCAAATACATTTAAATATATTACCGCTTATTTAAAAGTACCAGTCAGATGATCTTTAATCTGTATTAAAATTTCGTGGTGCCTATTTATAAACATATTGAATATAAGAGACCCATTGTGATAATGGTTATTATGTATTGGTCGTTCGGATATTGAAAGGAGGAATTTGTATTCGTTTTACCTTATGAGACACACCTGGTAAAATATAGTGTCATAGACACAGAACGACGGTTAGATGGAACGAATCGACTGTTGTAAATTGTTAAGACACCTCGGAAATTATCCATCTGTTAACAGTTGCCCAATATTTTTGAAAAAAATGGCGAAGTTAATACGCCATTCTCGATATAACATGATTATTACGAGGTAGCTTATATACACGGTGCGTTAAAATGCAATATCTATTCTTGGAGTCCCTGTATCGAAAGAGTACCGCAAAGAAAAATGATTAAAAAAATTTCGAATCATCGTAACGAAGATTCAATTGTTCATATGTTACATTATTCGGGTATTTTAAAATTGTTTCATTTCAGTTTTTAATTTCAACGACATCATTCACCAATTCCTTTGCAAATTCTTAAAATATTGGTACACTTGGTTCTGTCATCAGTACCTTTGGAATTGTTTAAAATGGATAAAAAACGCTCAAGGTTTCGCTAATAAATGGTTCATTCGAAACACTGGATATTTCTCAAAATTTTCTGGATTTTCTAAGGTCATCTCATATTTTGGAAAATTTTTCTTAGGAAATATATATAAAATATATTTTATAGCTTTATTACAGTAAATCAGACACAACCAGCGTCTTCAGCAAGCCCGAACACGTATTTTTGGACGTTTTTATAAAATTTTTGGACACTAGTCATTTTTCTGATATAGTTATAGAAAATTCACGACAATTTTTTTGTTAGAGCAAATCTGATAAAACCAGCGTTTTCAACGAGTCCGAAAACGTATATTTGGCAGTTTTTATTAAGGTTCTGGGCACTTTCATGTTTTGGTAATTTTTCCTACAGAGTGTACATAAACTATAATATAGCTCAAGAAAATTAGGACGAAAATTTTTATTTAGTTAGAGTAAATCTGACAAAACCAGCGTTTTCAGCGAGTCCGAAAACGTAGATTTGGCCGTTTTTATAAAGGTTCTGGGCACTTTCATGTTTTGGTAATTTTTCCTACAGAGTATACATAAACTATAATATAGCTCAAGAAAATTAGAACAAAAATTTTTTTTTAGTTAGAGTAAAGCTAATAAAACCAGCGTTTTCAGCGAGTTCAAAAACGTATATTTGGGCGTTTTTATAAAGGGTTTGAGCACTTTCATATTTTGGTAATTTTTCCTAGGGCATATAGATAAACTATAATATAGCTCCAAAAAGTTAGAACAAATTTTTTTTTTAGTTAGAGTAAATCGGATAAAACCAACGTTTTCAGCGAGTCCGAAAACGTATATTTGGGCGTTTTAATAAAGGTTTTGAGCACATTGATATTTTGGTCATTTTTCCTACGGAATATACATAAACTATAATATAGCTCGAGCAAATTAGTCCAATTTTTTTTTTTTAGTTAGAGTAAATCTGATAAAACCAGCGTGTTCAGCGAGTTGGAAAACGTGTATTTAGGCGTTTTTATAAAGGGTTTGGACACTTTCATATTTTGGTATTTTTTCCTAGGGAATATACATAAACTATAATATAGCTCAACAAAATTAGGACAAAAATTTTTTTTTTCATTTAGAGTAAATCTGATAAAACCAGCGTTTTCAGCGAGTCCGAAAACTTATATTTTGACGTTTTTATAAAGGGTTTGGCCAGTTTCATATTTTGGTAATTTTTCCTAGGGAATAAACTATAATATAGCTCAAGAAAATTAGAACAAAAATTTTTTTTTTTAGTTAGAGTAAATCTGACAAAACCAGCGTTTTCAGCGAGTCCGAAAACGTATATTTGGCCGTTTTTATAAAGGTTTTGGGCACTTTCATATTTTGGTAATTTTTCCCACGCAATATACATAAACTATAATAAGCTCATGAAAATTTAGGTCAAATTTTTTTCTTAGTTAGAGTAAATCTGACAAAACCAACGTGTTCACCGAGTCCGAAAACGTATATTTGGACGTCTTTATAAAGGTTTTGGGCACATTCATATTTTGGTCATTTTTCCTACGGAATATACATAAACTATAATATAGCTCAAGAAAATTAGGACAAAATTTGTTTTTCAGTTAACAGTAAATCTGGCAAAACCAACGTTTTCAGCGAGTCCGAAAACGTATATTTGGCCGGTTTTATAAAGGTTTTGGGTACTTTCATATTTTGGTAATTTTTCCTACGGAATATACATAAACTATAATATAGCTCAAGAAAATTAGGACAAAATTTGTTTTTCAGTTAACAGTAAATCTGGCAAAACCAACGTTTTCAGCGAGTCCGAAAACGTATATTTGGCCGGTTTTATAAAGGTTTTGGGTACTTTCATATTTTGGTAATTTTTCCTACGGAATATACATAAACTATAATATAGCTCAAGAAAATTAGGACAAAATTTGTTTTTCAGTTAACAGTAAATCTGGCAAAACCAACGTTTTCAGCGAGTCCGAAAACGTATATGTGGACGTTTTTATAAAGGTTTTGGGCACTTTCATATTTTGGTAATTTTTCCCACGGAATATACATAAACTATAATAGCTCAAGAAAATTAGGACAATTTTTTTTTTTTCAGTTAAAGTAAATCTGACAAAACCAACGTTTTCAGCGAATCCGAAAACGTATATTTGGCCGTTTTTATAAAGGTTCTGGGCATGTTAATATTTTGGTAATTCTTCTAAAGGAATTTAAACTATAAAGAATACATGTTTAGACAAAATATACTATATTATATAGCTGTTGGAAATTTATTAAAAAAGTCTCATCCAATGTTTAAAATATTATACCTATTATGTATTTGTTACCCGTTTCCAAAAACAACACGTACGCCTTTGCCTAATAATGAATTCAACACAATCATATGCCATTAAACTCTCAAACGTTTTTTAAAGAGTAGGTTTCAACTTGTACTTGAAGGGACGTTTAAACATAACCTGCTGCATAAAATACTCTTTTTATTTCTGTAACATTTACGATTTAGTTTTATGAATATGCCATAATGCGAAAAACTTGATTTTAAATTTTCTTCACCATCCCCCGATAACTTTTTTTACCGATCTTCCGAATTCACTTCTGTAACAGACCAAGGGACCGTAGTATTTGTCACACCTTGCGCTTTTTATGAACTATCGAAATGAACGCGGGTCGTAGGTATTTAATTTCGGTATTAATTTTCGCCGAATTAATGCGAAAATAATAATAGCGCAATTAAAATTTTAATAGCTCGAACGGCCACCGGGGCCCTCGTGATTTGAATGAAAAATCGCATTAAACGGTTTTACACGAAAGAACCAGGGAAACCGGGAAATGGAAAAAAAACCGTTCAGGTTGGCCTCCCAGATCGTCTACATACAACGAATGTACTAGTAAAATACCCAACCGAAACTCAAACGGCCTTGCAACTTGTAGTGACCCGGTCGGACTCGGCTCAAATGACTCGAGTTGAATGCCCCATAGTGACCGACCAATCAGACAATTTCATTTTATGAATAATTACAAAATAATGGGTTTTACTTTTAAACATTAAAAAAAACGCTAAATGACATAATGGGTTTAGTAAGTGAACACTTATAATACGCGGGGTGTAAAAAAGCAGCAATTTACACACTATTATTGCACTTTCTAATAGCCTTCTATGATAGATATATGTTCCGTTTGCACTATTACGTACAACGGATCTCCAGAATACCGCAATACCTATTTTATTAAACACTATCTTGATGTATCTAAATAATATATCACATTATGCACGTAAATAGCAAATTCCGAATACCTTTCGAGCTACGAAACGTACGATATGAAAAAAAAAACCTCCCACGCGTTCTGGAATGCAAATTATCGTGAAATTTATTAGAGCCAGAAACGATAGTTTAAAAAAAATCGTCGGAAAGTTCCCGACGTTTCGAAACATATTTCAGTCGATGAGGCCGTCTCCTACTTTGTATTAAAAATTTTCGAAAATATTTTACATATTTCGCTACTTTTTGATCTTTGATCGTAGTGTACAAAAAAGATACCGAAAGTAAGTAAAAACACTCGAAAACAATTACTATCCTTATATATATTTGTTTTTATTAACAAATAAATAATACTTGTTAATATTTAAAATGTAAAAGAAAGTGTTATTCATTCATGTATCTAGGTAAAACGGTGTGTTTTTGTCGTTCACTATTAAAAACGAAGTAAAAGCTAGGTTAGTGACCGAGTTGACTCTCGATAAACCTTTGTAGATCAGCCGCCAGAAACGTCCCGAATAGGGGTTTAAATAATGATTTGAAAATATTTTTTTAATGCTTTTTAAATTTTTTTAATCGCTTATTCGTATTCTACTAATTTTTCCCTATCTTCCCTTGAAATTAATGACATCATGACTGAATCACCCTGTACGTTGATGTAAAATGTAAAAAAACATTCATGTGTCTAGGTAAAATGATTTGTCATTCACTCCGCATTAAAAACGCAGTAAAAACTAGGTTAGTGACCGAATAATCAAAATTTACTCTCGATAAACCTTTGTGGGTAGCGGGCAGGAGCGCTCCAAAAGGGGATTTAAACATGATTTAAGCGCAAACATACATTAGTCTTTGTCAAGAGCGATAATAGAACAGCAAGAATACAGGATGTTTCTTTGAATACTTGCATTCAATGTACCAGGTATGTATTTACACAAGTTTAAAGAGTTAAAAAATCGCTTTAAATCAACGTCAGTATGCGGGGGCGGTGAATTTGTCCAAAATAACAAAACTCCCATAGCAGGACCATAAAAACGAATTTGGAAAACGTTAGTTGCGGTCCGTAGTTAAAATCCCACCAATTTACGGCCGATAAAACAAAAGTTACACTCACTTTCCCAGATAAAGAAAGGCGTAGATCACGGGTCCTAATAAATTTATACCGTCCAGTCCTAATTTAACCTATCCCAATGTAACTTAAACTCGCTACGACACTGGAGAAGAATTTGTTCGGTCGTAATTTTAAGCGGATTTTGGACCACCCGGTACATAATTTCTAAGTAATTAACACTTCAGTCTGAGCATCTGCGCAGAGGCAACAATTTTATCGGAGGCAACAAAAGACTCATTTGATTTTATTAAAGGCAGGTGGCCCTAATGATAGGTCTTATTCCACGAAAGTGTAGAGGGCATTAAAAATTCGTTATTATAAAAATGATTCGAGCCTCCCGGTGCAGTCGGTTTTAAGCCAGTGTCCAACCGGACACACCGGGATAGATAAACTGAAACACTACTTAATTGGTAAGCTAAACTTTACATGTCATCAGCATCGATATTGCATTATCTCTATCCGTCATTTACCTGCTGACAGCAGACGGGTTTTGTACACAAACCCATCGGTAGACTTGTACAGGGTGATCGGGCAGATAACACCAGGACGACTAGCCATTAGTGTCACGGAACAACAGATAACACCCGTTCCGACCAATTTTTCCAGACGGATTCAATTACCTCCCCGCCATCTTTAATTAGTTAATATTTTATTACTCTGGGAATTAAAGCGATATTTCTATCGAAACATACAAGAAAACTAGTCAACTTACAAATAAATGCAGTTTTTTAAACAAAAGACGTAGCAAATGCTACACAGCGGAATATTTGTGCTTCGCAGACAAAACTCCGCTCAGAAATTCCCTGAAAGGAATATTAAATAAACTTTTAATATGGGGTACTCATTTAGTATTAACAACTTTGTACGTGATAAAGACAAGAATATTAAATATTTCGCTAAAATAATGTACCACATCTTATAATTCTCTCAACGGGTATAAGTTTTAATATAAAAGTAGTTTGCGGCAAACTTTTAATACATAACTTGCGCAAACTTTTGTATGAGGTAAAAACTATATAGAAGGGGGATTACTGCTTGCTCCCAGTGAGAGGCAACTTTGTTGTTTTAAATGTAAATTTGGAGATTGTTAATTTCAGTACCAGGGAAATGCTGAAGGAACTAGAAAAACTATATTTAACCAACAATGCGCCGAAAGTAACTACTGTAGAAATTAAATATGCCGTGCACCGGTAAAAATATGGGAAACAGTCAAATACATAAAAGATTTATACTAAAACCATTCAAAATACACTCAAACCTGTTCCATATTGATTAAGAACATAGAGAAGTTGCATTGGCACATTGTAGGTAGCTGATGAGATTTTTTTTTCGACAATTTGTCCCTTAAAATAATGAATGACATGTTGTGACGTCATACCACTCGCTGGAGGCTAGCCCACATACTTGGCTGGGTCTCACCTGTACCATGTCATCCTTTTCTCACGTAAAGACGTTCTTGCACTAGTGCAAGCAAAAAAAATCTTGTTTCAAATATACAACATTTGATTTTAAGGTATCGCACGTTTATACAGGGTCGGAAAGTCCCCATGGTTCATCGAGTCATGGTTTATATCGCCACGGTAGCGCAGTCGGTCGAGAGTGCGGTGGCAAGCATTTCTCGGCTAGGCTTCCTACTCTGGTCCGGGTTCGATCCCCGGTGTCGGCACTGGCAATGTCGATGGATAATGGGTGTTTGTCCGCGTTTTTTCAAGTGTAGCCCCCTTCCGCACAAGCCTTTGGATTTGGGGGTTGTCTCATTTCTGTGGTGTTTTTATTTTTATTTTTTTTTTATCGACCGTTACGTGAGAGCGATAAAGTAAGTCATAGAAATCCGTGCGATAGAGAAAGATGGCTATAATGAAGGCGTCTAATAGTCACCGCCCATTTCGCCCTTCCACAAATAAGAAGTGGATCTTATTTGTGGAAGGGCGAAATGGGCGGTGACTATTAGACGCTTTCATTATAGCCATCTTTCCCTATCGCACGGATTTCTATGACTTTCTTTATCGCTCTCACGTAACGGCCGATGAACCATGGGGACTTTCCGACCCTGTATATACGCAAGAAAATATTTTCTTTCAAGAAAACATAAGTTTGATTATAATATGCTTCATTTGTCTTGAATAATTCCTACATTAATACTGAATTTTAAATATATATATTTTTTTAACGAACTGGTAGCTTTGAAACAAATATGTTTGCAGTTTTGCACTTATAAAAGATTTGAATTAAATTATGCAGGGTGATTCACAACATATCCAAAAAAATTTGGGAATAGATGCGATATGAGTAATAGTCAATATAGTAAAAAAATTTTTTGTAAAATCCTTATAGTTTCCGAGAAAAAATTATTGAAGTTGTAGTACATTCAACCATTACATAGTTGGACAACTAGTCTCTAGCGTCATTCGTATACGCGTGGAGAGGCACGTGGCCTCAGCGACTCCGAATTCTGAAATTCGATTTTACAATAGTGTTTACCTGTTATCTGTGGTTATTAAAGCTATCGACCCGATTTTTTCCCCACATATTTAGCGAGTTTAGTGCTACCAAGAAAAATTAAATGTTGCTGAATGAGTCTATTGAAAAATTTATTTCATAATAATGGTGAATCAAAAATCAATTTAATTATATATTTTTTATGTCCACACTCCATTGCAAATCCGTTAAGGATAAATGTTATAATCCATAATTATTATAGCGTAATGTGATTGTTTGTACTTAATTTTAAAATTTACATTATTGAAATTATATTAATTAAATGAATAGGAATTATGTGGCGACGCCACAATTTTGAATAAACAGAATTAATTAACTAATATGCGATTAAATTTAACGTCGCATCTAAATCATAATTAGTAAAGCAGTTCTTTCCACGGGCCACATATTATATTAATTCGAGGAGATAAAACCGTAATATAATATTTGAAAAATGCAAATGGAAGATTAAAGGGGAATATCGAAAATTCTTTAATCTCGGGGCAGAGTATCACGAGCTGTTAAATTGTATAGGTAGCTTCGCCTATACCATTTAGTTGAGAGTATCCACATTCCATCATCGCCCATACATGTTTTGGCGGACCAGGAAAGTGGAAAAGCTAGGTAACCTTTTCGGACTTAATGGACTTAGAGATAACTTAATGCTCTTGGCTTGTCCGGATCATATACATATATCAAAAACAGATTATAATTTCGAGGATGGATTTGATGAGTATATAAGGTGTACCAAATAAAAAAAAACTTTTATCGGCCAATAACCGTATGCAAATTCAGGAACTATTGATCCGACGGCTAATCCCGTGATTTAAATTGATTTTCTGTCCGTATTTAAGAATGCGTTATTATTTACGTTGTAAATACCAACGCTGAGCTAGGCCACTAAACATTAGCATCCCGTAACGTAATCTTAATAATACAATTTATTAGCATAAGTAACGTACTTCGGCGTTTGAGCAACACTTATAAATCTGTATTTAGGAAGCGGAATAAAGGATTAGTTGAATTTATCGGCCCAAGTTTCCCAAAAAAGACAAAATTAATAGAATGTTTCGTTATTTTCAGAACTGGTTACGCTCAACTCACAAAATGACGTTTCACTTGTTTCAATTTTTCGTTTTTAATATACAAAAATCTAGGCTATAACATTGTATCCAGTTTTTGTATACCTGTTAGAGGTACCAAACACAAAAAATTTGTATAAATATAAACATCCACTAAAACAATTAACACAACTCTGTTCTACGTACCTGTATGAAGTACGTCACCCCACGATATCGAACAACGCAAGCAGGGGTGCTATAATAGTTTAAGGAATTCTGGTCTGAAAAAAAAACTCAAACTGTACCTCAAACCATATTTTGTTATACCCTTAAACATTAAAATTACACCAACCGCAAAAACTTGTTTTCATGCAATCGAAACATCGGTAAAAAAATACGAAGCCTAACTACTCTATCTGCCCTGTCCAATTTTAAGGAAAAATAACATTATTTCCAAATTGCGAATTGAATTTTATTTTGCGTCCAATACGAGTTAATTAAGAATTACGATGTCAGTGTTTTGATAAACCGAAGACCTTAAATAATCTGTAAGGAAATAAATCTATATTCAATAACAGTTTCGATAAAATGCCGGGTTTATTTTCGGAGCTACCCGAACAAGATTGGAAGTTTCGAAATTCACAAATTAAATGTTTCGCGTCTTAAGGATTTGGAACGGGCGAGGCGTAAAGATAATTCAAACATTTTAGGCGTACGTGACCGTTATTTTATTTGCCTCTATCAAAGGATAGAGTTAAAACGAAACGTTAATATAATGAAGCTGGCGGATATAGAATAAATCATATTTAAATTCGTTTTTGCTTGCCAGTTGTTCGCACACATTTTATGCTACTATTTACTCTCAGATAACGAAGTCAAGCTACAAAAATACTATCTCGGATTTATCTTCAAAATTAACCTTACGCAAAAGCGCGTTTTAAGAACCAGTCCACATTTCTTTTCCACGGACTCAAATCTCAATCTAAAGTTTGTCACTTAAAAACTACCGTTTACCACTTATTATTTTTACCACTCTTTTTAATAATCCCCGCCCTTATAGCAGGGGTGCAAATCTCAATTTAAAGTTTGATACTTGCGACTGCTTGTTTTATTGCACTTCCAGTTTTTATAGAAATGATTCCGCAAAAAGTTAGCTACTTATAAACGGAAAAATTTTAATGAAACGTATTTTGAAATTGGATTGGACTTATTGTTAGTAATAAATTAGTGAAATAGGATTTCCTCTGTCCACTCGACTATGCGTTTACCAACAGACAAAGGCTGTCGGACCACCAACATCTTTAATCCACGTTAAAATCTTAAATATGCATTAAATTCTCGATTAAATTTATCGGATTGCCCAACGACGAAAATAATAACGACACACAATTTCCATTAATGACCTTACCTTTTTCACAATGCACCTATTGTCTAGGATAAGTTCATGCGTCTCAACAACAATTATTATTAATTTACTTTCATAACTATTAAACGACAAATAATATATGGGTTTTATTGTTACGGCAATTCTCTGTGGGCAATTTCTTTCAATTAAACGATTTCTATTTCTACGGACCCACCGAAGTTATTACGGTAGAGATTTTGTAACGAAAAGAAATAATTGCAGGACTAAGGCCCATTTCTCGGTGATAAATATTGGAATTAATTTTTACAATCAAGTTTCTTGAGGCGGGATGCTTCGAAAGGGAAGTAAAAATTAAAAAAAAAAATCCGCTGGATTTCTTATACTTAGAATTTTTATTCTTTAATTTTTGTGACTAGGTAGTCTATTAGAGCCTTGCACGACTCGAAATCGATAGACTATTGCGGATAACAGCATTAATTCGGATTTAAATGAAAATACATCATCCATTTTATTAAAATCCCGTCGTAAATGGGAAGTTCTGGGACAAAAAGTGAAATATCCGATGCTTGATGATGCTTGTCACGAACAATAAAATCGCTTTATAAAACAAAGAAAAAGTCAGACATCGCACTAATTCAGATCTAAGGCCTTAGTAATTGATTCACAATTAAAAGCTTAAATAATAAATGCGTCTCCCTCGAATCCCGAGTTAACTTAATCAAAAATTATAGCTGTCAATATCATGCAAGTGAGCTTTCTCTTTCCTCGACAGAGGCGGCGCGTTTTTCCTTGCATTTTTCAAACGATTAAACTGGAAGGAAGTTTGGTGAACACGCGAGGACAACTATCTGAGGAAGTTCAGGGAAGTTCCAAGGAAGTCTTTGTATAAGATAACACGTGATTTACCTACCCCTGATTAAGAGGAAGTCAGATTAAGTCGTAGTTTGAAAAACTTTCGGGGCAACTGGAATTTTATGAGGGAACAAAACTACCACTATAAAACGTAACTTTATGCCTCTGCTCCTCATAATGAATTTTATCGAAAAAAGAACGGTTTTAATCGCCTTTTAACAATAAGCAGTATATACACTAATAGAAAAAATTAAAGGGTCAAAAGAATTTCCCAAATTTTTCCGTGATTTTTGACAGACTGTATTTAGGTGAAAAGTGGTCGTATGGGGAATTAAAAAAAAGCATTTTGAAGCTCTAAAGATTCTAGTTCTTAGATCTTTCGGTTGAAATTTTTTAGGAGCTACGGTTATCATGCTATTCTAAGAAATAGCGCGACAAAAAAATCTAAAAACTAGAATCTTGGAGCTTCAAAATGCGTTTTTTAATTCCCGATACGACCATTTTTCACCTAAATACAGTCTGTCGAAAATCACGGAAAAATTTCGGAAAACCTTTTGACCCTTTAATTTTTTGCATTAGTTTATATTTTTTCATTTAATCGTAAATGTTTTTTTGCCAGCAAATAAATGAGCGACATAAATGCAGTAGTTCCGACTAAAGTCACATCTAAAAATAAACATTTTGTTACTCATCAAATTAAGTACTTAATGTTCAATTCCTGTTAGACTTCTGTGCACTAATTTCTTATAAAACTACTGGTAAAAATGGTAGAAACCTATCAGGAAAATCTAAAATAAAATACATAACATAGAAATAAACATATTTTAACACACGATTGGAAAATTATCTATTTCCGCTTTTAAAATACTGAAATATTTACGTCAAACGAAGTTGCATGGTATTCTGTTTATCCGCACTTCAATATGTACGTGAGACAACAGTTATTTACTTGACGATAGATAAATAAATAGCCAATTGAACGTAAATGTAATTATAGCCTCATTTATTCCCTTTTAACGAAATTACAGTCAATTCATTTTTCAAATGGAGACAAATGTTTTAAATTACTCCTCGATTGTTTTTTTTTTTTTTTTTCATCGGGAAACGCACTTTTCATAATACAACTACGAATGAAACTAAGAACATATTTGTAAACGTTCAAGCGCGGCACCCCTTTGGCAACACTGTCTTTGACGTGGGTTATTTATCAGGTGTTTTTAGACAACAAAATCGATATTGCACATTTCAATAATGTACCTCTCGTTTTTCTCCCCCCGTATAGTTGCCGCTAAATATATACATTTCACAAATCGGATATAGAGATTTGAAATTCATAATCCACAGTGTGTTTTAGGCCGCATCGATCCGAGATATTTTATTATTTAACCAACAACACCCTCTTTAACGTCGAGTGAACCCTTTTCTATTGTTTCCTGTTAGGCTCGCTGTCAAGGAATACCCACACTTTCTCGGTGGTCACAATACATAATACAAGCGGATATATAATTCATTACCCCACTTTTTAAAATTTGTGTCGAGACCTTTCAAATTCAAACACATTGACGGGAATTTCTAATTTTAAAGTCCATAAACTAGTTAAAAAAATTTTCCTTGATCGGTAATCGGTAATCTTCTTACGCTTAGAGAATTTTGGCCACGAGGTTTAATAACCCCGAAAGTACTGAAAGAGTTCGGATTACTGCCATTATGTGAGGAAAGATCCTTTACATAATCCTTAGGTGCGATAGCAGTAAATAATCTGTTCATAATCAAATTTGACGGCCGATGACAATTCCAACAAGCTGAAAGGATTTTCTAATACTCACGAAACAACACGCCGGATCAAACGAAACTTGAAACCTGTACTGTAAACGCCGAAATGGTGCAGCGTTTATCAAAAAGACTGTACGTGGCATCAAAATGATACATACGGCACTTAAGAGTTTTTAGGAAAGCTTAACGGGTTCAGGGAGAAAACAAGAAAAGATAAAAGAGTTGGGACCAATAAATCTTAATGATAACACATTAAAATGGACCTTCAACAGAACCTGAAATAAATATTTTACTAATAAAAGATAAAATATAGCAATTTCAGGCGCTGGAACTTTTAGTGCGTTGATAGCAGGCCTAAAGAACCCACATTATTTTAAAGTAACTCTCAAGATTAAATCAGAAATCACATTTTACTAATGAAACCTGCTGCAAGCAACGTTTAACAAACAAATGAAAAAAAAAAGGTCACTTTTTACGTAAAAGATTACTGAAAATTTAAATATTGCATTTCATTTTCGAAACTTTAAAAAAATTTTAAAACTACGTAGATATTCAAATTCAAACACTCTTTTTATCTTTAAAGCAGCATAGAATCAGAATGAGGTAAAAATACTGCTATTTAAGCAAGTAAATATATTGAATACCGCATCTACATACTAGCGACAAAAAAGCAGTGAAGATTACTCGGACAACAAATAAAATTCATTGATCACATTTATCCGGCATTTTTACGATTTACTATACTATTTGTTACGCTCTTGGTTGAGCTAACAATGCCCACAAATTAAACAAAAAAAAATCCATAAAATCGAACGTCATGGTTCCATTAGCAAAATTATTATGAAATTGTACTCGTAGGCGATTATATTGTCTTAGCTTTGTTTGAAAATATTGTACGTAAAACCGACGCGGATTTTTTCAGGGTGACGATTTAACAATTTCATAGTGGATTTGGGTTTCAAACAGATTTAACTATACACGTTTATTCCCTTTCGTTAATCGACTCTCGGCTTTAAACCATTTGTTGAAAGTAAATATTGAAGTTAAACAAGAAATTTTTATTTAACTACCTTTACACCTAGACACCTCTTATTGAGGGTAAGGTAGGTAGAGATAGAAAGCCGCCGAATCAGGTAGAAGTACAGAGTAATACAAATTAAGAACAGAAACCTTTTAAAATCGTATATTCAGGGTCTCAAAATTCAAATGCATTCCTTGCTTTGCAACTTGTTACCTGTTTTTTTTTAATTTCAGTGAGTACTGGATACGTGCGACAGTCTTAAATATTTAGTTGGTTATACTGCGAAGTTTCTGTTATATTGTGAAACACCTTGTGATGAAATCAACAGGAATAACAAATATAAAAGACATACATGCAATTATTATCCGACGGCAGCCATTTTTACAGGATTATTGTCGAGGAATTTCATTGGAAGTTGTAAAACAGAAAAAACAAACGCATTCTAACAACAATCTTCAGGGCAAACCGTAATTATATAAATCTATCAAGCATAAAACACCAATTCAACTTGCATGGCTTGATATTTAAGGTAAACAAAAAAAAAACATTTGCTGGTAGATGTGTTGCATATCAAGAATATCTTGTTTCATGCAGAATTTTGTCTTATTAAGTGGTAAAATAAAGCTACTACTATACTGTAATTGTACGTGTAAATAAACTTACCTCAAAAGATCCTTAACGGTTTGTCACAGAGTCACTGTACATTATTTAATTGTATGTAATCACAAGGCACCAGTAACACTAGAAAACATAGCAGACACAGCTTAAAAAAATACATTTAATTTATAAAATGAGATCATCCGCTCTAATTGCTACTTGCTACCCAAAATATTTGAGAAATATTAACATTTTTAATAGGTAGAAAATACTTGACAAACTACTTTTGCTACTACACAACACTAACAACTTTACTGGTTTTCTAAAGCAGGTAAGGTGTTTTTTTTCTGTTAAGAGTCTGGAAGTATCGACGCTGCTATATTTATTTAATGATTTACACTATTTTTCATTGAATTTTCTATTCGAATACGATTTGCAACCCCGAACGATACAAATCCACGACAACTCAATATACACTGAGGCAAAACTGACAAGACGACATCTTCCTACCTTGCTGCGAACTAAACATACGGATAACAACGAAGGTCACCGACAAGGTAGCGTCAGTTAAGGAGACTGCGCGGGAAATTCGTATTACTCCGGCCGGCTACAGGGTGGGCTAAAATTATTGCTTTAATAAATTAAATACTCTATAGACTATTTTATAAATTTGGACAGTGAGAAAGAGTAAAAATATGACAGAAATAACGAATTTGAAAGTATTGAAAGCTTGGGTAGTGTTTATTAGGCTGAAAATAAAACATTAATTCTGTTAAGTACAGTTGAAACATTAAATATGTTTTGAATTTATAAAAATATTAATTGCATAAAAAGAAAAATGTCACAATAATAATTTTAGTATTTAATTCCATTAAAATTCCAAATTAAACTGTATTTTAACGTTAATTTATCAACGAAATTTTAAATCATTTACTGTGACTGATAAAATATGGCAATATAAAATTACAGCTTTATGCCGTGTTTTCTTTTTGATCTATTCACAAATTAATTGCATTACCTCTGTTTCAGGTAGTACTTTGTGATTTCCCGTTCATTATGAAATGCTTTTATTGTATGCTTCTTGATCCGATTTCTATTTGGCTTTTTATTAAAATGTTCGATGTTCGATGGAAACAATTTCCAAATATTGTGTGTATGTCTGGGAAATATTTTTATAAATAGGAAAAGGAAACAATTATCACTAACTGTGACGCGTATATTGTCATGAATGATGTCTATCAGTCGTGATTCATTCTATATTGAAGATATTTACAGGAATTATTTTAGATTAAACCATGAAAAAATGCTGTATATTGGCGTCGATAAAAGTAATAAAACTCGCGTGTGTTATTCGGAAAAATTGGTTGAATCTATTTTGCTGGCGATTTATAGGTTCTCCCGAATAATATCTTGTAAATTGTACATAAAGCTTTTGCCCTTTTGCTTGAATAGAGAAAAGGTATACAAAATGCACAATGGAAATATGTGAATTTGGAACGATATTAAGCCATATTTTTAGACCTTTAGAACTGTTTGCTATTGTGAATAATTTTTCTTATTATTTGAGAAACCGCAAATTAATATTCAAACATAAAAAAAAGGAACGAATATTTTAATCTAGCGATATACAAAGAAACTGTAACGAAGACCAGCTAGTTAAAATAACTGGTCAGCATTCTTACTATTGAAATGAAATAAATGTATATCGTAACGAATATCTTTGCCTTGGCTCATTTTACAGTTAAATTATGCCGAGCTTCACAAAGCCATCCGTATGATTTTTTTTTTTTCGTTTTAAGCATGCGTACATCATCTCCAAATTCAAAGTAGCAATTTACAAAACCCTTTTTCGACCGAAGACCCGACTCTCATTGTTTCTTATGCATAATATGACATAAATTCTTTTGTTTAAGTTGGTTTTTAAGAAATCTTGCATACAAATGAGATTCGGCTGATTTATTTAAATGGATTAAACGATTAATGTCTCGAGCCTTCCGACGGGTCTTGTCTACAGACAAAGAATCAATCTGTTTGAATCATTGTACTATTGTAATCATGACCATGTATGTTGATTTGCAACTACAGATATCCATGTTACATTATAACGATGTCTCGTCTTGTTACTCGCCGTTTTACGTTTTTTAAATAGGACCGGCTACGCACGGAGCGCATCATATACAAGCTCTCCACCGCATAATTACCAGGCGTCGCCAAATCTTCAACAAAGGAGCAGATCGCCCTAAAATTATTCCAACCCAACACATACAACTATAACTTCTCAGAGTATATTCAAAAACTTACTAAAAATGCTTCAGACAAAAGCTGTAGGGTATTAAGAAACGTTTATGTTGATGACCTTGACGTTAAATTTCAAAGTCAAATGAAGGTCAGCTTGAAAATATTAAATATGGCATGCTATTTTTTATGCCAGTACATTTTTCCTGAGTGTCCTTGCAGGTCATTTAGAGGTCAACTCATTTTTCTGTGGATAATTCGACAAAAATGTGAGAAGCTAAAACGATCGTAGTAACAGTTGGACTTGAAAACTTCTATTACATTTAAATCTATTATTTTCTTGTGAAAAATGAAGTTTGACCTTCAAATGACCTGCAAGGACATCCTAGAAAAATTCTTTAGTCCCAGATTCCGACGTTAAATTTGTATGTCCGTTGCTGGCATAAAAAATAATGTATTCCTCTTGATATTAAGTTGACGTTAAATTGACCTTGCAACTTGTAGTGAAGATCAAATCCAAAGTCACCACCTGATTTTGCATTCAGAATCCTAAAAATTTAGTTTGAAACATTTTTATCGAGTTATAGAGAAATAAAATGAGTTTGACCTCACATCGCGCATCTCAGAAAAATTTGTTGACCTCAAATTCCGACATAAAATTTGACGCTGGCATAAAATAGCGCACTCCATTTGATATTAAGGTGACCTTGCAACTTGTGGTGAAGGTCAAATCCAAGATCATCGCCTATTTTGTCATTCATAATCCTATAAAACTTGCGAGAAACTTTTGTCCATTTTAAGTTGACCTTGGTTTGACCCTGAAAGTTACTGTCAAGGTGAAATTCAAGGTCACGAGCATATCGATTTCTTGATATTCTACAAATTTATCCGAATTAAATTAATCATTTTTTATTGCGTCACTATCTAGTTTATCATTCAAAATCTTATAAATTTTGCTTGACCTTAAATGATCTGCAAGGACGTACTGGAAAAAAATTTTTACCCCATTGTCGGACGTAAAGTTTAGCGTTCTGTGGATGGCTGAGATAAAAGATGGAGTTCGATTTAATATTTTCAATTTGATCTTAGTTTGATCTCTAGTTATGGTCAAGGTCAAATCCAATGTCATTTGACCTTGACCACAAATTTAGAGGTCAAACTACAACTTTTATCTGAAGTTTTGTTCGGTTCTTCTCGAGACACTTTGTGTAATAAATTTTCCCCAAGCTTCGCAAATTATAGAGACTATTACATTTTTCCTTCTCGCCAGTCATTCCTTCAAACTGTTACACCGTATTAATCGGAAATCTGGTCCTTATTAAGCTTCTACCGAAATGAAATTGTATTTTCCCTGATTAACGCCTTATTCGACATAAATCTTACTCTATATTATGGAGCAAGGCGTAGCGACCGAAATACAATTGTTTTCTGAAAGGCATGACCAGTATTGCAACGAAGGAAATAAATGCGGCGCATTCATGGCGCGTAATACATTTTCTTTGGTTAATGAAATCAGCAAATACGGTGCAACAGTATGATTTACTTTTATTTTCGAATGTACCACGACGATATGAATATGGAACTATCGATCTGGCAGATTACCACAAATTTTAACGTCGCCGCAGAGGTAGACACACAGGGCGTCCTCGCCGTGCGCGGCATCTAGAAAAAATCCAATCATTCGCATTCGAAAGGTAGGAGGATTTTAAAGGCAGGATTTTAATATCACGGTACTGAAAAGAGTCCAAACAAATATGGAATTCATCAAAGGGTTACATCCGGCTCATTTGCTCGGACGTGCGGAGTCAATCCGACTTTTTTTGTTTTATGTATTCCGGTTGCGCACATTTAATAACCTGCCGTATTTAAACATATATCCCAAAGTTTGAAACTCATAGTAATTTGTACGGCTAACAGAAGCTAAAAACTAATTTGTTATCCGACTCCCATCTGTAATGAACGGAGGCTTAAAACCTATTTACCTACTGGATTTTGCGTATAAAGCATTGTTCTGTCGCTGTTTGGTTAGCATCGCTCTCGTTCAAAAAATGTATTCGGCAGGTAGAAGCGTGGAATCCCTAAAGGTATAATAATTGCGATTGCATTTCTTAATAAGTTTTTAATATGACTCTATAGCTCGCTTCCTTAAAATACCAAAATATCCTACAGAACAGTAAAGCAAAGTTAAAAACGATAAATATAGATTATTGTAAGTAACTACGTCATATTCTTCGTATAATCCATAACGTCTCAACACCTCTTCGCTGCTGCTGTAACAAGGAAGCACATCCCCGGTTGTACAGTTCGCTGAAATAAATTCGTATAAATGTAACTACATTTTTACTTTTTAAGTTAGACGTACATGCATTTCAGTGGGTAATTTTCTGTATCGCGTTGATAAATGAGCTCTGTCTCCTATTTCTTAGGAATGTAAGTACAATGTAATATAAGTCCGTACTATACTTTAATACATAAAAATTCACCAAATAATTTTATGTCACGGCGACATATTTTATATTTTGAATTACGACACTACCAACACTCCCGTTAAATTTATTTCTGTGGGTTATCTCACAACTATGATAAATTGCAGTTGACTAATTTATAGTGTTCTATTATTGTTCGGGGTACAGGCTCATTAGAAAGGTGCCGAGGAATTTTGAGGACAAAAATAATGTATCGTATTATGCTGATAACGTTCGGTCAATGAATCATTCCACAAGTTACGTTACTATTACGTGAAATTCCCTCCTTGTCAAAGAAAGTCGTTCTCCGTACACGAACAGCTGTACTAGATAAAAGGAAGAAATGTACAAGGTGTTCGCTTTACGTGTTGTGGATTTGTGATTTAAAACGTCACGCATAAACTCACCCCAAATTAAAGTCACACCCTGTATGCATAAAAATATTTACGATCTACCCAATTAAACAAAAACTGTAACAAATAAATAATTATGGAAATATTTACCTAAAAATTCGGCGTTTTCCCAGCACAGCGTTGAAACAGACTGGAAACCGTAGTAAAAAGGCGAAAAATACTTAACAGCGCGAAAAACTCCCGGTAAGGTGTCCACTTTTATCCAAATTCCCGATACTATCATAACGACAATCTCAAAAGGGACTATAAACAAGTGTATGTATTCCACGGTTGGAAATAAAGCAGAGAGACACAGACCTGAAAAATAGGATTTAATTTTTTTTACAAAAAAAAGTTTGCGCAAAGTTTTACCTAGGGATATTCCACATAAACTTGTCAGAAAGAGTACAATGGACATATTCAGGAACAAGTTGAAGTTTTGTAGGAATTGTAGCAGGGCCAAATATACTGCTAAGAAACTTATTGCGTTTATGAAGGATATAGGCATCTGCAACAGAAATCAATTCAGTGGCGGCTGGGGTAGTAGTAAATAAATTTAATTTAAAATTTAGTGTACAATGTTATCTGGATAATTAAATATATTAGTCTTATGAAACATATTAAAAAGGAATTTATAATATGCAGTCAATTTAACTTGACTTGCAAAATCGTTTGAAAAACACTGAATACGTGTGCTCCTCGTAGCTCGCCCCTAGAAGTGTTTACAGTGGTGGTCATGGTCACCGTCGGACGGAACGCCTATTTATATGTAGTTAATTCAATAATAATTATTTAAATACATCTGCTTACCAGAGAAACCACCTTTGATAAGTAATAAGGAAGAGAGGAGTACAGCGATTTTTCTTTGACGAAAATTACAATTTCTTCAGGAAATACGTATATAACGTAGTACATGTGCGTGAAAATTAACTCCGAGACAATCAAAATTAAAACGCCTTGTACATTCTGAACGTTACTTTTGTTCTCTAAAGTCACATTCGAAAACGATACTCCAATAATCAGCGCTGTAATCTAAAATAAAAATCATGTAATTTTATTTATTTATTTTATAAAGATTCGTATACCATTAGCAGAATGTAGCTTGTCCTATATACGTGGATGCTTCTTTTAAAGTCAATAAAAACCCTCCAAACTAGCCACCTCAACTGTACAAAAAAACTCCTCTTGTTCATCCTGGAAGAGATATAATTTATTTTTATCGCGCCATACAGAAAATCCACCTTACTTTTGTTTAGTGAACTCATTCGGATTGTATCTATCTGTGATGATCTGTTCGGAATTGTTATGAAATAAATCACTCAGCCAGTCCGTTTTCCTATCTTCCTCGTTTCCAGAATCCACTGTGACACATTTTATATAAAAATCCGCAGGATTGTACGAATCCGGACAGACCAGATTCGCTCTGCAACAAAGCAAATGAAATGAAATATTAAATATATTCTTCGGATATTCCAATTAATCCACCCTGGATTTGAATCCTTAAAAAGGTAGCTCGGAAAGTAAGTTTTTTGCATTTATTAGGTAATAACAGAAGCTTCACTGGGAACGAAATTATTTCTGCTGCATTTGCAAGTCAAACTGCAGTGAGAATTACCAATAGAAATACGTACGCAATCGTGAGCAAATCTTGGAATGCGCCAGACTAGCTGAATTTGCGATCTAGAAGGCAACGGCTGAGAGAGACACTGAAATACACTCCTCAACTTTCGAAAAGTTTTAAATTCAGATAGAACTGTATAGCGTAAAATAATTAATTTTTTACCGACCTTTCGAAAAACGATTGGGCCTCTCGCTTTGACCCCTGAAAAACCAGTTTTCCGTTCGCAAGTAGAATAATGTTGTTAAATAGATCAAATATTTGGGACGACGGCTGGTGCAGTGTCACCAAAACCAATTTCCCTGTCATGGCCGTTGCTTCTAATATTTTCACCACAGACATTGCGCTGAAGCTGTCCAGACCTGTGGTAGGCTCGTCGCAGAATAAGATGTAGGGGTCGCTGATAAGCTACAATAAAGAGTAAAGTTTATGAAAATAACCGGTCTTATTACATTTACCTCAGTATTTATTTATAATATAACATATTTAGATAATTTTCATGCACCTTTCGAAGATTTCCCGCCAAGCCGTAGAAATTCTTCACTCATGTTTTGAAATTCGACAAAAATTAATAAGCCCGAAGAATTCTATTATTACTAAGGAATGGTTTTCTAAAGTCCGAATTTTCCGAATCTGGCACGGACCTCACTACTGAACCTCCTGCGGAACCAACGTCGAGAGTGATCGAACGTCAGCTCGAGGACCATGCAGTTCAATAAATTTTCATGTTTTCATACATTATGCAGATGATACATACATTCCGTTTATTGTAAATTCAAATTATTATTATTAATTAGATTTTTTGCGTAAGTATCTACAAATACCACGTCATCGAGCTACGTATTCATATTTGGAACGCCGTAGCGTTACACCCCGTATAACATTTAACGAACCCGGCATATTTTGAGGCCTTAAAGCAGGGCCGTTACAGTGTGTAATTATCGGGACAAAATTATCAGTATGAAACTATAAATGCGTTTATTATAATCGTTAAACGTCAGATTTTTCTTAAATATTCAGTCCTGTATGACGGGCTATTAAAATATTCATAAATAATAAAATAACGTCTCTCGAAAGTACGCTGGCGCATCAAGGCAAATAGCCAGGCTACAAGAAATATTTCAGATAAGAAAATCTGCGTAGGATCCCCTCTTATCCACCTGTGCATTAGTGGGTACTTAAAATACAGTAAAAAAATGCTAGGCATATCTAAATGCACCGGACTCTACCTCCGTAGCCAGTGATAACCTGCGTCGCTGTCCCCCGGATAGCACTCCGATGATTGTACGGCTGTTCCCGTCCAAACATAGCTCAATTAAGAGTTTTTTAATTATTCCAATTCTCTCTTCCCCCGTTTTGTGTAGCTTCAGCGCTGCCTGAGAATACACATGTCAGAAATGAATACCATCAATCATAAAGTTTATCTCCGGCACATAAACTTACCATAAATTTCATGTGCTCGTACACCGTCAAAGATTCCGTAAATACATCTTCTTGCCGTATATAACTCGATATGTTGCACATGTCTTTGTCCGTCACAGTCCTGTTATTAATTCTTAATGTCCCTTCCTTCCCTGAAACATATTTTCCCTGAATACCTCGCTAATACGGTTAATGGCCTATCCGCAAAAGTTTTGCATCGGTTGTTTTAATTATATCAAAATGGATTTTGTTAATCCGCTTTTCCCTGCATCTGGGAAATTTCGTGCATCGCGAGATACAGGTTTAGTTCCGGAGATACTACTCGAAACATTTTGCTGAATGTTGCTAATTGCTCGGAGCTTTTAGAATTACGACTGAGCTGAACAATCGATAGGCAAAACATAGGCGCTGATTTTAATTCTAAACTATACAGGGGCTTAGAGATTTTTAAAGGAACGCCCTGTTTATAAATTTATATTTAAGCTACGGGATGACACAAAGGAAACTTTTGCGGTTATTCCCCACCGTTCGTACCTTTTAATTTGCCGGATATCGCGCCCAGAAATGTCGTCTTTCCAGCACCGCTAAAATACACTCATCAAATTAGTCTGAACCGCTACTCATCCTTAAAATATCTTAATGAGTTAATTTGAAAGCATTTATGAATTATGAATAATTTATCTGTATAATTAACAATGTACCTAGGTCCCATCACCGCTATCAAGGAATTACTTGTAGCGAAACCTGAAACTGAAGGATGGATAAAATTTTATTACACTTTCCAATTCGCTCGTCTGCTCAGACTTACCGTTACTTAATATCTTCTTCTTTTTAACTGTTCTGAAAAGGGAGCACCGCTTTTCAGTGACCGTTACAGATAGATTTTCCCACTGTATAATGAATGGAGGTATCTAAAAAATTGCGAATTGTATTTACTTATTATTATCATAAACCGGTTTATTAAAATAATATGATCATATAATTTTCAATAAAAAACTAAATTTTTAGGTGATTTTCAAAAGGCTCTAACTTAGCAAAAAAGAAATAAAAAAATAAAGCAAATTGAAGCTTGAAGTATCTAGTTTTAAGAACTCGTAAAAAAATCTAGCGACAAAAAAAAATTTTTTAATTTCACTTCCCTTTCAAATGGTTCACGGGCTTCACTACATTTTTATGGCAATTCCACTTATCAGCTTTTTTAGTTCGGTTCATTCAAGAACTTCGTACGATGATTTTCTGCTGAGTTATCGTCGTTCAAGGAAAAAATGCCCCTTTTGGCTTTGATAATTAATTACTAATGATCACATAGAAAGTCTAAACAGAGTTTTGAAAATTGTAAAGTATCCTCTACAAGACGTCCTTATGGTTTTTTGATACAAGAAACTTGATTAAAAAATTGCGTATTTAAGGAGTTTCACTAAACTTGAGATAACTTCACAAATAAGGACATTTCCGTTTTTTTAAGCCCAAAGTATCCCAAAGAAACCCTCGAGTTCAATGCCAAAATTTTTGCAACCAGTTTATAAATAAAAATCTAAGTCCATTTTTATAATGCCTTTGATTTGATCGAGGGTGTGTAACTTTCGTATTTTTTATTTGAAAGGAAATTTGAGTGGGGCATATATTCTCAACCGTGTACCATATAAAATAATGGTCGCACCTTTGACACATCTAATGTATTAGATATCCGATTTTCCGTACACTTGAAGCCACAGACTAGTTAAAGTAGATAGGAGATCAAATCCAACGTTTTTAAATGACAATTGTGACATCGTTTGTTTTGAACAAGAACAATTTTCGGTGGTTGCAACACCTCGTTCTAGATCCGAATAAAAAATGTTGCTGGGAAGGTTACGATCAATTTATCGGACATACATCAAACATTATAATTTTCGTTCTAAACATATTTGTATATTTACTACAAATTTATGTTCAACAATAAATCTCACCATTTTATTGTCGTTGTAACAGACGCTACACACAAACTGAGCGAAAGATTTATTTTTCTTCCAAATTATCTCTTTTATCTGACACAATTTGTAGTTATATAAACATTTATTCAAATGCATGAGCATTAAACAATGTATCCACATTCCCTGGCTTCTTATCTAGGCCTCAGAGACCTGAGGACTTATTTGTTTTGAATTAAAATAAAAAAAATATATTAACTATGCACCACTACTTCTTTTAACTCATATCAGGCGTACATAAAGTAACAACAAGCTATAATTTAAAACTTTTTTATTTTATAAAATACCAAATTGTAATGTAACATAAACCTATGATTTCTTAAGTACAAAGAATGAAAGCTGATTTAAAATTAATATGATTGTATATGTACAACAATGTCTATGCATATAGGTGTTAAGATTACCACAACCACACCTCAGCTTTGTTAAAATCGTCAACAGGCGCACGATTTTCTACCGTTTTTTTGATCATTCGAGTCTAACGTCACGGAGAATTGGCCAGAACCCTTCTTTGCTTCGCTGTTCAACAACGCGTCTTGCTCCAAAATCTAAAAAAGAGAACCGAAGTTTAATAATTAAGTTATTGTTACTTTTTAGGTATGTAAATAATAGCCCTACCTTTTCTACCAGTGCTCTAGCCGCCTCGTCTATGTTGATGTTGTCCCTAGCGGACGTTTCGAACCAAGCTGCGAATCCATTCTCTTGACAGTACTCCTCCATGTTCTTGTTGTTCGCTAAGCTCTCCTTCAGCTGATCGCACTGTAAGTAAAAGAAAAACGCCTTAAAATACAATTTTTTTTCAAGTGTAACACGCACCTTATTGGCTAGAAGAACGCAAGGTATGGGGGAACCATCAGGTAGCTGCACTTTCGAGTCCAGATCTGTTTTCCAATTGGTCACAGAATCGAAGGTGTTTTTTCTCGTGACATCGAACACTATAAAGGCACCTACCGCTTCTTTGTAGTACACTCTTGTCATGTTGCCGTAGCGCTCTTGCCCTAAAATCGCACAAAAAATATGTTAGTGTAATAAAAATTGTACACACACAATTTTTACCTGCTATGTCCCACAGCTGAAGCCTGATGAGAGTGTTTTCATCCCAGTTGAGCACTTTCAGAGCGAAATCAACGCCGATGGTGGCTCTGTAATGTTGCGTGAAGAACCGGTGGACGTAACGTTTGATTATGGATGTTTTGCCAGTGCCTAGGTCCCCTATCACCAAAATCTTGTACAAATGATCCCTGGGCTTGCTAGTGGTTTGATTTGCATTTGACTGAAACGAAAAAATTGTAAATATATTTGAAATCTACATAATTAGATATTTAATATATCTGTTTATGAGGATTTTATCAAAACACGTCATAATGAAGCCTATTTGTTTGATAAACAAAATTTCAACGAGACAAATACGTTTACAAAAATGTTTTCGAATAATATATTTGTCGCCTGTTCCTTACATAGAAAATTATTTACCTTAATAAATACTGTAAATTAAATTTGTTTGCCTTGCTGCTTTGAGCGGGTAAATTATATGTTTTTTTCAGAGCAATATCTTTAATTCCAAAACGAGAAAGCTTTAACTTCATTAAACAGATGCGTCGCAACTTAATTTTGCCGACCTTTCGAATTTTTTCAAAGTCGACATACGCTTGATACGACTCAGTGGCGGCTCGTATGAAGCAACAGAGGCTACTGGACTACTAAGTAAACTTGGGAAAAGTTTATTCTTTTGCTTTAATAGATTCCTCAAAATTTCCCGAATATGCAAACAAATTTCCCGAAAAATCGTTTATTACAAATGTATCCAAACGTTTTTGAAATAGATAGGTTGAAAAACGAACCTAATATTTTGTACAGAGACGGACAATTTCGTAATTTAGAAGTTCAAGAAACGATAGAAATATTATACAAGGAATTTCAAATGGTATTTTCGGAAAGATACAAATGTTAACTTATCAGTGATGACGATAGAAAAAGAACTGTTGCAAAGTCCTAGTGCCGATCCTCAATTGTATGAAGACATTATAAGAAAATTTGCAAATTTAAAAGACGGACGAATAAATCAGTTTTACAAAAATATTCACTGTTTTGAAAATATTTTGTTAAAGGTGAGGGCAAACGAAAAGCTGGCAAATAGATAAGTTCGCTGGCTGCCTTATGAAAATTTGTTTTTATATTTTTTCATATTTTTTAATATTCATAAACCAAATGGAACAATTTTGTTAATTATTAGGTAAATATATCACTTTGTTTTTTTTCTGTTACTTCATTTTGTTGTAAATACAATTTTTTAATATAATTTTGACGTGGAAATTTATTCCTATTTATTATTTGAGAGCATTTTAATAAAATAACCAAATAGTTTTTATAAAATCTGAATGAAAATCCTGGTCATAAACATAAAAATTTCCAGATGCATTTAGTCGTTTGACCTCGAAAATTAAAAAATTTTTGCCTGCGGCTTTTTTTTTCTTTCTTGCCCACCTAGTAAAAAAGCCATTGACCTCACCTGTTCATAATGTCACGAGCCGCCGCTGATCCAACTATAAACATATATCTTTATATTCTTTATCATTTCGTTTTATTTGTTCGAACCCTCTGAAATCAGCATGCAATGATATATTTTTTCAATTTTCAGGCAACTCTTCCGAGAATACGCCATCACAGAATAATTATTTCCCTTTGAGAGAACCAAACATATTACTTTCGAATAATGGTTGAAATCTGATAACCTTAAGGAACGGTAATATTAATTTTCTTCTAAACCTTGAATAGAGAGTTCGATTTCTATTACTGGTATTCGTTACGTATATTTTATTACTGCTGCGTTATTGATAGAAGTGTACCTTCGTATTTATAATTAACATTCGGAATTCAAAAGTGTCGCTAATTTTACAATATCAATTGACGACTTAATTAGATCAACACCTTATTCTAAAAGGAAACGCCCTATCGCTATCTAACAACGGGATTCCAATTATTATTAAGTGAACATACGAAATTTACGATTTAATATTTAATATTATGTTCACCGCATTAAACTGTAGGAATTCTGTGTAGCCATCGTCTCTCCCTTGTTCGGAAATGTTTTGTTAAAGCAATTATGAAGTTCTCTGGTGTTATGCCACGAAGCAATGCCGTGCATGAACTTTTAAGTTAATTTTGTAGGTAATGAGATAATTTTGTCCAGTTAATTAATGTAAACAACATTCTTTACGAAATTGTAATTTAATGGAATGCCACGGAACATATTCCGTCGAAAACTTACTAATATGATCCATACGGTCCGTCTCCATACAGGGTGTTCAGCTAATAAAACCGTGATGTAATGATCAGTGGGTAAAAGAGATATATGTAATGATACAAAAGTTCATATAAGCCGGCTTCGGTAGGATTTCTGATTAAAACGAAACTTTTATTTCGCCCGTCACAGTTCTTTATAATCAGCTGAAATTAATAGTTGTTTTCACGCAATACATCACGGCGCTTCGTGTATAAAAAATGTACGGTGCATAGAAACTGTTCTTTAAAGATAGATGATGCTCCTCTAGTGCCAACCGTATTTAGACGTTCTGAAAAGAATCGTTATACGAAATAAATGTTCTAAAACAACGCCCGATTCTAATTCAACGTAAAGTATGGCGAATGAATATTATGCGGCGCAAGCACAGCGAATAAATCAGATCCAGAGATTAAATTAAATTGTTTAATAATAAAGTAGTTCTATAATTTGTAAAATGGTTATGAAATAGAACAATGAAAAAAGAATAGTTAATAAAGGAGATATAAATCTAAATAACTCGACTGAGTACTATTTATTTTCTTTATCGTCGGTTTGATGGGCGAGCCCAACCAAACGGATTCGTACAAACCTAAGACCAAGCTTATGAAAGCCTTATGTCGAAGCCGGCGTAAAAATAAATAAAAATCATTGTGTGATAGACTAAACCATCCTCGAAACCATCATATCCACATGCTTTTGAATTTTTTTAAAGCCATATTCAAGGTTATTTGAAGGTCAACTATTGTTTTTTGATGGTAATAAAATTTTTGACCCCGGATTCTGAAAGAGCGAGCAATTTTACATTTGGAAGTCAATTATGAATTTCAAGGTCATTTTAAGGTCAAATCCCCTAAAGGTCATTTTAATAAAAAGACGGGAAGAATGATTTTTCGTAGTAAAGTAAAGACTCTCGCTCTTTCAGAATCCGGGCGACAAAAATTGTATTACCGTAAAAAACAGGAGTTGACCTTCAAATAACCTTGAATATCGGATTCGGATTCAACGACCCCAAAAACGTGTGAGTATGGTGGTCTAATCTATCATATTTTTATTTACTTTTCATAGGCCGTATAAGTCTATAAACAGGCGTGGTAGAAGGGACGGAATACCAGTATCACAGAACTACCACAATATCCGTTGGTTGAATTTTAAAATTAATATTCGAAATACAAAACTACAAATGTATGGGTTTTTTATGGTTAACTGTTAATTATTCTTCATGCTAGTAGTTCGTGTAATTGATAAAGGTGATGTAAACTAGGTACTTTAATAACACTAATAGCGTATCAATTACATTTTGGAAACATTTTAACAACTGCTATAGCAATACATATATAATGAACAATGTAATTTCAGTAAATGCAAATATGTGCATAATACATACTAATTATAAATATAAGAATTAATGACTGGTATGCACAATATTGTTTATACATTAGTTATATGTAGATATGATTTCAAATTAAATTATAAAGTAGAAATTTTCATTATTATGAGGATGAGGTTATTAATTACAATTTGTTTCATTTAGTCAAATTATTTAATACCTTTAATTACAAAAATAATTTAATGAATACGCGGTATTTTAGATAAGGTATCATAAATTCTACGGGCTATAGAATTTCTATTAAAAATAAGATTTTTTTTCCTTAAAGTTATTTTTTAATGTATTTCGACAATGTTCGACATGCCGTATTGAAATTCGGTTCTGAGAGTCTAAAGAGCGTGATTTGATTTTTAAATAAGTTATATACAAGGTGTTACGTTGCAAACTAACAACAAAAAATACATTTTTTGGAAAGGAAGTCTTTTTTTTTATTCAAAGAACGAATACCTCCAATTTCCCTCTTTCCCTGGAAAGCGAAATAAAACACGAAATATTCATATACCATAGATAAAAAATCGTTATATTATCTATTAATCTTATAATTTATGGTACGTATAAGTTTTTAATAAATATTTTGTGCTAATTAGATTTTATTAACAATTCAATTTCATTATTCCGTAAAAGGTGATAAGCAGTTTTGTTATCTTTTTGTCAGCTAGGAATCACTTCAGTTTTGACAATTTAAACCGTTTTGTTAAAAATGTATCCTTTTTATCTTAATCTTAAACTAATTGTGTATCAACTGAAATATAAACATAATAACATATGCGGGTCTAGACATTGAAGTTAATTATTAAAACTAAAATACTGAAAAAAGTACTTACTGTGTATTTGCATATAAAATTTGAATTATGCTTTGGTGGTGTGAATTTTCCGATAAGATTGGATATAAACCTTGTTATCTTAATCTTAAATCGTACTGCAAAAATTATCTACTGATATTCCAATAATTTATAGGTTGGAAAGGTTGTTAAAATAATTAGAATCGAAGTAATATCGCTAAGCAAAAATTTATGAAATTTTCGTTTTGCGTTGGTTCTGAAAAACTTGATAAATATTAATAAATTACCGTTGACGGGGCCTGATCCAATATAAGCTCACCATAAGCAGGCATATCTTTAATATCTTCCAAAGACTTTGTACGTTCCGGCAAGCCTTTTTGTTCCGAACTTAAATAAAACTGATTACATTCAACAGTAACAGCACTTTTTGTTGAAGATTTCTTGTTATCTTTCGTTAAATTTTCGACACTCTCCCACGTTTCCTGTAAATTTGTTTCAGATGCGGATTTCGTTAAAATGAAATTATCATCCCCTTCGGGGGTCTGCCGTTCGATAGTAGAAGAGCCTGACGAGATACTTGGCAGGCCTAAATTAGCAATATCCTTTATTTCAGACTGCGAGGCACTACTCGGAGTGAATTTAGACCTGAGCTTGAGTTTTTTAATGAGAAAGTGGGACCTTCTCGTCTTGGATAGCTTTGGGGATTTCGGCGGAACTACTACTTTTTTTTCGCGGCCCTCTTTCCCCCCCACAGGTGTATCTCGCTCGTCCCGATCGCTTCTCATTTTATTTTACTGGAAAACTTGAATCGTAACGAGTAAAATGTCGCACGGTGACTGGAATGTCGGCTTCCAGGTAAAGTTAATGAGGTCTCAGAAAGCTGGAGGGGAGAAGACATATTACGCGAGGGTAGCAGATTTTTATTTACATGTGTAAGGGTAGGTCAAGTTACACTTTAACTGGATTAGGTTGTTTATTTTTAACCTCTTTGGCAACTCATGCGAGATGATTAACAACAGGCACAAAAAGGGACACAGTCCGGAATCAATACGGGGTGCTCAAAAAACTTCATTACCTCAAACGCTTCAACGCAAGCTCCCGAATTTTCTGATACAAACAGAGGCGTTTAGAAAAAGTTTCTTCTACTAGAGGTAACTAGATGATTAACTTAAAAATTATAAAGGTTTATAGCGGTAGCTAGATATTTTTTTAGCGCGAAAAAATTACTGAAGTTGTAGTATTTTCAACCTTTACATCGCTGGGCTACCGTAGTCTCTAGCGTCATTCGCCCACGTAGCCCCAGGCGATTCCGAATACTGAAATCCGATTTTAGTATTACCGTTGTGATAGTGTTTACATTAGTTTTTCAAGTGTCGTCAAAAATGGCTTACGTGTATAGCAACTCAGATCGCGTTTTAATTTATGGTGAAGACAATATTTGTGTTAGGTCGTAGAAACTGGTAAGACGGGCCCAAATAAAATTTTGAACAGTTTTATTAATTAATAATAACAATAGCGTCAAGAGTAATTGAATTTTCTGATATAAAATAGGTGATATAGAATTTTATTTATTTCTTTCCTTGGGAATGCATGCTTCGCCTTGCGTAAGGTCAGATACAGTGGGCCAGTTTCCAGTGCCATGCAGAAATATATATTTAAATCATTTCGAATTGCCCTCTTTGATGTTTTTTTTTTACAAAATTGTATTTGCAAGAGTCCCCTGTATATTCAACACTGTTTTTAGGAGAAGTTATGAATCATCCTATAGATTCTTGATTTTACTTGTAACGTTTTAAATATGGAGGGAAATTTTAGAGACAACGTTAATAATTGCATCTAGCTAAGTGCATATACTTATGGCAAAAAATCACTTATTAATGTCTAAAAAGCCACTTGTTCGTAGTAAAATATGATATTTTAATTTTACGTTATATGACCCTATACCCTAAAAAGGAGATGGTCAAAAACTAACAATTATGGCATATTTGGCGCCCCAAAAAAAATCACACATTCGATGTAAAAGTTATAGGAGATCTACCACTTTAAGGAAACGCCCTGTATATTTCACGAATTTCCGGATATCTGGTTCTACAATCATATTTCGGTGCGAGTGACCTAGATTCCGCTATTAATTATTTCATCTCTCTAATGTTTCGCCGTCCACCCTATAGCCGGCAAATGACTATATCGTGGACACAACTGTTTGTAAACTCCTTCTCATTCTCATGTAATAGCTACTTGAATTATTAAACCGGCGTGGTCGTTTATGCCGCACCGTTCTCTACCTGTAGATTATCCCCAACATTGTAAAGTTTTATATTTCATGGGCTCAAGATAGATTTACAGAAGCCACAGGAATAACGTCAACGTTCTTAGTCCATGCGTCGGCCTGTGGAAACCTTACAGATATCCTCGTCGTGTAAATTATATGTTTTCTATTATTTAGTAGTAGGTCAATTCTAATCATACTTTGGTTTGTACGCTTATGTAATCCAAGTATATGCTAGGGGGGCCATTTTGGTTCCGACTTGCTCCAACGACTGTTCTTAGATGTACAGGGCGACCCGCATTATCGTTCACATATAAAAAAACAATTGAATAAGCTAAAAAAGATATGACCGAAAAACTGAATCGGTCAATTCAGATTCATGTTTTGAAAAGTGTGTTTTTTTTTTGACTTCAACGTTGCCGTGAAAAACAAGATACTTTCAGTGTTTATAATTATTTCTGACACGTTGTGACACAATTGTTTTTGTGCAAATTTACGACAGCTATTTAAAAAAATTAATGAAAAATGATGAATAAAGTAGATACGGTTCTGACTTTTGGGTAATCTGGGAACTCGATACTAGCAGTAATGAAGATATTTCATTTTCCACGGCAATGCTGATAAAATCAGTAACAGACTTGATCAAACCAGTGTTTTTCTCTATATGTTTAATTTGATATCTTTTGAACGGGAAGAGATATACAAAAACTTCTTAGATAAAAGTTGTTCAAAAAAATTAGATTTTTCATACCTATGTGTGACATCTAGAAAAACAATTTCGATTACGTCACAACCTTAAAGTGGTAAACTTACTAAGATGTCTTAAGTTAAATATTTATATCATTATGCCACAAACATCGCTACTTGCGGTTTTTTAATTGCTCTTTTCGTTCTCCTGTAATAGCGACCAACCATCAGTCCTGGGTCACCCTGTATATTATAAAATACTGTTTCTAATGGCATGACATTTTGAGAAATGCATATCCCAGTGTTGGATTTAGGTATTTTGAGTAGTAAACAAGTAAATTCTTCTTTGATTTCATTCATTATGATTTTTCACCGTACTTTTGAATTATATCTCTGGTTTGCGACCATGTTTTTCATCTGTAACAGTAATTCTATATTCTGTTTCTAGTCTCTTCAAGTTTTTCCTTGCAGTCCCCTTTCTTATCTGTAGTTGGGAAATTATTCCACGCAAAAGCCTGACACAACTCGTGGTCTTTTTATAAATATTCAATACTGTCTTCTAATTATGTTTCTTGTATTATTTCCAGTTCTATGCAAGGTTCCTTTCAAATACTTAATTGGTGTCAGTTAACTTAAATCTATTATTACGGCTAACAGTGGTTCTTTTTTAGGTCTAAATTTCAATAATTTCATGCGTTTTAGTTAAACATAACGGGTTCCTCACAAGACACAAGACACTGCACTTATTTTACGAGCGTTCACGTCACTTTTCAGAAGATGGTAAAGTCAAAATAAATATGTGGAAATATGTTCTAATTGTAGCATTTATAAATTAAACAAAAAAAAAAACTGTAAATGTGCAATATTTAAGCAAAATATTTTTTATGATTGATTAAGTGTTATTTATGAAAGCAAATTGTATTTATAAAATATAAATAATTAACTAAGTGAAAGCAAAAAAAGTAAGAGTATAAAAGCATATCTACCACGATTTTGTTGCCCATCGCGACCCGCTGACATTTGTCCCAGTTGTTGTTCTCAACTGAATAAATAGCAGAATCTCCAGAAGAAGCCGATATATCATGAGATATCTCATTGTTTTCTAGAGCACAATTATTTTTTCCAGTAGATAATAAATATCGTTCTCTCCTCTTGGTTCTTTCGCCCCGTGTTCGACGGCTTATCCTTCTTGGAGACACCGTACCATCTTCAGGCATCTCACCAACGGTCCTTTTTACACACCAACACTATTTTATTTACAGATGCACTCGGTATTGCAACTACACTAGATCGTGATTCGTTCAGTGACCCTTATTTATCTATTTACGAGCTAAGATTTGCCACACTGTCACACGCAGGAAAAATTGTACGTTTTTTTATCGGGGGTTCTCGTGTAAACAAGCGACAATACGCATTTTGTTTAAACATTCCCCTACAACTGCCAACTTTTAATCGGAATGTGGCATAAATAAACAATATGATGTCCGGCGATATCTTGTGGCGCCAAAGAAGCCAATAATTAACATTTTTCGGATGCCAATTCAGGGTCGAATCCAGGAAACTTGTTTTGGCGCAACATCTCCAAAATGTCCCTAGAGATATGCAAGACCTTCTGAGAGAAAAGCTACTTGAATTCGGATTTTGCAGACATCGTAAACAAGAAATAAATTTTAAAGTTCTCGAAACTCGAAAAATAACGCAACTTTTTAACCCAAAGGCCAGTAAAATACAACCGGAGCTACTTTATAATATTTTTAGCTCAGCTCCAATAAAATATAGTCTAAATTGTTAAACTGAACTATAATTAGTTGTAAAAAATTAGATACATAATTAAAATTAAGATTAAAGGGGTTATCACAAAGTTATTGGCATAATGTGTAATTATTTTTATCTATAATACATAGTTCACAAGTTGGCTTAAAACAAAATTTGAAGTGGATCAACAGCACAGTATGTGAAACTGCATTAGGAATATTTTGGTGTCTCACGTTCAAAAATGGGGCCAAGTATATAAGTAAAAGTACGGACCCACCTTTATATGTCAGCAATAAAACATTTCTATAAAACAAAACTAAGGTTACGTACCTACTCTAATTGATACATGAAATGTCTGATTTACCAATGTGAACATACCCTTAGATTAGCTAAATTACTATATTTTAATATAAAAGCAGGAAATTTTAAAGTGGTTTGTGCTGTTTCTTATTATTTTTAAATAAGTGATTAAGTTATCGACCACAACAATTAACACAAAGTATATATCAATTGCTATTTATATATCATGGTGTGTTAAAAGTAGCGAGCAAAATAATAAGTGAAAGTAACAAACGTAAAGGAAAACTAAAAGTTTTTATAATAAATAAACTAATCTAAATATGCAAGTTGTTATTTCGTGATAAAATTATTCATTAAATTAAACGACCTTTACCTTACACGTATAATATGTTGTTTATTATAACCTGATACATATTTGTTGCCTCAAATATAACCTTGCAGAACACATTGATCAAACCGCCTATCCACGCGTGGAAGAATATTTTATTGCAGCATATAATTTAAACAATTGCACATAAATAAACAGCCATTTTATTATTTCCACGAGTAACAACAAATCAATATGTTTAAATAAATATGTTTGCTTCAGACGTTTATGTTATAAAAATACAGATAAATATGTTTACAAAAGAGATATATTAATGGTAGATAGCAGGAGTAGCAATAGAAAAAGTGTTACAAGTCTTCGAATAGTTTGTAAAATTTTACTCACCATTTCAAAATAGTTCCCCACTCTCAACTGTCAAACGCATCAGGTATTGGTCGAGCAAGACCAGTGAATTTTTCGTAAGTTACGCGGCGTGCAGAGCAACCAAAATAAATGTCTCACGAGATAACTACACAAGCATCCCTAAGGAACATTCACCAAACGAAGATACAACTCGATACACTGTTCAACATTTCTTACTGATAAGGATGAGACAGTTTATACAGCACTATATGATAACGTGGTGCGTTATACATTATTTTTACTAAACTTATTACAGAAACCTTTCGACTATCGATTCCACATTTTAAACTACAACCGGCGCTAGTCGGCCGCTCTCTATTTTTGCACGACTGCCCGATAAAAAACAATCGCTAGTTTTTATCATTGATAAAATGAGTTGGGCTAAACATCGCCCAGAAAAAGATCGATAGAAAGTCGACGGCTATGCGATATTATAATTTTTTATGCTGAATATCGTGCTGCTTTCACTTTTTCGAACCTAATCTGTATCAAGACGGAACGCTGAGCATTATATTAAATATTAATTAAACCGCGGTTGTGTCGAAAATGCCGCCCCACTCGCTACCTGCGATTCTATATGCCGGACTATCTGAACACCGAAAATTTTAACAGATCTGATAAGATATCGATATTTACCTACCTTTAAATTGTTTATTAATAGATGAGCAACAACTGTATGCATTTATACAGGGTGGAAAAACAATTCAAATGTTAAGTAAACACGGAAATGTCAAATAAATCTCATTTGACGTTGGATTTAAGTTATTTTGTTTTATAAATAGCAGCCTTCAGATATTTACAACGTGTTTGACTTTATTTATTATTATTATTTGAAATCGGAACAATTCATATTTTAGCACAAAATAATGGGCTCATTCAGCATTTTTTTTATTTGCTTAACGGAAAGATACTGCTATTTTAAGGTTCTCTGCAAAAAAATTGAATTTTATATCGCCTACAAGTCACCCAACAAAAATCATAAACAGGTGCGCTGATTATCCACTGAACCGGCGGGTGTGACGTCACCTCATGGGAAACCGATGCCGCATACTTGCGTCTATTGTCAGTCAGTCGGGTAGTCGGGTTTTAATTGACTGTTAAGTTTCGATTGAGCACGTTAAGATACCGAATTTTGTTAGCAATATGGAAGACACAGAAAAGAAAAAAATTACAAATATTGTATTTTTTAATTTAATATGCACAAACGCTAAAACATTCTGTAGATGTAGAAATTCATCTGGAAGTAGCGTCAAGCCGGCTGACCGTCCCATGCGGTGACGTCATTGCATTGCCACGGCTGAGACTAATATTCGCATATTAAAAATCATATAGTTTGAAAACCGTTCAACGGATCGAGTTGAAATTTTAAGGATCGCCTAATCATGAGCAATACTTTGTGTACACATAAGAACGTTTTTGAAAATTTACTGAAGGACCTGCAAAGCGATTATTCTGATATAACTAAATTTGTTTTTAGGCAGAGGCGTCTGGTGGACTATGTAAAAAGTTATTAGAGTTTATCTAAAAGTATATTCTAATATCTATTACCAATAATTAAGAGGTGTCGTACTTATTAAACTTCCCCCTCACTATCGGAACTAATAACGGTGTAATTAGTAAGAATTTCCAGATTAGAGGCAGTAAAATTACGTAGAGCGTGATAAATGCGTTTACCAATATACCTACCACTAATCTGAAATAGTTCTTTCAAACTTGTAATTTGTGCCTGCAGGCAAAAGTGACATTTACATAACATTAGCATTAGACACATTAAAATCCCCTATACCCGCCACGAATGTGGATATTAATAAGTCACAATCAAATTTAATGAACTTTTTTACCCAAAATTACAATAATGTTAAGTGAAGAATAGATTGTGATCAAGAAAAGAAATTTTAGATAAATAGAAAAACTCAATTATATAAAAAAGTGCTCCCCTTTCGAAAGAGAGATAAATCAAAATAAACTTTTTAACAACTGTGGAAGGAAATATGCGTTTAATTTGCATTAACATACCCATACAACTTAAAAACGATTACAGTTTTCCACCTCGATATCACACAATCGTCTGTTATACTGAGGTCCTGCATTCATCTTAAATTTCCAGAGATTCGAGTTGATCGACTGTTTTTCTTGGTATTCTCTTAGACACACTCCGGAATTCGTTGTGAACAGCACCAAAGTGTCTTTCTCTAAGTACTTTAAACTAACTGGGGCGCCGTTTTTCTTTCTTTTTATCTTCAGAATAACGTACATTAAAAATATTGCAAACAGCGAGACACAAAACGATGCTACAATATTTAGCGCAGTAAAATACATAAGTTGGAAACTTTCTCGACACGAAACATTTTGTTGAACGTGTAAAATAATGTTTACTTCTATGTTTTATGGCGTCGTTGGCATGGGAACCTAAATTGCTAATCAATTACACACATTAACCCAATGTAATCAGATTTACGGAACTGAAATTAATATATATTATATATTAATATATTCGCAAAGAGGGTTTAATTGTACAAATATATAAGAGTGGCATTTTTAAATGACATTTTAATTAAACAAAGTAAATTATTAGTAATTTATGAATAATTGTGAAAGTATATGTAATTTTAATTCATAAATGATTACAAGCGGCGTGACCGGCGAGTTTAGGCAACCAACACTGCATAACTGGCACTGTTAACTTAAGATCCCTGTATCCTAGCGTCATTAATCTTAATTATTCGTTTACAATGAACATTGGACAAACTGCTGACCCTATGAAGACATAAATGAGAGTTTTTTATTTAAGATTATCAGATAGTTTTCTAAAATATCTATCTTTTATGTAGCTCGGTTTGAACATGTGAAAATGTGAATAAAACAATTATTTTCGTAACGTATTGTTACATCGCGTACACTAATCAGACGTATTTGTGGCTTAATTAGCTTTTGCCATGGATACAACAAATCATAATCAGCTTTCTGAAACTCCAATTATCTCATTTTCCCCGTAGCAGGCTTACAGCTCTATTCGACATTCTAAAACAGTCATGATTTACTATAGAACAGGCATTCATCCAGTTAAAAACAGAAGGTAATTTCCCGACCGTAAGAGAAGCAGTAATCAATAAGGAAGGATTTCAAAGAAGATATTTGAATCGGCTCCCGGAGAGCGTCTGTCAAGTCAAGATTTTTGCATTTTACATCCAATTTGTTAGTTGATAACTCCCCCAAACAGATAATCAACTATTCAATTTTGCCGAGACCGTAGGCTTTGATGTCAGTAATGATAAAAATGGAAACGGTGCACACACGCTGGGTTTTAAATTACGTTGCGTATGCTGCAACCAGTCCAATTTTTTTAAAGGGGGATGCCTTTTAATTATTACCCTTTGGTAGTCGCAAATTAATACCTTATACGTATTTCAAAGTAGAACGACTAATTAATTCACTAAGTGGTGGTATATGTCTATAATGCCTGCACAATTCCTTATTTGTATGCCAGACAATGCCCTGCATCACAACTGTCTTTGAATTTCCTGATAGACTTAATTTATAAAATCAATAATACCGTTTTCGTTGAATCCTTTGAGGAATGCAAAGATTATGCTTTTGCTGTGTAATATTAATTACAGTTGTCAAGAGCATACGTTTGTGTGAGATATTAGTTATACTCTGATATTCTGAAGGGTCGTTATACATACAAGGGGTGTACGATATTGTATCAGATTTGCTCGGCGTCGCAGTTAACCATCTCATTAGGTAAATGCTAGGAATATACATTATCAAACGTCTAGAAATAGAAAAAACAATTGCTTAGATAATGAAATAATTCGTTTGCATAGACCTCACGATTATCGTCACATATAATTCCTTTTAGGAAATTATAACCGGGAAATTAAAAATTCTATCGATTTTCCTTTGCCCTGCTGTATTCGTGTGCAGTTTACAATATTTAATTTATTGGCATTTTTGAAAGCCAAAGTTACCTTTTGAAGCTAAAACAAAAAAATTTATGAAACTTATTTTGAATGAGATCCATGGGCGTAGCTACAATTTTTGCTTAGGGTGGGTGGGTCCATAGCTGCAAGCTCTATGAAGAACCCTTAAATAGGCTCGCAATCAACGACTTACCGGTATAAAATTTGAACACGTTTTGATTTGATTCCAAAAAAAGTCACGCAGTCACCAACTTACCAATATGACAAAGATGATAATATTAGATCTTTTTTTTGGGGTGGGCACCGGGCTTTCTAGGGTGGGCCGTGCACATCCCTGCTACGCCCATGATGAAATCTAATAAGTACAATTATGAATGAACTTTTTGGTCATTTTTGTGATATGGTAGGTACTGATGTATACAAGGGAAAACTCAAATGGACTTTCCACGACACAAAATAATGGAAAAATAGCATATCTTCTTGCCCTCAAAGCTTTGGAAAAAGCAAATAACACATATGAATTTAAGAGAACAAATGTTGCAGATATTTTCTAGACAAAATTTTTTATTAGTCACTTAACACATTAAAATTTAGTAAAAAATCAAAACCACAACTTGCACCTTGGTGCGGTGGTCCCCAAAACTTTTTGAAGTTGCGACCCTCTCTCAGATCAGATGTTTGCTTGCCTCCCCTCCACCCAGGGTCGGATTTTCCCTTAGTGCCGCCCTGGGCATTGTAAAAAATGCTGCCCCATTACCCATATTCTACACAAAATGGATGAGGGTTCAGAATACTTTTTGACTTTCCGCTATAAAGTTATTGATTTCAGGCCGATTTTCGAAAATCGATTATTCATCAGATCTCGACTTTTTGAGATCATAGGAAGCTATAGATCATTTATCTAGGAGCTATAGCTCAAAAAACTACACTGAATGCTGTAAATCCCATCAAAATCAGTGGATCCGTTCGAGTGTACTCTTCACGAAAAGTTTTGAAAAAAGTATCTTTTTTTCTAATCGAGATTTGGTACTCAGCTATCTTGAGCATTTCGCAGCATGTAGTTTGAACTAAAATAATTACCCGGAGGAAAAAAAATTATACATATATAATTATATATAATTTTAAATACAGTGTGTTTCAGTTCGAAACATTAACCACAAATAGAACTCAATAAATAATTCAGAATTGCCTTATAAAGCAAGGGTCTCAGTCCCGCCGTTTTCACTGTATAGGGCCGTATTGAATTAATTTGTTATAAGCATACCAAAAATTTCGTAACTAATATGATTTTAATAACCGACCAATACGGTCCTGTACAGTGAAAACGGTGAGACTTAGACCCTTGCTTTATAAGGCAATTCTGAATTATTTATTGAGTTCTATTTGTGGTTAAAGTTTGATTCACTTGAAGTGAAACATCCTGTATACGCATATAAATTATATATACATGTAGATGATTTTATAATCATATATTTTTTTAGATAAATATATAAATTTATTGTATCTATTTTTATTTGTAAATGCACACTTTTTGAAGCATTTTTGATAGCGCAAAAAAAAAATTTTCTCAAGCCCCGAATTACGGGGCTTGAGAAAAGCCAACAGCATTATATTTTTGTAAGAGTAAATTTGTAACCACCCTAACTAAAAAATTGCGCTTATTGCAGATTAAGTTTGTTCAGTTTGAAACATCCTTGAGTATTTTGCAGACGGTGATGACTACCAAAGTAAATTCAGTCTAAATTAACGAATTTTTGAAGTATGTGCTGATAGAATGTTAAAATAAGAATTTTCCTTACAAGATTGACATCACTTTTGAATTGAAGGATAAGAAATTATTTTGTTACCCGTTATCAAAACTAAACCGACAAGTAACTTGGAATTGGGAAATAACAGACCTGTATTCCCGAATACAGATCCTCTATTTCTCAAAACTGTCTAAAAACTAAGTTAAATTGAATTAATAACTTTGCAGTAACTAAAATTGAAGAATGAAGATATTAGAAATTAGTTTTTGAAAAGAAGCAATGCTACACCCACGCTTTGGAAACCACTGGTCTAGATCAGCGGTTTTCAAACTTTTACGACTTACGACACCTATTGAATATTTTTACATAATATGTTAAAATCAGGTACTATTGTCGTAAGGTACAATCGCATTTCAAATTTTGCATTAGCGCATTGCGATACTTTGTTTTTGTCGCTACGTACATGGAAAATGATTTTTCGCACAGGTAGGTACGTAAAAAACATTAATACATTTATTGCCTGGCCAGCAGGGAAAAGGGAAAGGCGACGTAACCAACGCGAAGAACACTGCACTGCATAAATAGCTAAATCTCTTATAGTAACTTATTCGTGTGTACTATAAAAATAAAAAGTTTTAAGAGTATAAATTTTTTTGAATTTTGTAATTATCGACAATATTTTAAATTTTTTATCGAGTCGCGAAACCTCCAGAGAGGTTGTGCGGAACCCCAGGGTTCCACGGAACACAGTTTGAGTACCGCTGGTCTAGATGAATCTGCAATTTTTTTCTTTGAACAAAAAACTTTTTTTAATTTAGGACTTACGTGCTTAAAACAACACTGGTGGTGTTTTCTTCCAAGTTCTATTGCTAGGCATGAAATTGCAAAATAAAAACATTTAAAAACAAGAACTCATACTGTAGTGGAAACAAAGAATAAATAAATTTGTTATAATTAATCTGATAGTTTCAACAATCAAAAGCCACAAAATATAGGAAATTTAAGTTGAAGGAATTTGAGGAAACGTAGAAGAGACTTGAGTGAAAGAAATCTGGTGCACAAGTTGTGCCAAAAGTTTGTGCGAGTTTAATAGAGAAGATACATTTTAATACTTGAACAAGAATCACATAAAAGTAAGAACAGACACACAAAAGTAAGAACTCAAAAACTACAATAAAAAATATAATGAAAACATAAAATTTTATTAACAAGTGGAATTTGGAATATACATAATATACGTGTGTAAAGCAAATAAAACATTACATTAAAAGGCTATACAACTATAATACAGTATTAGTTGACACATAAATAGCCTTCATTTTAATGAGTAAAATTCCAGCGCATTTACACCAATCCTAAACGACGCATTTCTTTAAGGAGTTCGTTGCCCATTTGAGCGGGCGACTTCGTTACTATGACCCCGGCCTTTTCTAGAGCGTTAATTTTGTCTTGCGCTCCACCTTTTCCGCCAGAGATAATAGCGCCAGCGTGGCCCATACGTCTACCTGGAGGGGCTGACAGACCGGCAATGAACGACACAACCGGCTTCGCATTTGTACCCTAAAAATATAAGCAATAGTAAGTATGTTTCATAAAAGTATATATTTTCGGTGACGGAATCAGTTAATTTAAATCGTTAATTTTTTTTATAATTTTTTATATTTTAAGTGTACGTCACTAAGCAAAAAACTGAGAAAATCACTAAATGTTTGTTGGCAAGCTAAAATGGTATTTTAATTTTTTTTGGACATAAACAAGGTAAAAATGAAAAAATATGAGTTCCAAATTTTTTAACCTATTTTCATTTTGTGAGACAGTTCTATAACTTAAATAAACGTGTCCGTGAATATTTCATTTGATATCTGCATAAAATAACTTACTGAGTTGTGCTTCATGAGATATTCAGCAGCCTGCTCCTCGGCAACACCTCCGATTTCCCCGATAAGTATAATGCCCTTAGTATCGGGGTCGTTCAAGAAGACTTCTAGGCAGTCAATGAAATCAGTTCCGTTAAAGGGATCCCCACCGATCCCTACGCAGAGAGTCTGTCCCAATCCGACTTGTGTAGTCTGGTGGACAGCTTCATAGGTCAAGGTACCAGACCTGGAGACGACTCCTATGATACCCTTCTGGTGAATATGTCCTGGCATAATACCGATTTTGCATTGTTCGGGGGCAATGATTCCAGGACAGTTAGGACCGATGAGACGAGATTTGGCTTGACGGAGGAGCCTGTGCTTCACTCGAACCATGTCATGCTGAGGGATGCCTTCTGTTATACAGACTATTAGGGGAATTTCCGCATCTATCGCTTCTAAAATAGCTGCAGCTGCGCCTGGTGGTGGGACGTAGATGACTGTGGCGTCTGCGCCAGTGGCAGCCCGAGCCTGAAAAGTTAAAAGATTTAGATGGAAGTGCAGTTCAATGCAGTGAAATAATGTGAACTTCCAAGTAATTTCATAAATTCCTTACATAAATATTTATTTGATTTTAAAAGTTTCTATTAAAATTTTATGCCATTGTCGTAAACCTTGTGACGTACTAGACTAGACTGCTACTACAGACAATTTCTTCTTTAACTAACTCCTATCTCTCTCTCTCTATTAATAAATAAAAGAAAGACAGTGATATCAGATTTTAGTTGGACTTCATGTCAATAGATGTCAGTAGTAGAATGTTACAAGTTTTATATGTATATTATTTCATTTAATGGTAACATGTGAATAGGTGGCAAGAGTAAATTAAAAAATATAACATGACTTTATGGTTTACAAAGTAATTCTGTAAATTTTATTAAAAGTTTACTTCCACCTCATTGATATGAAAACTATTGCAACCTTCAGATAACATCATAAATCTTTACTTTGAGGTTCTGTTTACGTAGTTTCATATTATCTTAACAGATATTAATTGTGTGGCATTTAACCACTTCAAATTATTTAATTAGTGCCTGCTTAATTAGATCGAACAAAGCTACATAAAATATTTTAATTACAGACTTAGTTTCAAACAAATATTGCTCCAATTTGACTCCAGCAGTAAAAAAAAAAAATTGATATTTTGTGATCTTTGTATTTTGTACCTGCATTGCCAGTACAAAAGAATCCCTCCGTCATACTTTTTATCAACACTGATAAATCTGTGATCAATAGATTTATCATATTATCTAATATGTGTTTAATTGTTAACATAAATTAACCAACACTCTTTTAATTAACCAGAATAAAACTGTTTAACCTTGAAATATTAATTAAATTAATTGGTTCTTTTATATACATTTAATAAATATTTACGTTGCTTCTAGATTAGGCATACACAATCTATACAAATGTATATGCAAAACTCTACACGGGTTACAAGTAACACAAACTAAGTTGATAGAATAAATAATATTAAGAGTTTTAACTATGACAATTTATCAATGAAAATATCTACAAACCTCTTTCACAGTGTTAAATACTGGCAAATCTAGATGAGTCTTTCCTCCTTTTCCGGGAGACACTCCCCCAACCATTTTCGTGCCATATTCGATAGCTTGCTTACTGTGAAACGTTCCTTGTTTTCCGGTGAACCCTTGACAGATCACTTTTGTTTGTGCTGTTAATTTCAAATTCTTCCTTGTGGCATCATAGCTATTAAAACGAATTGAGAATCCCAGTTTCAGTCCATCGGCTAAAAATAATTGCAATAAGGAGAGTTAAAATATTTATAAATAAAAACAATTTAATCTAATTGTACTTTGTCCAAGAGGTCGTTGAGGTTATTTTCACTAAAATTATAATTCTTGAATTATATTACTAATTCAAATTAAAACTAGTTGAATTAAGTGCCCTATTAGGCACTAGTTATTCTAAGCATTTAAAAAAATATGTATGTAACTGAATTATATAAGTTTAACTTACCATAAAACCGACTCAATATTCTGGCAGGTGCAGCCATTTTTTATTGAAATACTACAAAATTACGCTAATATTCAATCAGTGTATTATCTATAATGCTTTCATTAATCCTTTAATAACTATTTTTCCACACTCTGCACAGACAGATCGTACGGCCGTACGACTAACCCCGTTCGTTCACAAATAGATTAGATAGATATTGGGCAGGCCCAGCTGACCTATTCTGACCTTTAATTTGTGATGGCCGTTAAATAATGTTGTTCTTATAAAATCGAACTATTTTACAATTAATTAATTAATTAATTAATTGCCTCTGACACAGTTCATGAGGATTGAATTATATTTTAATTCTAACAATTTTCAAACGATGCCAAAAAATTGATAATAGGCTCCAAAGGAATTTGAAAATAGGCTCTAAATTTCTTGATTTCTCATTGGTTCGAATTTTATTATCAAAATAAAACAAATTTATTGCATGAAGGTTGGTAATGGCAACGACAAATGTTACATTCCAGTTCTTTGTGTCCAGTGGTTTCTTTTGATCTATGGTTTCTCTATCCTGTTGAATGGACCTGTCATCTGCCACCAAAATATAAACAAATGTGAATCACTATTTGTTATCAGGAAATTTTAATATTTTAAATCACGTCACACAATTAACTTGTTTCATATCACGTATTACATGACGTGTAATATTGCATTGAGTTGTAGTAAATTCGAAAGTTTTTGAATTGTTCGAGCTCTTAATATAATTTTTCTATTAGGAAAATGATAAAAGACGAAAAAAGGGCTCTTATATTAGTAGGCGGCTATGGTACTAGGCTGCGACCTTTAACATTAAGCCGTCCGAAGCCCTTAGTAGAATTTGCAAATAAACCCATTTTGTTGCATCAGATTGAAGCATTAGTGGCCGCTGGAGTTACCGAAGTTATATTGGCAGTTTCGTACAGGGCTGAACAAATGGAGCAGGAACTGATCAAAGAAGCACAAAAACTGGGAATAAGTATAATTTTCTCTCACGAAACTGAACCTTTAGGTACCGCCGGACCATTAGCTTTAGCTAAGAATATTCTTTCAAAAAGCTCTAAACCATTCTATGTTCTTAATTCTGATATTATTTGCGACTTTCCTTTTAAAGAATTGGCAGACTTTCACGAGTCTCATGGTAAAGAAGGCACGATCGTCGTTACTAGGGTAGAAGAGCCATCAAAATACGGGGTTGTGGTTTATGATAAGGACAATTGCATAGATAGTTTTGTGGAAAAACCGCAAGAGTTTATCTCAAATAAAATTAATGCCGGGTTGTATATTTTGAACCCTAGCGTTTTAAATAGAATAGAACTGCGTCCTACTTCTATTGAAAAAGAAGTGTTCCCAGGCATGGCGGAGGATAAGCAACTTTATGCCTTCGAGTTGCAAGGGTTCTGGATGGACGTTGGCCAACCGAAAGATTTTCTAACGGGGATGTGCTTGTATTTAAAGCACTTAAGGCAGACCAATTCAGATAAATTATATAAAGGACCAGGAGTAGTTGGTAATGTTTTAGTAGATCCAACTGCTAAGATAGGATCTGATTGCCAGATAGGACCTAACGTCACTATTGGACCTGGAGTTGTTATTGAAGATGGTAAGAGTCGGTTTCTTATAGCTTTTGTAGATACGTTGTTTTGTATTTGGGCGATTGCACCAAAAATAAGTAACCGAGTGTCCTTAGTTGTTAAAACTACTAGAAAACGGGTATAGAAAAAAAGAAACAAATACAATCGTTTGTCTTTAATTTTTCTAAAGAACTGATACGGCAGATTTCGGTTTTCAATTTTCTTTAGTGAGCTATAATTTATTTTTTTGAAACATCAATTCTGTGTGTTGTTCAAAGTACTTCGTTAGAAAGAAAGAATTTTTATTTTCAGTTTAATTTTAATTTTATAACAAGAGTTTTGGGAAAACTTAACTTTTTTTAATTAGAAGTTTTTTCTCAAATAAATTTACAACTGAAAAGAAAGAAATATGTTCCTTCACAAGCAAAATTATAACATTGCAGCTGCAAATAAATAAAATAAAATAAAAGCAAATAATTTGCCATTTCTTTTAAAAAAAAATCTTTTTTATTTGTGTAAAACACTCCTTATCTCCCTTGCCTGTAACTCGAAAACAGATGAAGTTACCAAATATCTGATTTAATAGTTGCATTTGTCTTTAAAATCAAACATGTGTTGTTCTTTCCTGCTTCTAGTAATTTTTGAGATTCCATCAAATTTGATTCAATGTCAATACCGTGTTTCATGTAATATTCCATGTACTATTTAAAAAATTTTGCACGGGTGAACTGGTTTCTAAGTTGCATTTTCTGCTAATGGATTAAAAGACAAAATGCAGCTTTAAGTTGCATATTTGAATGTTTTTTTTAATTAAAGAATACCGACATCGTTTTTCTCTTAGGTGTTTGTATAAAACGAAGTACAATCCTTCGAAACGCCACCATTCGATCAAATTCATGGTTAGAAAGCTGTATTGTGGGCTGGAGATCTTCCGTCGGTAGATGGGTCAGAATGGAAGCCATTACGGTATTAGGCGAGGATGTCATTGTCAAGGACGAGACTTATGTAAATGGTGGTCAGGTGTTACCACATAAAAATATTGCTGCCTCCGTTCCAGAACCACAAATTATTATGTGAACGTTTTTTATATTTATATAAAATTATTTACTGGTTGTATTCTTTAAATATTTTATACAATTTATTTTAATAATAAACTGTGACTTTTCTAGTCAATAGTGTTTTTTAAAGGTCAGGTTGTGGGTAAAGAGAAAACACTTGGTGGTACTGGTATTTTTTTTATTAACATTTTATTTTAAGGATACATTTTTATTAATTTAAAAATGAAATAAACTGCAATGATAAAGAAAAAGTAACAAAATTATGACGTTAAAGAATTATATACAATGTATATATGAGTACATACTAGTCATGTTCAAAACCAAATGAATAATTCGAAGAAAATCTTAAGACTACTATGTAAACCGATTTCTTCGATCCTTTAACAAAAATTGTTGCAAATCTACATGAACGCTTAATTAAAATTAAATGGCATGGTATAGGTCAGTACTTTCTTGGATTTGTGACTTTTGTTTTATTGTAATCATGTCTATCTTGATAACGGTTTACACCAGATAGGACAGGACTGATGGGGACCATATTTGGTTGAGGATTACCAGGATATGGTCTGATAGATGAACTTCCCTGAGGACCAGAAGGCCATCTAAAAATACAATCTTTTAAAAAGAGGATAAATTCAAGTTCACACCATATCCCACGCAAAAAACGGGCATTCAATGGTTAATCTGAGTATATTATTATCCTGTAAAAAAATATATCGCAACGTGGACAACATTCAAAACAACTATTCTATAAGGGCAATGTGTAAGCTCTAAAGAAGATAAAAATTGGTTTTTTAAATTGCTGGAATTGCTACACATTACTCTTACAACTAATAAATGAATGATATAAATTAGTTAAATCAGGGCAACGAAACAACTTTGTTAATAGTTAATTTTCTTACACTAGCACAGTAAAATATGTTTGAATCAATTTAACCCTTAAATATTAGTTCTAAGTTAAATTGTTCAATATAACTTTTAATTGTTAATATCCATCTTCAAAATTTGCCGACATTTTTAGAATATCAGATTTAATATGTTCGATTACGATTTTTCTGTATAAAATAAAAAAAACTATTTTTGGTCTCGTTATTTGTAGTATCAATTTCTGGCACAAGTAGTCCTAATATTTGCTAAAAACAAAAAATCTTTGGCTTTCTACATTTCAATGCAGTTTGCCTTGTTGAACGTTGATATCGGCAAAACTCTTACGAAAAAATTTAAGCCCCTCGCACCTACCTAGTATTTCAAATATCCTTTAGTTTATCGTACAATATATAAGTAGAATTTACAGTCTAACAATTCTTTACCAATAGTATTAGACCGTCTAATGTAACAATGATATCAAAATGGTGAAGGAACAAACTTCGTCACCACGCTGGATAAAGTTGCTGTGCTGCTTGGCTTGACAGCCCTTTAACAAAAGAAAAAACAGGCGTTGAGAAAGCTGGTCACGACGCAGACGGGCATTTCACTAGTGGTAAAAAACCTTTGGACGGCAAATTATAGGAATATATTTATCTAAAACACTTTCCTTTTAAAACCGATCATTTTGCAAGAGAATTTGTGTGGCGCCTGATACTTGTGACAAAAACGTCAGATTAATACACTGATATAAAAATTTTCGGCACTGTGTTAATCAACATCAAATTATTTACAAGGCATTGTTTTAATATGCAGCTTTTTCTTTTTTTATTGCTATATTAATATACACAAGGCCTTCATAAATGATTACAAGCCACGTGACCAGGAATTTTGTTTGGAACGGTAATTTTATTTCCTTTATGTTGACAATTAAGTCCCACGATTACGATTACATTAAAACACGACACTCTATTTCACCGGCTGTGATTTTTCACAAAATTCTATTCAACCAATCAGCAGTCATATTTTCTTGAGTGTAGACGTGACGGTTTGTTAGTGTTCATTGTAAATGAATAATTTAGGGATTTTTCGTATCAGTACCAGTCGTGCGATGGGTTGCCTAAGCTCGGCGGCCACGTGACTTGTAAACATTTATGAAAGCTCTGTCAAACGATTTAAATCCACATTAATTAATGATACTGAAAGGAACATGTTTTAGAACTATTGGATTTCAATCGTTTCTATTACCTCTCGGATATAGAGGAACTTGGTCGCCAAGGCTTATTCGAACCAGCTAATGGGAACGGTTTTTGACTCGGTACCGCCCAAATAGCACTATTTCTGTCAGATCTTCCCGGCCCTGAATCTAGAATTAAAAAAATACGTAATTTTCTACTTTGACCAACAATATAGTTTTATTAATGTAATCTCACCATTGGACCCTCCATAACGGTGGTCCCTTGAAGATATCGGCATAACTGATTTATTTTCTACAGCAGTACGACGGTCCCTTTCCTCCCTGATATTTGGTCTAGGATGAGGGCTTCTATGTTCTTTTTCCCTCTCGACGTACCGAGAATCCTTTGGTCGCGATGTAGGTAAGTCTCTGCTTTTAGGCTCCCTATTGTCATTTGCTCTATTCGCTGTCGAACCAGAATTTGATCTGTTAACAGAAAAAATTTATTTAACGGGTTTCCATTCAATCCAATTGGATTTGATTAATAACGCTATACTACAAAAAGAAGTCACCAAACTGTAACTGAAAAATAGATCAATGGGGCTGATCCTGATTTTTTTTTTTTTTTTAAACAAACCAGTACAAAAAGTTCTCGTACTATATTTTTAAAAATTTGAGTCACCTGCAGGGTAGTGATACTTTAGCAGTACTTTTTGCTCTTATAAAGAACCTAAGAGATGTCTTTACTGTCAAAAAATGTTTTGAAGTAAAAGATGAATTCTAAAAATAAAGGAAACGATATCTAAGAATAAAATTTGGCCAAAAAAATAAAAAAAAATAGGGAGAATGGGTTCAATCAATATGTAATTTAATTTTTAATTAAAAGTATCTTATTGGGTACGTCAAGCGAGACTGTGTCGCTTGTCGTTATTTCACAGTGTACTTGATGTAAGTCAAACAAGACAAACTCACTAGAGATTTTTCGGCAGGAAGTCACTTTTTTTTCTAACTAGTTGACCCGACAGACGTCCTGTCCAAATTTCAATAAATTTGTTTGTGATAAGCACTTTCAGCCTTTCCCGAATTTTCCGGGCAACTTTTACAATTTTTTTTTTTTTTCAAAGAATGAGGGTCTATTTTTGATTTTAACTCCATAGGTACTTTGTTATTTTGATATATCAATGTAAGAAGCTTACCCAGGGCCGGATTAACCTATGGTGAGGCCCGGGGCTACAAGCTCTACGCAGGCCCTCTTTCTAAAGAAAAACGATATTAAATTTCGAAACCTAAGCAGGTTTTTCTTTGTTTCTAAAAAAAAGGTCACGCAATCAGCAACTAGTCAATATAAAATTTCAAAACCTTAACACATTTTGGTTTGATTCTAAAGAAAGAAAAAATTTTGCCAGATCTTGTCGAGACGTTCAGATATCGTAAGGCCCCGGGCTACAGCCCCCATAGCCCTCCCTTAAGTATACCTCAGAGAAATAGTTATTTCAAACCTAGTGGTGTTTTAAAACAAGAGCTGTTATAGTCTTTCCAACCTCAATTGAAGAACCAAGAGGTTGGCAGTATGTACCAAGTTCGGTCGCTGACGCAGCAACTCGGCATTGAAATATCTGAAAAACTTGTCTGCTCGAACTAAACGTGGAGGTAGTAGAAATGTATACGCTCAGTTGAAGAAAACTAAATTCTATATCCCAAAGATATATTCTATTTTTAGTATAAAAATAAACAATATAAAAATTTAGACATGAGCGAGATTAAAAATTCTCAAAGAATACATAATCATAATTTTAACATAATTTAGATTGTAACGTTTCCTTGGGTAATACCTAGAACTCAACTTTTTTTGTAATATCGGGCCATGACTACATCTAAAAATTAGAGAAAATGTGGCAAAATCACTCAGTTATATTTTTATTATATTTTGTGACCGAAGTCGAATATTTTTTTTTATGACAAAAGTAATTTATTTTGCCACTTCCCAAACTTTATTCAGTTTTTAGTATTACGCCTTTTTAAAAACGTAATAATCGGACAATCCCACCTGTGCAGATAATTTATATTGCGACATATGACCAAATGTGGATATTAGGAATATTTGTGGAAACGATTAGGAAATTAGTCTAACACAATAAGCATAATAACGTCATACTTCGACAAAGAAAAAATTAATTTAAAACATGGTGGTTCGACAAAGCCACTGCCCTCAACAGTGCGTTATAAGAAATTGGTAAATTAAAATCTTATAATTTCTCACTTTTGCATATTGTTTTCAATTTAGTTTAAAAAAAATGGTAATGTGGACCTGGGATTATAAAAAACAAAAAGTTAAGTGTTAATGTTTATTTCGAATGCCTTCTTAAGGTTCAATATACAATAGAAGATATAATGCTTAAGTAATGTTTAAAACTACATCTTAGACTTACAAGAATATTACAATTAAAAATAACCATTTACAAATGGTTAAAAAAAAGAGAATGTACATTTGAACTGCAACCGAGCAGCTATACAAAAATATACTGCTTAAATCTGAAATAAGCATAAGTATTTTTTGAACTATAACAAAGTTAAACACAATTTTGTTTGAAACCCTTAACTCGAACTATAAAAAAAATGGAACACTAGTTTAATATTAATAACATTAAGACAACGGACATAGGTCAGTACTTTCTTAAATTGGAGTTCATCGTCTTCTTATAATCAAGCGATTTATTGTAATCGAATCTATCGGGGTAACCTTTTATACCAGGCGGAGGCGGACACACAGGCGTTAAGTTAGAGTTGGAATTACCGGAAAATGGTCGCATTGATGGGTTCCCCTGAGAACCTGGCCACCTAAAAAAATTATATAGAGTTTTCACTGCAGTGTCCACATTGTTTAAAAAAAATATATACGCTAACTACAAGTATATCTCATTTTAGTTTGTCGATACTTAAGGAAAATATCAACGAACCATTCAAATATCTACCTACCTGTGAAGTAGGTCCCCAAGTTAGTCATTAAAAAATATATGGAGAATTTAAAATCTGACGGTTCTTTACCAGTAGTTCTGACCGTCTAACGCAGTTTTATCAAAAAGGGGAAGGGACATACTTCGTTGCAATGCTGGCTAGCCTTGATGTGCCACTTGGCTTGACAGCCCTTTAACAAAACAGTAGAAACAAAAGTAGAAACAAAAACCAACAGTTAAGATCACTAGCGTCTCTCGAAATTCCGGGCGGGTGATTTTTATGACCGATTATACGCGAGACGGACATTTAACTAGTGGTAAAAAACCTCAGCACAAGAAAAATCAAACAAAATTTCAGTACCTGTCTGAAACAGATGAATCGGGCCTCCAGGGGTCTTTAGCTGCCCATGGTTTTGGTGGGACGACTGAATTAAATGGTTTTTGCGGTGGATTTGTCCAGCTTGAACTATTCCTGTCAAATCTTCCCGGACCTGCTGTTGAAACAAAGTTAGGCATTAAAAACTTCAATTAATTTGCAACGTCAACTAAAAAGCAAAACGGTATCAATAAAACTTACCATTCGGGTCCCCATAACGATGGTCTCTTGAAGAAATGGGCAAATCAGGCTTACTATCAGGTAACGGGCGTCTCTCTCTTTCATCTCTTACGGAAGGTCGGAAATGAGGACTTCTATCACGTTCTCTTTCTCTGTCAACGTAGCGAGAGTCTTTTGGTCGAGATGGGGGTAGTTCTCTACCTCTAGGTTCACTGCGAGGTTCGCTTCTAGGTTCACCTCTGGAATCCCTGCCATCATAAGGCCGTCCCTCATATTTTCCACTGCTTCCGCTTGGCCCAGTGCCAGGTCTGCAAAAGAAAGTATAATTAATTCCGAAAATAAAAAAAATCCTTGATAACTTACCTTGGAGGAGGATCAAATCTTGGCGGTGGAGGCGGTTCTTCAAAATGTCTATCAGAAGCGGACCTCTTCCTCTCTTCAAAACCGTCCTCTCGTCGATAAGGCGCTGGTCTCTTAACAGCCCTACGTTCTTCTCCTAAACGCATAAGTGTGCGCTCCAACTCCATTTTCTCAAGAGCTATTTTTTCACGTTCCAATCTTTGACGTTCACGCTCCATTCTAACCAATTCGGCTTTTTCACGTTCGATTTTCTCCCTCTCCATACGTAACTTTTCCTTTTCTTTTTCAAGGCGGTGAGCTTCACTGCGTTGGCGTCTTTCAACTTCACGTTGACGAGCGGCTTCCTCTTGACGGCGTCGAGCTTCTTCACGCAGCAGTCTCTCCTTCTCACGCAATCTTTGTCTTTCACGTTCCTCCTAACAAAGGACACTTAGACCATACTACTATTTTTTTAATAAAAATTATTATCTTACTCTAATTTTGTCGAATGTTAAGACGTCTCTTTCATGGCGTCCTCTAGAATTGGATCTAATGTGACGTCGATCCCGGTCCCTAGATCTGGAACCCCTCCTATCTCGGCTAGTACCCGATGCAGACCTCTGAAAGTGGTAGTTACTTTATTTATCTTCCACTTTTTGACGTTTTAAAATACTTACTACTCTGCCATCATCAGATCTACCAGATTTTACCCCATTTCTGCTGTCACCCCTAGTTCTATCTCTTGAATGTCTACTACCGGGTCCTTCTTTACTTTCTCTACCTTTAGAATCGCCTTTTTGAATATCGTCTTTTTCTTCTTTATTATCTCCCTCTTTTTTCTTCTCAGTGTCAGAGCCCGATTTGTCGTCACTTTTTACCGATTTATCATCCTTCTTCAGACTATCTTTACCCGGTGATTTGGATGCACTCTTTTCATCATTCTGAGTAGTCTTATTTGGCGTTGCAACTGCTTTTAGCTGCTTCATTTGTTCTGCCCTTACGTGATCAAACTAAAAACAACACTTGTAGTTCTAACGCATATTTCTTTACCACTAACAGGGTGTTTCGAAAAAATTATGCAGAAAAAAAAAAGGGAAACCGTGACTGGAAAACTGAGTTATTTGGAAACACCCTGGACGAATATTTAAAATTGTCTAACCTTGTCAATCTTAATAATCTGTCCGTTCAGTTCAGTGTTATTAAGCTTAGCGATAACGTTTTCAACATCTTCCACGGAGCTCATAGTGACATACCCAAAACAACATGTCCCGGGAAATCTGGCATTAACGACGACTTTAGCTCCCGTTACTTTTCCGCATGAAGAAAGCGCAGCCTTCAATTCACTGGCGCGAGTATTTTGTGCAACATTGCTGATCCACACAACGTTCGGATTGGATTTGGCACCGACTTTCTTCTGAAGTTTGGTATCTTCCAGTTTTGTCCCACTACAAAATAGTCAACAAGAAATGTGATTAAATGAAGTTACCTACTAATTCGACATGTAAGTAACTCATACATTTACGCCCTTCTTTCAAATTGCCACACTCATACAACAAAGATGACTCTAAGCTGTGACTATGTTTAAAAAAATAAACATTAATAAAATATAAACGACAACCTCCCGTTTGTATTTGCCTGGAGAGATATTTTTTACCTTTGTTGCCTTACCCCGAACAGAACGATAATTTTCGTGTTTTTTTTTTTTAATATTAAATACTCATCAATGCTGCCTTTTTTCTGTTATAGAGCTCTTAATTAGTATTGATTTTGTTTCATCCGTCGTGGTAAAAATCTCGGTAAAATTTCAAGGTTTTACGGTAGTCCCCTGGTACATGGAAAATTTTTCTAGGAATAGGATGTCCATTTTGTCCATCTATGACTTTCAAGTCATATTGGTTAAAATAACTACTTCTTAAGGATCCTCAGTTGAATCGGGTTGAATGTAAAAGTAATCAGCTGGAAGGTTTAAAATCCTGTATGAAGTCCTTGGTCCTGGTTGTCCTGTATAGTCCTATAGTGTGAAACTCCTAGGGAATGTCCTTTCCGATGAGTGGGATTGTTTAGATTTACAATATAGGCAGCATTTTTGATGAGTCTTTGTCTTTCACTATATTTATGTTGTCTTTATCAAAGGGATCATAGAAAAACCAACCTAGATGATCCATCAGCGGATTCCTTATCCCCATCTTTGTAGTCTCCACTGGAACCTGCTGCTTTCTCTGCTGATTGTTCAGATGTTTTGGAATCAGACTGCGACGTAGCTTCACTCGTATTACTCTTCTTATCTATAGGAAGAAATGAAATCGATGTGATATAATATATAAACGATTGATTCATTCCAAATCGAATTCTATCTGAAGCACAACTGATAGTTGATATATTGAACATGAAAAATATTGAATATTAATAACAAGTAAAAGTTACTTTTTTAATATACGAATGTAAAAAAATTCCTGGGCGTTTAAACACTGCACTTATTTAGAAACACAGGTAAAATCATGCAAGTTTTTGGTGCTTGATATTTACTAATTAAGTTACCACAAATGTTCTTGGTGTCGAAAATTTTGATGTCTCAGAATAAGTGTTATTTTACGAAACAAAAAACTAATTGCATATATGTTTGACATATGAAATTCTCTGCAGTGTATGCAAATCTGAAAACTTCTCTTGACATCCACTTTATTTCTTGATGTAACACAGAACTCCATTTTCAAATTCCCTTAAATGACCTTCAAATACTCTTGACTCAGCGATGAAATCACCTCGATATTATTGATGTCCTGCCTGGAACTTGTAGTAAACAGATCTTGTCCTCTGTTGTAAGTAGATGAAGTGAATCCTGTATCTGATCAAAGAACTCTTCCATGTAAGACTAGTGCAGATAAGTCATTTTCTAGTTAGTAAATCTGACCAATTACTATTTCCAGATAAACAACTAGAGAAATCAGACTAGTAGAGCAGATATTAAGTAACAGGACATATAATCCTGTACTATAAAATACTCTTCTCTTCAAAGATGGCCTTCGTGTACAGCTTCTTGTGCGTTAATATCCTAAGTCTTCTCGACACTTATGAAAGACAATCTGTAGCCATATTGTTTGTAGATATATATGCAATTAGTTTTTATAATCAATTTACAACACAAAAGAACAAATTTCATATATGAACATATTTTAGTTTTCTCTATAAAATGTTATATTAACTATATAAGTATATATGCAATTAGTTTTATGTCTAACTACAAAGAGATTTCAAGTATAACATTTTAGCATAAAGGAAAGGGGTATATTAAACTTACCTTCAGATTTTTCTTCTGCCTCTTTTTCTGTGGCGGATTTTTCAGTAGTTGTTTCATTCTGCATAAAAGCAAAATCATTTAACTTTTCGGAAAGATTTTTTTAAGAAATGTACCAACCTCAACATCGTGTAGAGTTTCATCATCATCCTCTAAGGTAAGGCGAATAGGTGATTCATGTCCATCATTTTCTTCCTCTGGGGCGTCTGTAACTTTTTCTCCATTAGTATTTGCTTCTTTATTATCTTTAGCAGCATCACTTTGATCAGACTTAGATTCCGTTTCCTGTTTTTCATCCTCTTCTGGTTTTTTATCAGTTTGTGATGGTTTTTCAACATTTTTTTCTTCTGCCTTGTCAGATTTTTCTTCATCCATACTCTCTACAGACAAACCTAATATAGAATTGATTATACGGCAAAAAATATTTTTATCAATTTCAACTTACGTGTAGAAGACCGCTTTTTGTCCGATATCTCAAATTCATAAGTATCTGGATCAAAGCCTTCATCAGTCAATGCCTAAAAATTATATTTATTCACAAAAAAGTTCAAGCGTTTCTGAATTCTATTTCATATATAATTTTAATTAATGTAAAAAGGCATACTGAGCCGTATTTGATATAAGCTATATCCTATGCCTTTGCCTACATTTCAAGCAAATAATAGGAGATATATTATTAAAGAATGAATAATCGATACTGACGCTCGTCAATTAATTTTGTACTTTTATACTTAAATACTTAAGATATTTTCTTCATCCTCTAGTATGACTCGCAAACTTAATAAATGTTCCTAAGTAAACTTTTATTAAAATAATATCTTGTAGTTTACACACCTTGCCGAGCCGTTCCAATAATACTTGTTTCACGCCATTACGGTCCAAGCCCCTCTTGTCTAATTCAGCTCTGAGATCAACAACTCTCAGTTCAAATAATTTTTTATTTTCACTCTCAGACATAGTCGCTATATTTTACTTAGAAATACAGCAGAAAATCACTATCACTTTACAGATTCAGGATTATCCACTGAAATATTACAGTTCTATATCAACCATACCACACCAGTACAACAATGGCCGATAATTTGCATTTTAATGCAATGCTATGATGTAGGGGGCGCTGCTGATAACTTAGATAATAGGGTACGTTACTGCGCATGTGTACCTCTCTTCTTCTCCTTCTCTTTTATGCCCTCCACCTTTGGATATCTGCCTGCCTGTTTATTTCAAATAAAATTTCATTTTTGGGATCCTTGGGATCCAAGAGATAAAAATCGAAAATTTTAAAACGAGAGGTAAATTAAATAACAAACCCGTCGTAGTCCAGGATGACTTTTCTTTGGTAGGATTAAGTAACAGTGTGTACCCGATGTTGAAATAATTTCTCAAGGACTTGCAGAATATTGCAGAATGAAATATTTATGTACAGCGACATCTACACTGTAGCTACAAAATTATTGGTTAACATACCACTAATACTGCTATACGTCCGCAGATGGCACATGACGATGCAATGATGCATCATAAAAATTGCTTGCTCTACATTAGATTCAGTGGCGTTTCTAATAGTTTTTACAGTAGTAAAGAATAAAAAATAGTAATAATAAATATATTACTATTAACTTTTTTGACAATCGATGCAATTAAATATAATTCAAATTATTGTGTCTTTAAATGAATTAATGCAAATGTATCAAAAAGCTAATCAAAGCTAGGTACTTAATTATACACTAATGGGTATATGGTAATACATACGTCAAATGTATTTGATTGAAATGGATATAAATATTGTGGTAATTACTCAATTATTTAAGTGTAAATATAACGCTATCAACATCATCACCGTTACCTGATATCAACTTTAAATTTGAATAAATACGCACGACTGTAAAAAGGTAGTAGTTTTTATAATTAAAGTTTATAATAATTAATGTAAACATAATTTAATTTATTTAACTCTTACTTTTTCTACCATTATAAGATATTAATTAAAACAGAGGAATGTGTCAGATATTGGAGCACCAAGAGAAAAAAGTAGTAATACCGTTATTTATTTAATAAACGGAGGGTGCTTTTTTTAGCGAAAATCTTACAGTGGGCCATGGTCCATCATCTATGTCTTAAGCTTATATCCACCCTAACGCATTGTCCTAAGATATAGTATTTAACTGAAAGGGTCAACGTTCTAAAGAATAAGTCCCTACAATATCAAAAATGACCGGTTACGTTCCCCTCATATGTAAATTAATATAAAAACTTTCCGGCCGTGATCATTTAGGCATCTACTCTTTTACCTGTACTTGTCTTTAGCTTAAACTATAGTTACTCTAACACGGACATTTTTTGTAACCAACCTCGGGTGCAGTGAATGCGGTGTTTATCCCACGACTTTGACATAAAGAATTAAAAAAAAAACTTTAATATCTGGTGGGAACAAACTCTGTCTCAAATAGTTTTTTATTTAGTGAAATTTATTACCACAAATTGAGTTACTGTGCATTACCATAAACGTTGTATTTTTATAGGTATTTTTTTTTAAGGAAAATGCATCAAACAAGTTTTATAATAACCTGGGATTCCCGCCTATTATAATTTTTTGTATGTTATGCAGTTTTGCCTATTTAAATATTATAAATATATACGATTTGATATAAATTTATTAATTCAGTTAAAAGTTATACTCAGACTCTTCAAACTTGCTTCGCTTGTTTTGTTTTATTGAAAAGACTACATAATACATTTGAATATTGATTGCACATAAATTTACATAACGTCAGACTTTCGTTCTAAACTGTTAAATAAAGCAAATTCACTATTGAGACAAAATATTTTGCGACGAGTCACTAAAATTATTTTATAATTTTTACATGATGACTTTCATCCCTTTTCTCATTTGAACAAGTAAATTGTTTTTGTAATTTTAACAACACCACTTCTAACCCTTAACGCAAACTAACGATTTCTAACGGAAACTGCATAAAAAATGAAGATGTAGCCCAACCCCAGTCGCAAAATTAAAATGGTGGGACCTAGACTCCCTTGGTCGTACAACCCCTCGTGAAATCCTAGGCGAAATTATCCATGCTGAATTTAAAGGAACTATTGGTGGTACGGATACGGTCTATAATGTAGGACTGGCTGGTCCGGCATTTTTTATGTCTGTGGCGGGTACTTTTGATTGAATACACCGTCCAAACGAGAGCGGTGAAAATTTGCATGTAAAACGTAATAAAGAAAACATAATTATTTAAATATACGAAAAGTAAGTATGTGAGGCGTTATACGGTTTATTTTGTTAACTTTCTAGGTTTTTTTTAATGCAAATATAATTTTTTATACATACGGCGTACTAAACTATTTGTGTTGTCAATGTAAGTTTGGACAATCTTCTTTTTGGTTATTTTCACAATGAGTAGTATAGAATTTTCCCCTATCAATCGACGTATTGGAATTATTTCAGGATTTTCCACTCCAGTTAATTATTGGAATATAGGCACAGGGCCGGAACAAAAATTATCCAAACTGACAAATGTTTTACAAAAATTAAGAAGCCAGTTAATATTGTATATTAAAACATTCTTATTCTTCTTTATCTAATAATCACGCAACTAAAACGATACAGGAAATAGATACAGTGTGTTGTATTAAATGTTTAATAAAAAATGCTGCTTATAATAAATAAAAACTACCGTAAATCATTTAAAGTCACTGCTATTTAAATTTTTGTCACTATAAGCGTATTTATAGTTAGTTTAAACATTTTAACATCTAAAAATTGCTAAATTACTGGAACGTACAAGAAAGAGATCTTAGTAATTAGCAACGTGGATTAAACGTGTTTCAACTGTCAATTTTTAATTTTTATTGAAGTCTACAGGACATATATTTTGTGTTTCATCAGATCTTTAATAAAAACCTCGTTGGCAATTCATAAAAAACTGTTACATGCCGTTTAAACGTGCCATTTTTTATTATTGCGGCAATAACAATAGTTTTTAAACGTGTCCTTTTCCGTGTTCGATCAAAATTTCCAGTCGACAGACGGAAGCGTGCTGCAGCGGCTAACGGAGTACATTCTGGCTTAAAAAATGCCTGCGGGGATGCAGCTAGTAAAAATACAAGTCGAAGGAAAGAAAGTCCGAAAGCACAGGCGAGCCGGCGAGCTTCCGCGTACCCTTGTTTGATGAAAGCGCCGGTGGTGGGGATACGCGCCGCTATCCTGTGCACGGCACACTTGCAGTGGGGAGTAAAACAAAATAAAATCGTCTTCTGCTGCAGTTGTAGTTCGAACAGTCCACAAGTTGCATCCTGCAACTTTAACACACTAAACCGCTTTTAGTTTTTTTTTGTTTATGTTGTGAATGACTCTGGACGCCGGGAATATGGATTCTGGACATCCTGGGGCTGTCGACGAGGGTCGGTCCTCGAACGCTAGTGCGGAAGGTCCTGTTCCCGCCGTGTCCGGTTCGAATCTTCCGGTGATGTTGGTTGGTAACTGTGCCAGTGGTAGTTCGAGTGCCAGACAATCGCCAAAAGTGTGCGTGACACCGGCGTCGGCGTCGGCGTCCCATGTACTTCTTCAGCGGAATTCGCTGTCTCCATCGGTCCCCAGGAAGATTATGAGCAAGAATAACAATAACACAAGTTAGTATTACCGCTGATACACGGCGATCGTCCCCAGTCCAAACACAAAACTGTAAACAGATTAAATATTGAATGAAACCTGGATGGTTCTTGAAACCACTGTTTATAATAAAGTACAGCATTTACATATGCAATGCCAGGAAATAATGCTACACTTTTTATTTGATTGGGTTTTCTTCCACGCAAAGACAGCCAAAGGGTTGATTTTATAAATTTAGTTTTGCCTTACCAGAATTGTCCCACATTGACAAAGTAGATAATTCTTTACTATACAGGAATTCCACATTACAGTTTACTTAAACTGGTTTCTTTATAAAAAATAATACGATGAAAAGAAAACTAAAAGAGTCCGCGTTTATTTTGCTGATAGAATAAATATTACATAATATCGTACAGCTCTATGGAAGGCAGATAAACAAAACAAAAAACTACAACATACGACTTTAAGTCGATTTGAGAGCGAATGTTTCGATAAGGAATAAGGAAAACTGTTTTTCGAAATGTAAACTATGTAATATGTTATAGTGATTGCTACTGTGTGGTCGTGAAGGATTAACAACTTTTTCACTGTGATACTCCTTCGATTAACCTTTTGGCCCAAAAAATTTTATTTTCCCTTCAGTGTTACAGAAATAGTTACTTACACAAAAAGAATAACTCAAAATGTTACCATTACGTAAAAAAGGTAGGAAAATGAAAAAATGTTTTCAAAAGGTAGATATACAGAGAAGCAAAAAAGTTATGACATAAGTAACAGCAAAATTATGTTTACATTTGAATTCGTCTTCTCAAAAAACCTCCGATACCCAAAATTTGTGCAATATCTGCAATTTTGCAAAGGTTATTTGAAAACAATGAAAACAACTAACTTTGACGTTCTGTATACACTTTTGGACTAAGTTAAGTTTGGTTAATATTACATGTACACTGTATATGTATTTTTCTTCAAACATCCTTGCGTATATCTTACTACAAATCTTCAGCGTTTAATTTTATTCACATGCTTTTTCCTTCAAATTTTATTTATAAATACTGTATCTCAAATATCATCCCAAACTACATAAACAACGCTTTGATAGTGACTCCTGACTATATCACATACATACATAAATATAATGTTCGTTTCGAATATAGATAATGGTTTATAAATATTAAAATTTGTGCTTCCAGTTCGAATATACTTAATTCGCAAACGAGGTATAATCGCTTTCCAAATTGTGTGTCATTAATTTGGGATAAATTAGTTTTTTTTTGTTTTAATTAATGTTTTTTTCTTATAGACCGGATGAAACATTTTTAGATTTTGGGGATAACATATTTGATATTGAACGAATACAAAATGAGTAGTTTCAAAAGTCATTAATTAATAAAAACGAGAATAAGAATCATTTATTAATATCGGTATCGATCATTTTTCAAAAGTTTGCGTAAATGTTAAAAACAGCAAGACAGTAATTACTTATTATTAACGTAATACAAAGTTCTGCATTTAATGAAGGAATATGTAAATATATTCTATAAAAATATTATCAAAAAATCTATATTTTAAGGAAAATGGTAGCGACATGTATTGGAATTTAATCTTTTTAAATTAAAGTGGAAATAATTATCTTGTTAGCCTAGACATAACGTTCTGTATGCATAGCAGCATAGCATTTAATGATACCCGTATGGTGTTACATTGTAATGAAACTAATATTAATAGTCTAACATTGACACTGATAACTGTCATGTCAAAAACGTCTAAATGACACACGTTTAACATGCTGTCATTTATGGTGATTCATTTTTACTAGAGTGTATTTTTTAGGCCTATTTGATAATAACTTCAAAGCGTGAAAATTACACTTTCTAATAGCTAATTATTAACGAAAATAATGTACACTGACAGCCTTAATAAAATAATTCATATCCAATTTGTCGCTCTAGGTATGGTTTCGCAAAAATCTTTATTTCAAAAAATGGGTGAAAAAATAATCTGGGTCACCTAAATTTTAACAAAGTTAGGAAAACAGGTCTTCAAAGAGGTTTCATATTTTCATCTGTATGACCAGTTTTTAGAAGAAATTTTTATTTTATATAATTTTTCACACTCATGGAAACAAATCATTCATACCTACTACATCCCAACTAATTATCGGGTAAGTTTAAACCCACTGGATTACATTAACATTCGGCATGTATATGTGGCTCGAAGCTTATTTCATTGCAAATTCAACCTTACAGAATTTAGATATGCAGAACTAAAAGTACCGGAAACGGATGTAATCAGGTTGAAAAATAATATACCTGTCTTAGTGGCCGACATTATTATGACGTACGCATATGAATAATGCGCCCAGGCATTATGGTTTTCGAATAAAAGGGGTATATACAGGGTGGTGTCACGTCTCACATAAATTTTTCTCCATTTGGAAGAGAATGGTACTGTCACTATTTCATCCCCATCTTTTTTATTTCGGAAAACATTTACGTAAAAAGGTGCCCTAATCTTTTCTGTGGACTATGCTTCTTTGTAACACAGGGAGACAATTTAGCGACGCCCTGTATATTATCTTACGAGTAGTAGGCGGAAAAACAGGTAGCTACTACCCATTCCTGATTCGTCTAAAAAGTGTTATACATAATTCCCCCAAAAAATATCAAATCTCGACTTAATAACTTTTTATAATCAGAATTAATGATTAATGTGAGAACAATTTTTATATTAAAGTTGTTTACAGTTCAGTAACAGCTAACAAAAAACTGCTTACTCTTATTTTTAAATAAATACTAGAGAATATGTCCTAAAAAAAGCAGCTAGTGGGCAGGAAATCCCCCAAAAATAAGTAGGTATTTCGTTCCAGTAGAGATGAGAATCAATTTTGTTCTCAACTTTTTTACCGGATTGTAGCATGTTAAGATAGACGAAATATTCTAGACCCTGAGAGACACCTAATATTTAGTTGGGTGTATATTTTAATAACAACTAACGATAAAATAAGTATATATCGACAACTGACATTTAAAAAATATTTAAAAAAATTTTTTCAACATTAGTATGGCGAACTGCATTAGTAGAATAAATTCATATATCCTATATGTAAAAAAAGTTTGTGATTTTCGTTTTATGGAGGATACTTTGAAGTTTTCAAAACCCTGCTTAGATTTTCTGTACGATTATTAGTTTTCGAGTAATTAATTGTCAAAGCCAAAAAGGTTTTTGCTTTAAACGACGTTAACTCGGCAACAAATCATCGTGCAAAGCTCTTGAATAGTTCAAATTGAAATGGATGAATCAAACTAGAACTGACGGGTGGGACTGCCCAAAAAAAATTATTGAAGCCCGTGGACCTTTTGAAAGGGAGGCAAAAATTTAAGAATTTTTTATGATTTCTTAAATGTCTCCAATTTCCATTTTTTTCATTCCTCTACGACCATTTTTCTCCAAGTTACAGCCTTTTGATATTCACCTAAAAATTTAGGATTTTTATTTATCTTTACATTTTTCGGACTAGTGTATATTAATTACATTTTTTGAATATCTTTAATTTGTTTTTTTTCGCCCATGTTTTAAATATTTAGCTGTTATCTGCTTTATAGTACGGACGAGAATAAATTGTATTACATCTTTTTCAATATTCTGTAATTTGATATTTAATAGTAATTCAATAATATCGCTACTCTATTCACTAAAGGTTTAATTTTTTATTGCTTTTATAAAATGTTTTCTTATTAATACATCGGAAAGTAATTATGAATTTGTAATGAAGTATCTTTCTACGAGACGATATAATTTTTTATGTCTAAAATTTCAATTTGTATAGTAAGGTCTAGAGGATGATGAACTTTTTGAGTATAACTTAAAAAACGTTCGAAAATCAATTTTCAATTTCGTTGCAAATATTGTTACCGAGGTGCCGCACCGATCCAATACTAATTTCTTTTTTTGCTAATAAAAAAACACGGTTAGCGTTTGTCATTTAAAAAATTCTTAATCGTTATCCAATTCTAACAAGTTTATTACAAAAATTATATTATTATTTTTACCTAAATTAATTTTTACCCAAGAGGGGGCAAAAAAATAACACAAACGAACGAAATCCATAATAGATTATTTCTTTCGGTATAAAAAACAGAATTCAGCTTTTTTGTTAATTTAATCAATTTGTTATTAAATAAATTTTTTAAAATGCGTTATAAAACAGAATAAGGAGTTGAACGTCATTGGATTTATATATTTTCTTATTCCCTTATACACTCTGTCAATGTAATTGTTTAAAGCTATACAACTATAGGTATTTGTCAAAAAAACCACAGGTAAGATCAAGTTAACAGTGGCAAAAACCTCCTTGCTCAGGCATGGCGGCTTATATTGACGTACACTCACAGAACGAATGTTGGGCGATCAATTTCACAATAAAACGACAACACAAATTCACCTCGCTACATTTTCATCAACATTACGTCGTATTATCCTACGTCTTCCTAGATTTAAATAAAATTATTACATATCTAAATATCCATAATAATACATACAAAATACAACAAAAACATCAGTTACAATCTACAAGCGTCCATTACATATAATGGTGTTTGTATAATTTAACTTTTGCTGTAAAGTGACAAACGATTGAAAGGGCAGTTTTCTAAAAAACAGTATATTGCATTGAAATTCGTTAGATGTCGTTAGCTACTATCTCTTTCCATTTGAGGTTAGGTTTTTTACATTGTTTGTCTTGTATCAAAATGTAAAATTTAATTTTGCACAAGGTACTCTTATTAAAACCACTGAAAACGCAGATTTTTTTTAGAAAAACTCGTTTAGCTGTCCCAACTCAACGAGCTTCTGTCTTTAATATACAGAGTGTCTTCAAACGAATGAACGATATTTTAATGGTAGCCTCTTTAGAACAAAATAAAACGAATTACATCGATTTACCTTAGTACAATGTTGCAAGCAAGTAGCGTCTATTCGTTTGGAGATACTCTGTATATTAAGAACAGAATTTGGTTGAGTTTCGAACAATCACTTGCCCTTAACTTTGACGCGCTATATCCCAAATTTTCGACAAATATTACAAAATAAATGAAATTTTACTTAGCAACAGTCACAGCTATGTTTTTTATATTTTCACTAATCTTTTGAATAATTAGAAAACTAAATATTTTTAGTTGGCTTTTGAAAATTCCTAGAAAAATTCTACAGACCAATTTGCAGGTGTAAATTAAGAAAATGTATGTGGATTTTGCGTGGGACTTCAATTTCGGCGGATTCAGTGGTTTTTGTATGGATTTTCGTCCATATCTCTGAAACTAAACAGGCTCGGGACAAACTGAGATCATTTTCGGGTTTCTCGCTTCCAATTTACTCGTGTAACATGCCTGGAAAAAATAATTTTGCGGAAAAACGATTTTTAGGAATATTTGTGTTTTTAAATCCAACTGGTGAATAGCTGAAAAAACAAAAGTTTCTGTTTGGTCTTTAAAATCTTCTGATTAATACACATGTATCAAAAACAAAAGACGATCGTTTAAATCCACCAAATTTTTGCATTCATTTGTGCAGCACACTGTAGGTGGGCGTTCAATACTTGATTTTACTATCATAATTATTTACAACTCTGATTGATTATACTTTAAATTCGTAGTAACACAAGAATATTAATTTTTTGTGTGCTTTCCTCTATCAAGACCAACTGTTTTATTATTGTGGAAATATTTGTTGTAAAAAAAATTAGAAGTGCCTTTCTTTTTCTAGAAATAAATTACCTACATTTTGCTATAAAAATGTAAGGCAAAATGGCCTGCGCTGTAATATTCGAGGAGTGGAATATATGATGTAATAAAATTTTGCAGTAGAGTGTACTTTGTAAAACTCCAGTCCGCTATGAAATTGTCTGAACCGTCGAATGAAAAACTGTCTCGGGAACTTTTTACCGAACCGTTTTTTTACGTACACCGACAACTCGTTGCCGACTAGTTTTTGCCCTAAAAATTTTTCGAGCTCAAGAAAAACTCTAAATTATCGATTTCATAGCGCTAGGCTACCGAAATTGAAGTGGGCATTCCACTCCATAAAAAAACGCCTACAAAAAGTTGCCTGATGTATAAGAGATGTGTCTACGATATTAAAAAACTTATCCCATTTGCTGTGCCTCGCCGATACCGTATGTTTTAATATCAGGGGCCAGTTTTTACCACCGAAGAAATTCTTTATTTTCTCCTCGGTTCTATCTTTTAATTTCACTCTTAATAATCCTTTAAAAAACCGAATGACACTCCCCTTAACTCGATGTATGCACGGGTATAAAAAAATGTTGTTTATAAATTAAAATAGTCAAGTTTATCGCTCCATTGTTCTTGCCAAGATGAAGAATATCTACACATCTAACCATTGTATCAAATTTATTCTATCTGAAATTGAATCTTGTGTGGTCAGCATACGGAGAACGCAAAAAAGTCGATGAAAAAATTATCATTATAAGTACAAACTATACCACATTAATACAATTAAACAAATCAAATTTATAAATCTAAAACTTGATATTGTTTTTTCAATTTATCATATCCTTGTAATTATTTTCTGTTGTGTAAATCTTTATTTTATAGTAAGCGTAGCAACACCATTCATAAGTTTCAAACAGAAACGTCATCTATTGAACAAGCAAAGCATTGTGTGTCGATTTTCTTCGACTTACAATATGAGTTTGTGGCAAAAATACGTCTATATCTGCAGACAATTTGTCAAGTGATTTAATAAATTTAAAAAACTAAAATATCACTGATTAGTGTAATTTTAATAATTTAAGCAAGTCTACTTTCCTTTTAATTTTCTGCATACTGCTTAATTTCGACAATTCTTTGTTAATGACAATGTTACACACAGCAATTTCAAGCACAATCAATTTTCATATTAATTTTTTAATTTATTGCGTGCGAGAAAACTAATTTTGTCACTTTTCACTGTCGCAATACACCCACCTAAATGTCAAAATGTTGACCAAAGTTTTAAGCACGAATACAAAAAATTAAGAAATTTAAAATACCCTAAATTGCTTGAAGAAATATTTAAATTATCTCTCGATATTTTCAGGTCGAAAATGGAGATATCTTAGTCTAGAGCCTAAAGGACTTTAAGATATCTCGACAAATATAATATTTACCGTCCTCTGATAATTTAATTTTTTTTTGTCAGGCGACAATTGAGGACCACCCTGTATATCAAACGGTACAACATTTTTGTCCTGGAGTGAGGCTACTGGTAGAACCCTTATCGATTATTTCCGTGGTGCCCGTTTGGCAATAAAATGGCACAAAAAAGGGGGCCGGGAAATAATATGGCCCCCTAGATTTTCAATAGTTCGTTAAAGGCGTGTTTTGCCATTGTAGTAATTTAGCAAATACCCTTAGAACGGGGCGAACCGTTCTAGGATTGGGTGATATTTTTGGTGGGGTGGGCTCTCTCACCCCAGGGGTGCAAGTCGTACCGAGGGAGGTAAGATGCCTCACCCTTATTTGCAATTGCAGGGGCTGTAAGATGAGGGTTTTTTTAAGCCGATGGAAAAAACTCACCCCTTTTTAACTTGCTTGAGGTCAGTTGGAATATGTAAGTAGATGCTCGTCTTCAAAGCAATATGGGAATATTTTTTTCCGCCGAGGTATATGACGATGATACTTTTTTATGTGGGTAAATGAACGTGAGAATATTTTTTAACTATCTCTTGTTATTAGACTAATTTTTTTATCCTCAACGTGTCTCCAGTTTTTTAATTAGACAAATATACGTACCGTCGTTCCTATCGTTAGATTTTTTCAGTATTCTGGAACAACAAATGCATTTTATACGATATGTACATAGGTTACAATAATTGTGTATTCAAAATTGTGTTAAAACTGTTTTTTTCGCCAGGGCCAGTGGGTATATTTAACTAATTTTGGAACAAAGAAAACAAAAGTTGCTAAAATCTAATGGTGGCACACGACGTCTGCTGTTATTATGCTGTTAATTATTGCAAAAGTATAATATCAACAGGTCCTGCCGTCATATGTCCCATAAAAACTTACTTAACTATACAGTATTTTTTATACAGTTTTGTAGGAATAAACAAGACCATTTATAATGTTGCAGTTGATATTGATGTTTTTGTGCTATAAACATTTTTATGGATGTTTAGTTTTATAAATGTCAGACATAGAACGAAGTACCCTTCACTTTGCATCAACCAGTCTCAGTCTGGTTTTTTTGGTACCTTATTAATTTTTTTTCGTGCATCATCAGATAAAATATCCAGTCCAGCTGTAAATCATTAGTGAAAAACTGTCTGTATTATAACGCGAAAAAAATAGTTAATTTCGGTTTCGTCTGCGTTCCTATGTAAATTTTTATTGAAAATTAAAGGTTAACTAGAAAATGAGATTTCTTATAGAATCTTTAAAACTGGTATTGCACGGGCTTGTCTTCTTATGGTACCGCGATTTGTTTTTTTCTATGAATATTGTCTAAACAGCAAAAAATGTAGTGTATTTGCATTATGTAACAGTCAACAATCGGAATAACTTGTATATCCGATGTCTCAATGTCAAATTTTTTTCTTTTCCCTTGAAATACAAATACGTTCTTGTTAAAAAAAATGTTGATCCTATTTTTTTGGTAAGGCCAAAATTGGATCGTCTTATCGGCTTATATTTTACAGCGCCTGTACAATTATTTCTCTAATTTCTTATATATTTTTTTATAATAATAAACGTAATTGCAAGCGAATAGTTTAATTTTGTTTTAGTCAAATCAGTTTTGGGCAGAATGCATAAAAATGGTGTTAAATGTATTTTTGTTACTTTTAATAGTTATCTCGGTATGCAGCATTGATGAATTGAGAAAAAAGTCAGTCTCGAATACCGTTCCAGTGAAGTGGATTTTCTTAGTAATAAAAAGTAGGTAATTAACTTTTTTCTAATACATAGCCGAGAATAATATTACTTTTATGTTTTTATGTGTATTCGTTGGGTTTTTGTCATTTTTTTGGTAGTGGGTACTGTATCTTTCCATTTATATTATTCCCTACAAAAAATGATTGAGTATTGTCTGAAGAATGTTACTGCTTAAAATGTTGCCAATCGATACTTAAATTATATTTATCCTGTCGCGTTAATCATACAGTGTAAACCAAAATGTTACGTAGATTTTCGAGCATAGCAAAAAAAATTATTGAGCCAGGAAAACTTTACATAAGTAATTTAAAAATAACACTTTTTATTTAACGAAAATTGTGAATTGGGAACGTTAGCGATGCAACTTTTATATCTACAATATTGCCTGCTTAGAAAAAAGCTTTTTTATGTATTCCCGTGCACAATTATAACTAAATGCAGGTAATTAAATGTTACTTAATAAAGCATTAATTAAAAACAAGCTTAGTTTTTGTTTCATTATACTAGTAACAATATACAGGGCGTTGCCAAACAAACACAGATGATACCTGTTTCATTCAGGGAAAATAGAATTCTAATTTTTAATTTTCTGTAGAAGCATAAGAAGTTAAAATCGGCATTTTCTGGAAAACCGTTGCATCGGTTGATTTAATGAAACGAGTATATCTTTTTTATGTAGAAATGGTCAAGGATTCCGATTATCGAAAAAAGAATTACGAATTTGACAAATAAAAATAGTTTTTTGAACCTTGGCTTGACCCCCCGCCCTCCTCACCGTAGGGACACCCCTAAAAACAATGTGTCAACTTGGTTTAGATAAAGTAATTCCTCACAATAAATGATATCTCTGTACAAAATTTTATCAATTTATTTCGAAGCATTTTCGAGATATTGTAATAAAATTACTTTCTCTACCATCTGTGTTCGTTTAGCAACACCTTTTCGAAACCCCTGTATACAAATAGAGTTCACATCAATTTTTAAAACGCATGATTTTTTTAGTTTGGAAATATTTATGCGATACAGAAAACCTAGGACCTAACAAATAGGCATGAAATGACTATAACATTTATATGAGTGGAAATTCTTCCTGTAATTTTAATTGTATAGAAAAAATTTAACTTTTTTAAAGAATACTGTTTATAATTCACACCTGCCAAATGTGAACAATTCGACTAGTCAGTTCGTTACTCTGCCATGCTAACGAGGCCATTGATAAGTATCCTTAACATGTTCCGATAAAATTGAACCCTTAACGATAATTTTTTTATGCAGGAAACGATATATTTATATTTTTTTGCTTTGTGTATCTACATATAATTTATTTCTCGCTTTGTGGGCAGACCCAATGCACTCATGCGTGTAAAAGTAACAACTGGGCGGTGGTGATTATTTTTTTCGTCGGTAGGTTCACCTCTAACGACTTCAGAAGTAAAAAAAATATTTAGAGAGTTCTGTAGTTGGCTGTAGTCAAAGATTCTCATGTTTTTTTCCCGTAAAAATCCAGCCGTCGATTAAAAAACCGATAATCTTTCTTTTAGCGAAGGGACATCCACCTCATTCGCGTGTGAACATAAGAAAAAATCACCCATGTCGGGCTGTTTAATATGCGTGAGCACGGTATGTCAACACGCGTATTTAAATAATCTAACACAAAGCACCCACGGAAAAAACCACCAGGTACATCAGCCGAAGATGCTTTTGTTTTTTTTTCGGACCTTCCGTAAAGACTTTACCCTTTTCTCACAGTGGCGAGATGTTCATGTCCGCTTTTTATGCCGTCCGAGAAAAAAATCACCAATTTTAATTATGCGAAAGGATATTTAATGTATGCAAGAGGTCACAAAAAGTGCACAGGTAGGCATTGCGCGGGGTAAGGGCACGAAGTACGTTTGCCTGTGCACCAAATGCGCCTTCAGGGGTGACTGCAATTAGTTGTCTCACACAGGTATACGTTTTGCCCCGAAATTTGAATTATTCTTTAATTCCTTTCGTATTATTTCAATTGTGACTTTTCGGATTGGTCCACTTGAACGTTGTGTTAAATTTTCGAGTAATACCTACAAAAGAAATTCTACTTCTGTGTCAAAATTTCGGAGCGACATAAATTATTAGGACTGTGCAAAATAATTTTAGCAAAAAATCTAAAAAGCAGCTGTTGTTATTATTTAAATCGATTTATTAATTCGCTCCTTATTTTGATTTTCGGAAGGTTTTTCGCAAATTTCGTCACTCGTTAATGTAATTGTTATTTATTTTGTAAATTGGTTTTGTTGTGTCGGGATAGTCATATCTTGGGAACAATGTAGATTATTTTCTATAAATATAATGCGTTGTGATTATCAACAATATTTGTGTTAGGTAAATCATAATTGTAAAAAGTTAAACGGATATTAATTGACGAAATGTTCTTTTGTGGCGGCAGTATGTACATTTTTGGGTAACAAAAGAAGCGTAGTTTGAATTAATACGAGATTAATAGTGTGGCAATTATATTTTGAAAGGTACGGCAATTCTTAAGAGGACAGATATTAAATAAATCAAGAATAAAATTTCCATGTGGTAACGGAAAGCAATTATTGTACCAGTAAAATTTAATAAAACCACTTTTTACCGTAAATTTCTCTCCGGAGAAAAACTTGATTGAAAACTACACATATAAACTGCATAGCCGTTTTTATGCCGTGCGACATCTGTTGAATATGATCACGTATCGGCTTATAAGAAAAATTTCATGCAATTTCCCATGATCTGAAAAAAGGAATAGAGAAATTTCTTTTCTACTGCGCAAGCCGGCCAATAAAAAAGTTACCCAAACAGAAATGCAGACACCGAGTGCAACGACAATTGAGAAATCGATAAAAGTGCAGGTCAGGAGTGACCAAAAGAACATAGATGTACTGACAATGCAGTGGCGGAGCACGTTCTCAATCTGCAACCCACCTAATAACTTCTACCAGCCTACAAAGGATTTCTTACTATAATACGGATATTTTATACGAGTCAATAATAAGCACAACTACAATTTTGTGTAAGTATGATGAAATGATATTAATATGGCGCAATGACAACCGTGTGTACTGTAAGCCTCAAATTTAGGAAAAAATTTAATTAAAAAATAGCACACTAACCTCTATGATATCTTATATTAAATTATAAATACTGCTTTAACTTTATTTCTGCTACTATAACTTCCATATTAATTTGTTTGTTTGAATAACAAAATTCTTAATTTACCAAAGAAATGTCTTTTAAAACTACTATACTACTGTGGTCTTCCATTTTGTGCAAAAAAATGTTACGATTGTGATTATGTTATAAAAAGTATTTTCATATGAATACACACAAAGATATTGCTCTTAAATGCAGTAAAATTAAGTATATAGGTACAGTGAAAATATCTCCTAAAATATATTTTATCAAAATGTTGCGTTTTTGTTAATTTTTTTATACGAATATTTTAAACCTGTTTTCCAAATTCGTTTGTCGACTTCACTTGAATACTGTTTGTTTTATTTCACTATTTTCTTCCTATATACTTATGTGTGTTGGTTTTACAACTTTAATTAATGTAAACTTTTTTAAAAAAATACAATTTGTGGGTAATGTATAACACAAATTGTAGTTAGTCGTGTTTTATGTCATGGTAAACAGTAATAAAAAAGCTAAAATGATGTAAATTTTAAATATATAAATTTTTTCTGTATATACATTCATTGAGTATTAACACATTTTGCAGTATTTCCTACGTCCTACCCCACAAACCAAGCCGAGCTGCAGCTATTCCGAGTAATGCAAAACGCCTCGCTACTGCTCTACTACGACACACTCCTGGAAATGGGAGGTGACGATGTCCAACAGCTCTGCGACGCCGGAGAGGAAGAATTCCTAGAAATAATGTCCTTGGTAGGGATGGCTTCGAAACCTCTGCACGTCAGAAGGCTGCAGAAATCCCTACAGGAATGGGTAACGAACCCCACCAAGTTCAAAATCCCTTTAGTGCCAGGCGAAGATTTCGAGCTGGAGCTGTCGAGTCCTAGAGTGACCAGCAACCACGTCTTCTACACAGACAGTGGCGACAACAGCAGGACGATGTACTCCCCTTCGCCGGGCGACCTTTGTGCCTTACCTCCCGTTTCTAGCCCTGGTTTATCTCTAAGCAACAAAAGGTCAGTACTTGAAAATACTTCGAATAGAAGTTTGAATGTTTTTTGGTTTCAGGCCTTATTCCCCGTTGGACCCAGCTTGTCCCCCATCTTCTAGTTCAAGTCCTGGGGGTAATATGTCCGTACAACTGTCCCCAAGTCTTACAGATAGTCAGATAGTCAAGCTAGCAGCAGCCGCCGAAAGGTTAAGCAAGAAGCTCCCACAGTTCGAGCCAAAGCCTCACAACACCAAGAAGAAGGTTTGTAAGGAACTGGAGCTTGTGATTTCCATGCCAGAGAACGATCCACGTCGCATGGACGAAATTCGGAGGTACGCAGCCATATACGGACGTTTCGACTGCAAAAGAAAGCCAGAGAAGCCGTTGACTTTACACGAAGTATCCGTGAACGAAGCTGCCGCACAGATCTGCAGGTTTATCCCAGCTTTGCTTACAAGACGAGACGAACTGTTCCCCCTGGCAAGGCAAGTTGTCAAGGATTCGGGATGTTACTATTCCAAGACACAGTAAGTGTTCTTCTTTAACACTTGCATGTCTACCATCGGCTGTTTCAGGTTGTCGACCGTGTATATGAACAAACACATGCACATGGGCCACGACAGGGAAGGGGAGAACAATATCTCCGCGAGGAGCAGCCCAAGGATCATGGTCCCGGATAACGACGGACCCATGATGAAGAGGCCCAAGCTCGAGTCGAACTCGGACGGGGATGACCTGCAGCAGGTCAGCCAACTAACGAGACAAAAGCAACACTCACATGTCGTTATTAACTTAGAGGATTAATTTTCCCGCTTAATGCTTTGCTTTTTTTTAGCTTGCTCTCGCGTTGGGGGCCTAGATTTACGAGAAATCCATTACTGTAAGGTGCATGCTGTGTACGTAGGGTTAAGATGCTTCGCGGTGCTTCAGGAGCTTTAATTGCTTATTTATTTACGGTGGTTATGTGAAAAAATACGTCCTTTCGTGCAAAATTTGTCGGTACCTATTAATGAAGTAGTTGCGGTATTTAGAAATATGTTTTGCTCTCTGTATATTACAAATTTTATTTTTTATTAATGTGACATATATAGTATATGTAAGGGCTTGATGTCCACAAGCAATACTGACCTAAAAAATTTGGTCTGCTTTTTACTAAATTGTATAACGCTGATTCCGGTTTACATCCAACAATTTGGTTTGTGATTTTTTATTTTGTGCAATTAATTCAAGTCCTCGGATAAATAGGACGTAAGGAAATTCCAAATAAAATTAAGTTTTTTGGAATAAGTTGGATTTTTAAACTGTCATGGTACAATGAATCGTGAAATGCCTTATATAGTTTACTTAGTCATACATTATTTTATATTTTTTTATTTTTAAAGTATGTCTATTTTTTCTTGATAACAACGCTAGTCTGTAGGTGTAAGTTTGTTTGTATAATTTTTAGCGTACGCAAAATATATTTACAATTTTTTTTACGCACTGTGATAAATGTAAGTTTACGAAATTTGATTATTTTTGGAGGACGTATTTTTGATCATGGTAGCATAACTGCATACAGTCAACAACAATTATCTTGGTCATTAATTAATTCTAGTCAAAATAAATATTATTTAGAGGTAAACCAGTTTTGTTGGCACTATTTAATATATACTTACTTCGCTTAATATTTAACAAAAGTGTTTATAACAAAGGTATTTTAAAATTAAGTCGATTATTAACTCGCTTTTTTGTACGTGATTAAGGAAAAACTGTATTCGAAATTATACTTTATACAATTATTTATGGATTTTTACGTATTAGCCTTTGTTTACGCCGAAAATATCGTGAAACTTATTTACAGTTGTCTTAAAATGTGTTCTCAGATACCTCTATCAGTATCGAGATGGCGCTGTAGTACGGATGCATTACATAAACCTACACTTAACGCCAAGGTTTGTAACGTCTGCAGCCAGTTGCTAGTTCTGCCACTTACAGCTAGAGGGCGGGAGAAAGAGTATCTGTTTTGATGCATCAATATCTTTTAAAATTACAAGTGTTGGGAGATAATTTATATACTTTTTCAGAATTCACGTATCGTAAATTTTGAGTAAGTAATGTTAAAATATTCTTAATTTGTTTTTGTTTGTTGAGGACGTGTAAAGATGTGTATTATATTTTCATTAGCGGTGAGTATTTCCGAGAATTTAGTCTATGAATAAGTCCTTTACAGTAATTGTCATAAATCGTTTTGAATTTACGTAATTGAAAATGGTTTTATAAATATTTAAAATAACATCTTATATTTTCTTGGAATATTTACTGAATTTTATACCGGACATAAATTGCTTGTGAAATATGTTTACACGTGGATTATGCTGAATATTCTAGGAAAGACATTCGCCAAAAACGGAAATTAAGATAATGGTTCTATCTCTGTAACATAATTTATACAGCCTGTTTACTATAATAGGGCCTCTCCTATGTACCTCGCTTAATACACGATGCACGTCAAAAATGTTTTTTGTTGCATTTTTTGAGGCCTTGTTGCTTGTAAAAACAAATTTAAGACCCATGGCCAACTTTACGAGTAATAAAAAAACCGGAAAACTACCGAATGCTTAGGGCCGTCTAACTTTTTTATTTTAAGAGATAGAGAAAACTTATTTTAATAAAATTGCATAGCAAAATTGATATCTTTCACCTGGTGTAATCAAATTTTTGAATCTACGTATTGAATTTGATGCGCCCTCTACACGGACAAAAAAAATGTCATCGAAGCAGGCTGTGGATACAAAATATTGCTTGTTCTTTCTTCTTTCATGCGATGTACTACATGTCGCCTTTCTGTTATATATTTGTATTACATTTTTTATAATTTTGGTATCAAAAATGTAGATTACTGTAGAAATTGCTTTAAACAGGCCAATTACAAAAAATTTAATGAATATAATGTACTTCTTTTAAGCTAAGAATCTGCAATATCAGTTTACCATCATAGGAGTAAAGTCCTATGATTTTGGTATCAAGAATTCTAACCCAAACGTTTACAGAAAACCTCTGTTTAAATGCAGTTTCTCCATGTCAATATAAATGACCATTAGTCCATTTGAAGTAAATGTTTCCATTAAAAAATCCATTGTTACAAAAATTAGACACATCTGACCAGAGAGTTCTTCTGCATATAAAAGGATCTTCCCTCTTTCTTTCTTTTCACTACCTACAAAACCCCAATCTCCTACTCCTTCCTCTCTCAAGCTCAAGAGATGAACTTTTTTCGCCTTATAACATTTGAAACTTTATTTCCTTCTTGCACTATCCTTCTCTAAATTGTAGTTCACTTCAATCTCTCACTGTTCTACTCATTTTTCATATTTACATACGTAATTTAAAATTCTGTTAACATTAAGTACGTATTTTATTAACAACACCTGATTTTATTAGCGAAGGTTTTCTACATTCCGCAAGTGCTTGAATAGAATTAAAATTGCATTGATAGTACAATACAAACATATTACATACTTCTCAGTATGTGAAAATATCATTATTAATCAAAATTATACTCTTTCAAATCACCGTTAACTGTAACAATTATGTATAAACTATAACATATTTAGCGTAAGCTACTTTGTGCAAGAACAATGTTGAAGGCTCAGTTTACTCTAAAGTAAAAAACCAATATTATAATAATGTGAAAAGAAAATCTGCGGTTTGCTTTAAAGAAGTACATTATATTTATTAAATTTTTTGTAGTAGACACGTGTCTACAACAATTTCTATGTTAACACGAAAATGTTTTTTATACCAAATTTGTAAAAAATGCAATAAATATAAAAGGTACAGGCAACATGTAGTATATCGCATGAAAGAGGAAATAACAAGCAATTTTTTGTAGCCACAGCCTGCTTCGATTTTTTCAGCCCGCGTAGAGGGCGCAGCAAATTGTATACGATATTTTGAAAATCTGTTTACATTGTTTTTTATTATTACTCACAAAGTTGGCCATGGATCTCAAATTTGTTTTTACGAGCATAGAGGCCCCAAAAAATTTAACAAAATACATTTTTGACGTGCGTCGTATATTAAGCGAGATCCATAGGAGTGGCCCTCTTATAGTAGACAGCCTGTATACATAGGATCAAAACCAGGATGTAACTTGGAGGACTGGGAACTGAAGTGAACAGTATATGAAGGTAAGGAAGAACACAATGTGAACAACGTTTCGTCTTGTGGAACTTCCAAGAGAAAGATGATAAACAATGAATTGGTAATTTTCAAGATTTTTCTCAGCTTCAATTTAGCGCTGATATTTATTTTATTTTATGTTATTCGTTTCAGTTGAAGTTTAATACACTACCGGCTGCTTTTGGTTTTTGGTGGTAGGTAATTGCACTTACAGCTTCAGAAAATTTTGCAAGTGGGAGATTTTGCCAAAGCCGGGACAGGACGGTGCAGTAAGTTCTAAGAATGCCTTCTAATCAAACAAATTTAATTTTATGGTATTGTTGCTTAAAACATGAATGATCTAAAACATCTTGATGAAATTTCCGTATATGCTAGTCATATACTATTTATCAACGTAAATTCGTTGACTTGTTTTGGGTGATTCATGTGCTCTGCTTAACGCCGCTTTAGTGATGCAACTGAGATAATCGCTGATTTTGTTTTTAGCATGCAAGTCTGCTTTTATGAGGTAAGGCTAGTAAGGCACTCGGCCGATATTTGCATGCTGGTTCCTTTAAATATGTTTTTATTCAATAAATTAGTCATTTGTATGGATATTTCGTTCTAGGATTACGATGATGCAGTCGTTATGAGAACATCTTTACATTCCCTGTTTCAGCAAAACTCAAAAAACCACCACTCGACCGCAAGGTAGGATATCTGATCGCCCTCAATGTCAGTCGTGACTCAACAGAGATTTCCTTATTATTTATCAGTCCAATTTTGACTAAATTAAAACATTTTTCTTGTTGTTCTTTGTGTTCGTCCATTTTAACTTTTACATTACTGAATATGTATGTCAGTCACGGGTCATAAGTTTTTTTTTAATTATTTCTGTTTACGTTCTAATGACTTGTTTTTCTGCACAGGGGAAACTTGTCGAGAAGATCCTCTTTGGGAGTGGAATTGGAAGAGTCAGATTCCCAATTTACATACAGCAATTCCAGTAGCCCGCAGGTAAAATTTTCGACAATCAAATCATTACTCGCTAATAAAAGACTACATGTGTTTGTGTAATGTTAATATTTGTAGTCAGATCACGTCTAAACAGTTTTAGATGATGAATTCATCATGTATCTATGTTTACGTAACGAATTATCGCTGATAGGGATCTCGCTTAGGTATCGGTGGATATTTTTAAATCTGTTTTCAGAGAAAACTGGAGGAAGGCGACAACGACGATGATGCCAGTAAATATTCCCCAAAGGTACAAATCATAGCGGCCAGCGGAGACAACATCATAGCAGTGGCTAACCCGGCGCTGGCAATGTCACCGGCCATCTTGCCCCCCCTGAACCCCCTCATAGAAGCCCGGGAAAACCGCTCCGACAAAGATTGACCGGCTTGTTTTCTTTACAACATATATTTATCCTTCTGTAACACACTGTAATACTGTGATTTATAACGTAATTTATCCGAAATTGTTATAGTTGACTGATACTTTGTAAGTTATATTAAGCAGCAATTTTACTTGTTTTAATCGACCCTTTTTTTACTTCATAATCAAAATATGTTTGTACTTATCACTTTTTTTTACATACCTAAGTACTCCGTAGTCCACCTATTGTCGCATAATCGACTCTACTTCTGTTTTTATGATGTAACATAAATAGGAACTTTGAAATATATTTTCATAAATTCGTAAAGTACAACTTATTGTAGCTATTGTTAATAAATATTATTTAAAGAAATCACGTTTCCATAATCTCCTAACTATATACAGGATGACTCACGAGGAATTTCATTGAGGGGAATATCAAATGACCATTTTAGCTCTAAGTCTACAAATGACCCTGTATATTACTTTTTATTGGCATTTGATGTTCCCTTTAACGGACTCTTGTTTGTGGTAAAAGTTGTAATATTTCTAGTGACTCACCACGTTTTAATCATTTGGAAAGGTTGGTGAAAAAGAAAGACGATTCAAATATCTGTTTTATAATAAAATGTTGTAACATAAATACATAAAAAACTTAACATAATACATTATAACGGTACAATGTCACATTTTTTTTGCTTGTTGGGAAGAGTAAGTAGTTTTTTGGGAATCTACACAATTACTGGGACTAGAATAAAAAATACCTGAAATTATAACTCAAATAAGTCATAACGTCAGTTGTCATGTGCACAATTCGACGATTTTCCAACTTGTTTGTTACTGGCTCAAAACAAAGGCATAAGCGAGAAGACCAATTCGGGGGGACAGCGCGTTAGACATTAATCCAAGTTCCTCTTAATCCAGTCAATGAAATTCGTGACCCTTGTGTATACCCCAGGGTACCCTGCTTCAGCACATCGGAAACCGTAGGACACAACGCCTATCTGGTAGTATCTTATGTATCTCGCTTCGGTTTTACCGTACAAAAGCGGCCCTCCGGAATCGCCCCGACAAGCGTCCTTTCCGCCGGTGGTCCAACCCGCGCATATAATTCTGTCGTCGATGACGGATTTGTTGGCGAAGACTCTCTTACAGTTGTTGTTGTCCACCACGGGGACCGAGGTGACTTGCAGCACCGAACTGGAAGGACCATCTGCAAAAGAACACTCGTTAGGCGGCTAGCCCACATGGCTGGTGTTGCCAAAACTACTTACTGAAATATATGGATCCCCATCCTGTCACAAGAGGCCTGTACTTCACAAAATTGTTTGAGCGATAAGGTTCTTCATGTGGTAAACACACGGGCCAAACGGAATCTGAAATTAAATAGAGTTAAGATGGTTCGTTGAGTCCTTGTCTGACATTTACCGTTACTGGGTTTTCTTTCCATGGTGAGGATGGCGATGTCGTTGGTGAACTGCACAGAACTGTAATCCTCGTGGATTTTGGTTTTGATCAAAGGTATGTCTTCTGGTGACGCGCCGTCTTTGTCGTCGTAAAGGTCGTGCTCTCCCACGCGTGCCAAGTAACTGGAAAATGTAAGCGAATGTATAATTATATATAACAATGTCGTACCAAGTCAACCATCATTCTTTATGTGCATGTTCCGGGCAGCGCGAAAAAAAAAATGTTCTTGGAAATAAGCTCTAATAGAAAACGATTTTTAAAGTTTTTCGCAATATTAAAGAAACGCCCTGTATATTTCTCCGTGTTGTTCAGCATAAGACTAACTTTTAGGTGACAATAACCGATAGCAATAGTATAATAATATATATTGGCTGAATACCCAATTTATTGTTTCGATTTTGGATGAAAAATACTTACAGATCATTTCTGTTGTGAACACAGTGGGCAGCAGTTAGAATATGCCTGTCTGTAATGAGTGTACCGCCACACAACCATTTAGGGGCGTTAGGGTTCTTCGAATTCCTGTACCCCAGAGCGACCATCCAAGGAAATTCGCCTGGAACAGAAAATGTCAAAAAATTACTATTAGTTTAGGCATAGTTGTATTTTCCACACATTCCCGTTAATTCACGCGAAAGCAATTATCAGACACATAATTGTATCGCCACAAAATTGTATGTGATTATCTGATTAAAAAATTATGCAAACAATTTGTAGGATTCCCCCAACGTAAAAAATGACTTTCGTTCTCTTCTTTCACGCGAATGGCCTTGGTGTTATTTACTTATTAAGTAAACCGCTTCTGAATCATAAACCTTTCTTACTTTTCTGTCATATTAAAACAGCTGTAAATGCTGCAGGTGGCACTGCACTGGAAGTTCCCGCGAGTAGATATTGTGGTACCTGTTGTATCTATATCCGTTTGGTTTAGACTTGGCCCCAATTTTATCAGACGGACAAGGTGACAAGTAACGTAATATCCTTATGAAATATGCTTTCGTATAAAGAAACAGGCGACGGGAAGAAAGAAGTGATATCATTGTTGATGCCTGCTTGATTTTTAAGAATTTGTTTAGTCATAAATAATTCATATTAGGAATAAAATGGATGATATATTGTCGCGCGTTATTAATATTTATATTCAACCAGCGCTTTTTTGTCACTGTTTATTCCCATTCATCAACTGCTTTTATATCCTAAAATTAAACACGCATTTTTTATTATATTTTTTAACTCGCTTTCTAATATTGGCTGAGCAATAGTACAATTTAGAATAACTTTTTTCTCTATCTTCCCTGACTGTTTTTTTTTTGGCAAGGGTTTATTTGATAGTTTTGCTATAGCTGGGAAAATATTCACATAAGCATAGAAAAAACTAACTACACGGATGCAAACAATACATAACTTTAGACAATATTTTTCCTCTAATTTTGATGACAAACATTAATAGTTTCTACCGTAACCGACATAAAAACAAGTTCATAAATTTTAAGATGAAAACGACTTGACATTTAACAAACCCGCAGTGAATAGTAATAATTGCACGTTATGAGCAGATGCACAGTTGTTGCATAACTTATTAAATAATGGATGTATATATATATATATAATTTATTCATTTTTCAAAGTTGTTATCACTAATTTGCAATAATCTTACCGAGGGTGACAGGCACTCCGCCAACAATTTTTGTGTTGGTCTTATTGGTAAATCCGCAATCAGGTGGGCTGAGTAATCTGCTCTCGTTTTTACTCTCCTCGTTCTCGGAGGAGTCATCGGGTTTGCTTTTATCTCCGTCAGGTTCAGCGTCTATACTCGTCGGGTTGCTTTTTGGAGTGATTTGTGGGCAACAAACCATAGGAGTGCTACCGATATAGCCACAAGTGGAACTTCTTAGGTAGTTTCCAACGGCTGGGTTCGAGCCTTGAGAAATTAGTAAGTCGATTAGAACTTTGCACTGCTTTATGCTTATGCAGAGGCCGTACTCGTCCTTTGGGGTGTAGCAAGGGGTCCCATCGTTCACTGTAACAAATTCGGAAGTTGGGCGAATTTTCTAAATTAAAAAACATGGGTCGTCGGCGTGGTTTTTCCGCCGCTAAAGGAACACCATCGTGTGTAAGAGGGTTTTAGACTTCCACATATGTGTGGGTTTATTTTTAATAAATTTATCTGGAGCGAATTGGTCTCTTTAACGATAATTTTAATATGTATATGAATCGATTAATCTTGACCTGATTTGCTTGCAACTTGATCGTAATACTTGATTTATTTTCAACTTTAAATCGAACCGACTTTATTTCTGTTAAGCTGCACACAAACAAGGGAAAATATCACTAAAATACCGTAATTATTAGCGAGTTATTCAATTAAATAGGTTTGTAAACTATATTTATATCATTTACATGTTGTCTAATTTATTTCCGGCCTGTTTATTAATAACCAATTTAGCGTTATCCGGAAAACTATTATAGTTGCAGAGATAGATTGGGTAGTTCCGCAATTTTCAAAAAAATCTTCGGGTGAAATTGCCTGTGACTGAACTAATTAGATGTGACCATTTTTAAGTATGCAGTAATTTTTTAAGAAAAAAAATCTTGGACGAAGTAGGACAAAAAGAATTTAATATTACGAATGTTTTAAATGAAAAATGTAACTACGTTTCGAATTGCGGAATAATAGACGCATTTATATTCCAGATTTGTGATGCCGATGCTCATTTGTTTTTCTAATAGCAAAGTTTCATGCGTTAATCATGAGACCAGGATTTGATATAATTTTTTTTTGTTTCTTCGAAAGATACGCGAAAAATAAAACGGTATAGACTTCCAGAACGTAGTTCACAAATCTTATCAAAGACTGTAGTTTTTATGTATAAATAAATCTTTTATCAGGAACTGGACTGATACATGTAAATAAGGAAAACAAATATGGATTATTTATATTTTTAAATCTTCTGGTTCTTTGAATAAATTAATTCATATTTAAGTATTTTAATTTGATTTTTATTACTCCAAACTTAGACTAATTCACAATTTAGTAATATGAGTACTATAAAAAAACAAGCAAAACCCTATTTAATGAAAAAAGTCGGAAGAAAGCAAAAAAATGTATTTATTAAAGCAAATTATAACAGTTACCTATCTTTTGTGTTATTATCTAAAATTAAAAGTATTTGCTAATGACCCACCTTGTCCCAAGACGCCGCCAGCGAGGAGGAAACACAGAAAAACATTCAAAGTCAACACTTTACCGATCATGTTGCGGCAACACAGAACGGTGACAAAAAACTGAGGCCAGGGAAGATGCGATACTGAGATATTATTCTCTGCAATGGCTAATGTACTGACAGTGATTGTTAATATGACGCTAGTAGCCCCCCCAAAGTCCCACGGTCAGTTGGAAGGTCGGGTGAATATAGTAAATATATGATAGAAAAAATGGATGACTAACTATCCTTGCATAACCAGATAAGAGGAGAATTATTCAAATCAACTAGTTTTTTGGGATTTTTCAAAATACCTTTTCGCAACAGAAAAGACGCGTTTAATTGTGGGGAAACCGGGAGCGTCCTGTTATATTTTTCGAATTATTTCTAGGAGGACGTAATATAAACATTGGTCAGAGCGTTCTAGGTCAACACTTTTTAGTGTTTATCTGTAAAAACATAAATTTACACATTTTATTAGGAAACATTGCGATTACTTACTTACTTTTTATTGACCACTTTATATACAAAAAAGTACATTTGAAGTCTCAATATTAATATTGTAATAATATTATACATACATACAAAGTACGTTAAAAACAAATATATATTTATTTACTAAGCTATAACAATATACAGCATATTGACTCTAGCCAGTGATCACGCTGTATATATGATTTTATTCGTATTGATTAAGGTAAAGTAAGGGGTCAAATGAATTTTCAAAATTTTTCCGTGATTTTTGACAGACTGTATTTAGGTGAAAAATGGTCGTATCGGAAATTAAAAAAAAAGCTGAAAAAAATGTTTCCAAGTCTCTGGAAAAAGAAACTAAAAAATTTGCAAAATTTTTTTCGTCGCGCCATTTAGAATTGCATGAAACCGTCGCTCCTAAAAAATTTCAACCGAAAGATCTAAAAATTACTCTTAGAGCTTCAAAATGCTTTTTTTTAATTCCCGATACGACCTTTTTCACCTAAATACAGTCTTGTCAAAAATCACGGAAAAATTTCGGAAATTTCTTTGACCCTTTAATTTTTTGCATTAGTTTATATTGATTGCAAAGTTGATTCGTTTGTGTAAGTATTTAATAACAAACGAAATATGAACTACCCGATTGTCGTAACAATGATATTGACCCAATATCTTGTAAAAGTGTAAACACCTATTTTTAAAATATGCATTTTATAACTGTTGCTGTGCCGAATCAAGGATTCTGTTCTAATGAGTTTAATATGTCTAATACGCAATCATTATAGAACGTAATGTGTGATTCTTATTCTGTTCTGTCTTTGCCTATTAAGTAAATATAGGTATTTTAATTAAACTTACTATTTCCACAACTGTGTTACACAATTTAAAATACATAGATTCAATTATTGATTTTCTTCGACGTTGTAGGTTATGCAACACACATTGCGCCGCAGTCTTTTGAGTGCATATGTATGAAAACTTATTTGTACTATTTTGTGTTTCTCTTACAATTGGAAATAAAATAGATCTTTAATATTTATTAGGTATATACATTTTTACGTGTGACTCAAATATATTTGAAAATTACCTGCATTATTTTGAAATATGAAACAATTACTTTGGGCTTTCGCAAGTAGATGGAGCGACAGTCCCATTTCTATGAATTATCTATTTCAAAATATGTTTTAGACTGGATTTGGTCATGCGTTTATATAAACCAACAAAACTTACGTAAATCATATTAATTAATTAATTAATTACCTGAAGGTATTCTTTGAAGCCTGGTTTTTTACTTCCTGATTATATATTGCCAGATCCGTGGCGTAATTTGTTTGCGCCACAACCCATTACTGTTAATGGAGAATTTGGGTTTATACTTTTGCTTGCAAATGCTGACAAAATCACGTTAATGGCCGTTTAATACACTGCTCGCAATCGTGTTTATCGATTCTAATGAATTTTGATTAATATATCAAATCTATGCCTAAATTAGTTGATTGAGGTACGGGTTCGGGCGTTCCAACAAAGTAGTTTGAACTAATGAAAGGTACGCCTACTAAAAAACCTTTGAAGGGTTAAATTTTTTATTAAAAAAATAATTAAACACGCAGACTTTTCTAATACAACCTTTATTTGTTATCAGGTACACGGTAAATAAAAAAAACTATTAAACAGTTATTTCATCTGTAAATCGACTCTTATCATCTAGATTAATAACAATAGAATGAGTTCTGGCATGTCCGGACATGAGGTACCTTCCGTTGCTGTCCCCAGCGTTCTTCCCGTCCTTATTCTTTACCTCTGTGGAGGGATATGTCGAGCCCGAAGCACACTCCTCCGGAATGTTGGTTTCTTTGGTTTCCTTAGCACCGCCGGCCGTCTCGCCGTTGGCCTTTGGCTCGGCGGCGAATGAGACACTCTGTCTTTTGATTTTCACCGGTGAGACATCGTCGGTGCTCGGATCCGCCATCACCCCGAGACTGCTGCTGGACTTGATCGGGTTCTGTGAATTCTCTGCCTGCACGTTGTCGTGTGTCCTCGCCGCGTCTTGCATGGCAATTATTTTGGACGCCAAGTGGCGGTTCCCCATTCTCATGTTCCTCTCCCTGAGGACCTCCAGTTGAGTGTAGACCCTCAGGAATTCCTCCTGGACGTCTTGCTCGTTGTACTTCGAGTAGAGGAAGTCCTGGCCTCCTATAGCCGAGTTGACGCTGTAGTGGATGTTCTCTGTACGCGTTTTGCTCATGAATTTGGACGAGGGGGTCTTGGACACCATGCCGGAGCCCTCGTCGCTGCGACCCTTATTCTTGAAAACCATGAACACCTGAACAGAAAGAGCTGGTACAGTTATATGCCTCGAAAGTGCGTTAAAATAAATGCACGTGGCGTAATTTTAGGCGGGGGTAATTTATTTTAAATAAATAGTTGATTTTTAATCTGTCATGGAAAATAATTTAGTAAAAATAGATTGCTTTTGCATGACGTAAAATTACTGATTAAATTATATTAAAACAATGTGACGTGTATCTTCTTAAATGTCCAAAAAGTTTTTTTGGCGCTCTACGTGGGGCACAAACATGTTTCTTGAACGAAATGAAGACTATTACGTTTAAAAGTATACGAAAGACAGTATGAGGTGTGACTTACCTTACTTCCAAATATTAAGCAGAGGAGCAGGGTGACGGTGAGCTGGGTGTGACAGAAAAATATGATGTACATCAAGTCGGGATTCGCTGGTTTCTGCAGGAACAGCCTGTAAAAAAAACATGAATTATTAATTAGAAGTTAAAAGTGAGCTTTTTTCTTTTCGGGTTTATCTCTAATCTGGCCTTAATTAAACTCCAAAATTAGTTGATTAGCTTTATTTAAAAGACGTCTGGCAATTATCTCTTACACCCACTATTAAGGCGGTAGAACGAAATCCACATTATACTTAATAAGCATGAATTGTACGGAGCAATATGGTTCCTTTGTCTAATTAAATATATTTATTCGAACAAGATGTAGCAATTACTGCGTCTGACTTGTTCGTTTCAGCAAATTTGCGTTGAAAGCAATACCTTAATTCCTCATAATTAAAAGAAATACAGACCTACCACTGCTTGCCGTATTTCATAAAAACGAGACACAAAATATTTTCGTTTGGTTAATACAAATTGACGTTAAAAATAGTTGTCTGTACTTTTCATGCGACATATGTTATCCGTCGTATTTTTGCCTCCTGATCACGAATCCGGCGTCAGAATTGAGCTATCACATCACAGGAATTTCCTAACCTCAAAAAACAGGTCAAAAATAGCAATAATTCCCGAAAAAGTGCTAGGAAAAACACAACATTTTTTTTTCTGTATTCAAATGTTCATTTATATGGTTAAGACCCCGCTGAACGTGAATCCGTGGTCAGAATTGATGGTTCTTTTTCTAGCCTAAAAAACGAGTCAATTAAGGTCAGATATCACGAATTTTTAAAAAATTACAGATTCGCGCCAAATTTGGTGTCCGGGGGTTTTCGGGGTCGCTGATCACGGATCCGAGGTCAATTTTGCAAAATTCAAGATGACGGATCCAAGATGGCCGACCAAATTTTCTAAAAATAACACATACGCGTCAAATTTGGTATACGGGGATTTTCTGGGTCGCTGATTACGATTCTGAGATCAGATTTACAAAATTCTAAAAATTTAATCAATTACCTATGTACTTTAAGAAGGTTAAAACATGATTGGGTACTCAGGTTATAAAGTAAACAAAAGTATTACAAAAATTTAAAAATTTGTTCGGACATCTTGGATCCGCCTTCTCGAATTTTGCAAAATTGACCTCGGATCCGTGATCAGCGACCCCGAAAAGCCCCGAATACCAAATTTGACGCGAATCTGTTACTTTTTGAAAATTCGTGATATCTGACCTTAATTGACTTGTTTTTTTTAGGTTAGAAAAAGAACCATCAATTCTGACCGCGGATTCACGTTCACCATATAAATGAACATTTGGATATAGAAAAAAATTTTTTTTTGTATTTTTCCTAGCACTCGTGAATTTTTGGTATTTTTGACCTGTTTTTTGAGGTTAGGAAATTCCTGTGATGTGATAGCTCAATTCTGACGCCGGATTCGTGATCAGGAGGTAAAAATACTACGGATAACATATGTCGCATAAAAAGTACAGACAACTTTTTTTTTTGTGAGACTGTGTAATTGTGTCGCGTCAGTTTCACAAAACTCATTTTTTTCTGGTATCCATCAGACCTCGGATGAAAAATATGACTTCTGCCAGGCTCTGTTGTCACACAAGATTTAAATTCTGCGCCACCCACGGCGCGAGATAAAACTAATCCATCGGCTTCAAAAGTAAACATAAACTTCTAGCCATTCCGTATAAGAAGCTTGTTAAAATTTGCAGGAATAGAGGTACACCTTGGAACATCTGCTTCAGCTTTGAATATCAATATTTTGTCCTGCGTCATACCCGTCGATCCCTTTTGTCTAACTTTCCAAGGCTGCGAAGACGCTAGACTTCTTGGTAAATAATTTTTAACATATACGTTTGTCATCCCTCCGCAAACTAAATCCGAACTCTCGTTTTAATGTGGCGTACTTTCCGGGAGATTTATGCTTCCCTCTGTCCTTTGCATTCCAAGCTGCAGCACAGTGAGTTAAAGTTTGGTATGCAAAATATGCTGGTTTTTAAAATGATATACATGCTGCGTTGTGTAGCTACAATATTCAGTCAGCCCGGAATATATATTCCTCACTGTCGCCATAATTCATTGCGGCAAATAGTCGACGTTCCCATTAAATTTCATAGATAATTGCGTTTCAACTGATAAGTAACTGCGCACAAACGTTGTGACATTCAATATTTCAAAATTATGTATGCTAATAACTACTAAATCATATTTCCCTTAATAACCGTTGGTTTTAGTCAAACCAGATTTTTTTATTGTCTAATAGTAGGTTCATCCCTCTGTAAATGGGAATGACGCATAAAGTGGTACTTTAATTGACATCCAACGTTATCTATTACCAGAATAGTAACCCTATAAAACAATGAAACTGGACAGTATCCCTTAAACTTTTTGCAAAGAAATTTTGAGTTGGCCGAGTTAATTTTTATGTTTCAAAAATCATTACTGACAATGCTTAAGGTTAGTTATGTGGTTAATTATAGAAAATAAGACACAAGGTGTCTCAGAAAAGTTTCAGTAAATATTCAGACAAATTTCAAGGTTAAATCAAGGTGAAATTGAAAATATTAAATGGAACACCTAATTTTTTTGGTAGAAATCGATAAAAACCAAACGGATAATATTTCCTGTATGTCCTTGGAGGTCAAAATATTTTTTATCTGAATAACTCGACAAAAATATTTCAAGCAAATCTCGTAGGATTTTGAATGACAGAGCAGTGGAAGTCGCGGTTTACTTTACTTCCGAGGGCTCACCTCTAAGGAGCCCTAAGTGGCTTATCTCAGTTATCTCTCGGAATATACAGGAAATTGGGGGCATATTAAATTTTAAATCATCATTTATTTTGTCGTAGCTGTTTTGATTCAGCCAAGTTTACATCATTAAATATTAATACACTTCGTTTAAATTATCGGGTATAGGCACCCGTATTTTGTGATTTTTGCCGGTAAAAGTGTTTTATTTCATGTTTTTTCCAAACAAATTTAGTGTTTAAAAAAAACGTAAACAAAATCAAATTTCGTTGCACTTTGTGCCACCTTATAATAAGTACACGGATATGAATATCAGTTATTTAAAGGCCTTAAAGACATTTATTTCTTCGCATATTAAGCGTTGTTAGATACTGAAGTTGTTAAAGCGCGTAGTCTATGCTTAAAATCTAGTATATTTCAGAAATTTTCTACCTAAAACACAAAGAGAGCGAATATGACAGAGAAAGGGTAATATTTCATTTTTTATACTTGGCAAATTCCCTGAATTATATTTTACACACGATTTTGTGCCAAACCATCCGTAATTTTAGTATAAAAAATACCTTTCAAGTGAAGGAAAGCGTTCAAAAAAATAAATATCTAATAAATATATATATATATTTTTTATCACAATAAAATTATCATATTTGGAGCCGAGAGAACCCAACTTTTGACAGGGCAAACGACAAAAATAGTGTCATTACAGTGCGATGTGTGAAAGATGATTTATTAAACAACTTTGAACACGGCGGGTGATAAACAAAAAGCGGGTTTATTTCATGGTAGAACATAATACGTAAATGATCCTAAAACAGGCTTAATATTTTAAGAAAACGGCACCCGTGGGAATCGAACTCAATACTTTATCGTGGAAGTTATGATACCCTTTCCGCAAATGCGTTCAAACTTCCCCTAGTCTGTGATTATTACGAAAAGGTATATCTGTGTGAGATTCTTGTTTCTAATCGGAAGTCCCAGTTCTCAGTTATTTTTATATTTATACGGGTTGAGTCAGCATTACATTAAAATAGAAATGGAAATTTTCGCGTTTGCTTGTATGATGGAAACCGTTGAACTAACCCATAAGTCTCCAACTACAATGATATGCCCTGATGTTAATGATCCAATAAATCCTCAACATAAGTAGTGGCGCATTCCACAAGTAACGAAACCAATAACGTCCCAAATAATTTATCGCGTTTAGGAGCCTGCTTTCTACCACATGGGACCGTTAATGGTGCTTGATTACAGATATTACTGCAGTTTCCAATGTGCAGTACTTCATAGCTACAAATGACAGTACATTGTTCCCCATATTAAAAGCGGGAGATCATTCTGAATGTCAAACTCCAAGATTTCTCACCAATACAGAGTGTTCAAACACATGCTAAAGGTTTATATTTTGAGAAAATACAGATTTAAAATATCAGTGACTTGAAACCTTAGTGTCGACGACACCTTATGCGTCACAGCTGACAATAATCTCGGCAGAGAAAACTTGGGCAAACGAAAAAGAAAGAGTTCGCAATGTTGCGAACCCGAGGGAAGTTTTAATGAAGACAGCAATATATATTTCCATGACGAAAGTTCTCCAGATTTTAAATAATTTAATGTAGAATAATTACGACCACGGTTATAAGCCGTATTACTGATTAACCACGAAATATTTCTCCCAGAGATGTCTGAATAGGCAAAAACTTCTTAAAAGCTAGCGAAAACCTCTCAGACAAAATTAATTTGTAGGTACCATTCCCAACTTACTAATTATTTTGTAACAACTCAAGTTAATGTTTCTGATTACAAAGTCTTTTGATTTATATTCGTTATTTTAAGGATATTCGGTGTAATTACGAAAACTAACTGCAAAGTCTACTTAGATCTGGTTTGAATAGCGAAGGCGACAGTCTGCGAGAGCTCGCGAAAAATTTAAAATTGGCAAACGCGTTAGGCGAACCTCAGTAGGAAATCCCGGAAAGATAAATAAGAAGGCGTCATTGGCGTTGGCAATACTGCAGAATGGAACATCTCATCGCCTGAGGAGAGACATAAATTGTACGTAATGTTGTTAAAGCAATAATACATCAGCTATATTCCCAAATTCGAAATGGTTTATGCTTAGATTTACATAAGATTGTACAAATTCCTCAAAATAAAGCCAACAGCTCCCTCACTTCATTTGACACGCTTAAGTCTAACACAGGGCGTTGAGAATTACATTGAATACCAATTTAGAGTTTTATTCAAAATTTTCAGCTATGCAAACTGTCATTCATGTTCATTTACACACCACATCAAACTAATGACCAGTAGTTTAGGTTTAATAAATAGGTAGATGAAAAACAAAGCATCATTACTGAGAAATATTTTGTGAAACTTTAATATAATTAGGTTCCTTTGTTGATCATCAATGTTGTTAATTTGAAACTGAAGTATGTGGGAGGAAGTCTAAAGTTAAGTAATTATTAATTAATATGTTCGGATATCCAAACGGCTTCGCTCGGTAACTTCATACAGTGGAACCAGACCTTTAAATTTGTAGTTCTTTCTGTGCCGCAATAAAATTGCGGAATGAAATGAAAATGTAATGCTTCCTTTACTATTTTTAAATCCATTTTATTGAAATTAATTTGCTCCGCTGTTTATTCCCTCTAAATATTCCTTTATGTAGGAAGTACAGTGAGAGAACGAACAAATTAAAAATAAACAAAATTAATATAAATTTCACTCATGTTCACAAAAAAATTAATATTATTATTTGAAACTAACAAGTGTATTTAATTTTTGTTGGTTTAAAATATTTTCAGAACCATATTTGCCTTAAAGGGCATATTTCGCCACCCCCTTAATTTTAGACGCCACTGTCTAAAATTTTGAAATATTTCTAATTATTAGATTCAAAACATAACAGTAATAATCAGTTTCAAATTACATTACCCTGTTTAAAAAAATTTCGGATGTGTCTGGAATGAAACGACTTCCAAGGGCTCACATATAAGGAGCCCTAACTACCTTCGTAGGTATATTTTTCCATCTTTCCCCACAATCTTATCCCAAATATGGTAGGTGGGTAAGTCGAAGTATTTAACTTTTTTGTCGTGTTTTGTAAGGAATAGAATAAAAAAATTATTTAACAAAATCGACTCGATTTTTCCGGATAAGTTCTCCGCCCTGTATTTCGTTGTTATAAACAAGTAAAATATAATTGTGGCGATAAACGTATTGGCAATTTTATTGTAACTGCTTTGAGGGTAGATCCGAAACGAAGGACATTTCCCAGAGCAATTTATCTGTCGCTGATTATTCACCCGACGCTGGCGACACGTACAAGAGCCCCCTTTTGATCTTGACACAAATTTCATTTGTGTCTGTCAGTGGTCACAAGTAGGTATAAGGTTACATTTGCAACCTGCTTGCTTATTCGACCTTTGCCAGTCGACGTTTGAATTTGTATACGGATTAATTTATCGACGTTTCGTATTTTTTGCCAACATCAAAGTTAAAGTAGAAATAGTTTCTTCAAAGGAACAACGAGAGTCGATAATATCCTTACTAAAAGGCAAGTAAATTATTATAATTTTTTTTCTAGGACACATAAAGGAATACGATCTAGGAAAATTGTCGTTACCCTTAAAAAATTAATATAAAATCTGAATATTTTCGCAAATTCATGTTTGTAATACTTCTTTCAGTGTGGAAGTTCGTTTATTTAATATTTCATTGTTTGTTTGAGTGGCGGGGCTGTTAATTAAATAATTGTGTCTGGTAATGTCACAAATAAATAATTTCTTGCGGTACACATTTTTTTCATCAGATGTATCCCGAAATCAGGTTTTATACTTTTGCCAAAGAAAACTTCTAGTTTAAGACACTTACAAACTTCGTTAATATTTAACTCTCTAATCAATGTTGGTTATCTTAGTCTGCTGGAATTCTGTTAAAAATTTCATGCCCTTTCGAAGCTTCAGATTTTCTTTGTAATGGAGATAAATTTTCTTTGTTTCCTAATTTTGTATATTGGAGTGTCATTCTTAAATAATTTTAAAAACAGAAACAAAACAGAAATTATTTATAAGACACTTGGATTTTTGACGATTATACACCTCATTAGTGTACTGTTTTGGAGAACTTGATTTTGTGCCGTGTTGCATTACATGAATAAAATCGGTTTATACGATGAAAACTTTAAAATCAACTTATACTTTTTTCTATTTGTAACATAAATACGCGCAAAAGTTTATCACGAAATACAGAAAGTAAAAAGTTTTATATGAGGTTGATGGGGATGTTTCTTTAAAATTTGTCAAGTCAAATATTAGGTTAGAAACTTTCCCCCCGATTTTTGCACTTGAATGTCTATATTTTAAATATGCAGATTTTTTTAAAGATGGTTTTTACAATGATCTAATTTCGCTTCCCAAAAGTGCCTGCCGATTACTTGGGTAAACATATCAGAGCGTGGATTTTACTCAGAGAGGTAAACTACAACTTATGTGAAGTCATATCGTATATTTGAGCTTTCAAAAACAGATGTTAAATGAAACAGTGTAAATAGATGTACCTAACATTTCCCTTACGTTCCACGCTTTGAGCTAGTTATTATTCTAGAATAATTGGTGCAATGCCAGCCATATTGGCTTTAAAAAGATCAAAGCTGTTGGTACGAAGTTTTCTTCTTAGAGCGAATTTTCTAGTATACCTTTTTTTAAAAGAAAATATAGCGACTTTATATGGAAAGCTACACGTTTCTAACTGAAATTGATTGCTTATTGAACTCGATTTGAAATGTAAAAGCTGAGTCACATCAGCATTGCTCATATGAGAATACTTCTCAGGCCACTTTGAGGCTATACTTATTTCGTTAGAAATTGACGTTAATTAAAGGAGATTATGGACAGCGGTCTCAGAGTTGCAAAATTATTAAATCCCTTATAATCCGCGTGCTACAATTCTTTGCACGTAAGGGAGAATGGGCATGTTGGGTCGAATAATATAGGAAGGTGCGATAGGACTGCTGCCAACATCATACCCAGAAAATTGAACAAGTTTGAAACCGCGATGAATAAGTTTCGCAATATAACTTCACAGGAAGGAGCCATTTTATAATTTAATGGTGTACCGTGATCGTGGTTGTCTAAGTTTAAGGCAATTTTTTCTTTAATTCTTTCATATATTCATGTTAGATAGGTACTAATACTAGTTCCAAAATCTACTAATATAGCTTAATAATAGCCTAGATTCAAAACTTTCCTAAGATTTATTGAAAAAATTATTGTCATAACAAATTTAAATTCTCAGAATAGAAAATATAAAACAATTGTCCCTTTTATCATTTCACTCTATACAATATGCATAAACATCTCACATAACTGATCTAGTCTTCCGAGAATCTGTAAAAAGTAGAGTGGGTGGGGAGTCGTCACTCCCCCCGACCCCTCAGTATTCAATTAGTTGTTGTTGGGTTGGGACCGTATGTTTCTCGATGTTTCACATACATTTAAATTGTGAATTTTACTTTAACTTTGTGTTAGTTGTGTTACTGTGCTGTTCTGTGTTGTGTTGTATTGTGTATGTGTTTGTCAGTGCTTAAAATCAGTTTGTTTTGAAGTGATAGGGAACCGGTGGTGACGCTGAGGATGAAGCACACAAATTTATGGGTAGCTGGTCGCTGTAATAAGTAGTGAGTACCTATTTTTCGTAAAGATGTTGCTAAATACGACTTCAAATGTGAAAACATTGACTCATAGTTCATTACAGCATGTATACCTTCATTTTTAAATCGGTTACTTAACTTTTGACAGTTGCGTTTGTTTAAATCACAGTTTAAACGCTGTAAAACTCACAAAACACGTTTTCGAATATGGTATCTTATCATTCCAATGTCAAATTGAATTGTTTAAAGCAATTTCGAATATTCGTAAGTGTTCTTGAGTTGTTCTCTTGATTTCGGCAGTCCTAGCGTGAAGCTGCCGGCGCTTGCTCAGTTACAGCGCGTTGCAACTTATTTCCAACGCCGTCTAAAAAGCGTATAGGCAACTCGTTTTTTGGAACATTGCTAATTACTTTTTTGTCGACGCAGTTATATTTTATTTCATATTTACAATCCGATATTTTTTAATTGTAATTATTTCCATACAGTTCCAATGGTTTTGCCTATCATATTCTATTTTTTGATAAAAAATTGGAAGCCAAAACGTCGGGGAAATAATTTGGATGGGATGTATGTATTAATTATAAATGTGGAGGGTTCTACGTTCTCGTTGTTGAGTACCTATGTATCAGCGTAGCAATAGCGAACAATAATTAGGTACTAGGTATTATATTTGCCTTCGGTAATATTAATTTAATTTAATTAATTAAACTTTCAGGCAGTTGAGTTTGATAATCATGTGATGTTAACGACATAACTTTTTATTATCACTGTGCAGGTATTTATTAATCTTTTACAATAGTCAGCGTAAATATTTTCTCGTTTCATAGACCAGAGCGGATCAGTTTTAAAGTGGATGTGACAAGGGGCAAGAAAATTTTTCTGGATTACCTTCAGTACAACTCACATAATAAAAGTGTAGATCCCTAGATCTGGGCGAGGTCCGGAACATTTCAAAATTTTAAAAAATACCTATTTTATGTGAGTTTTTTTACTTATTATCTTGGAACCTATGCATTTTGGAAGAATATTGAAGAGGAAAAAAGTTTTAGAATTGAATTTTGCACAATATAATGGAAGTTGAAAATGTTTAAATTTATTACCGATGTGGCAAAATGGCAATAATTGATGAAAAAAAGGCAAAATAATCAAGTTTTTTGGATAATTTTTTTTAAATATTTTAATTGTTCCGAGGGCGTCCTAATTTTGGGAAAAAATACTTTAGAGTATAATAAAACTACACACCAAATTTCATTAAAATCGGTTCAATAGTTTTCGCAAAATAATTTTCTCCAAATTGCATTGGTTCCAAGATATAAGTAAAAAACTCGGATAAAATAGGTATTTTTAAAATTTTTTAAACATATTTGCAATTTTGAAAATGTTCCGGACCTCGCCCAGATCTAGGGATCTACACTTTTATTATGCGAGTTCTACTGAAGGTATTCCAGAAAAAATTAGCTTGCCTCCTCTTATACCCAAGAAGTGGGATATTTCTACAGATCCGCCCTGGTCTATCAGTTTTGTGACCTTACTTTTGCAAAAAATCTGTTCCTCTTGAAAAACTGAAGTTATATTTAATTAAATACAATTGTCAAGTTATTTCACGTTTAAAAAATTGTACTGTGAAGACATTTATAAAAGATAAATGTCTATAATTATATATATGTGTCATTTTATAGATTAAACAGGAATTTTAAAAAAGATTTCATTCGCGTACTTACAATGAAAAAGTAGACATTAAGAAAGTCTTACTTCGGTATTTCTATGCAATAAATAGCACCTTTTCGTACTGACAGGTATTTTTTAACTGAAAATTAGTACAGGAAATTTAATTTTAAAGCGGTTCACGGAATGTAGTTTACCAAATAAACAAAGTATATTGTTTTTGAGATTGTTTTGAAATTCTGCATGCACTTGATAGATGCTCGAGATACGCCAAATTTCATCCGGTATCTGGTATTTTGCAGATAGTTCTGATCAAATTTAATTAGGTTATTAGTTTCCAGGGAACTGAAATTCCTGATTAATACAGACGACTAAAGCAGTCACTTCTATAATATACTGTAAATTAAACGTTACACGATATTACTATTGTCTCACTTTCTATCGGTAGGTATAATAATTATCCAGTTGAGTCGTGGAGTGTGGGTATAAACACAAAGTGAATTTTTACACCGAACAAAGATATATTATTTAATAAAGTTGCCGAGATCCATAAGTTGCCAGGATTAGGCAGATTTATAGCCCCAATTTAAATGTAGGCGTTTGAATTTAAACTACTTTATACAGGGTCGGAAAGTCCCCATGGTTCATCGGCCGTAAGAAGTGGATCTTATTTGTGGAAGGGCGAAATGGGCGGTGACTATTAGACGTCTTCATTATAGCTATATTTCTCTATCGCACGGATTTCTATGACTTTCTTTATCGCTCTCACGTAACGGCCGATGAACCATGGGGACTTTCCGACCCTGTATAGCGAGAAAATTACGATGGAACTGATTGATGGTGTAATTATTAGTTTTTTTGCAGTTTGAAAGAGATATAGCAAATTATGAGTAAAATTATGTTTTTATATGCAGTCATTTACGTAAATTGGTTAGAATTTAATGCCTCTTCAAAGATTTTTGATATCCTAAAGATCCCGCAGAAACGCTTTTTGCGCGCGTCGGATGCTGCTGCCGGCACGACGCTGGTCTTTATGCAGAAATAAATTACTTTTCCGCATAAAACTCGGCGCGTAAATCCGGACAGTAATCATAATATACGATAACAACAATATTATTAAGCTAAATGTGGCGTTTTTAGGAATAGAACTCCTTTTTTTTATTTCGGAATCCGAACTCCGAACGATCCCATAAATCTTCCAGCCCGCAAGTCCCAACAATAAAACACGCACAATAAGTGTCTAATCAAAAAGAATATGGGTTAAAAAATGCTACGTAACGGCAACGCGTGCTATTTTGCGGGTACGCCCACTGGTGACATGAAAAGACGACGAATTCGGAATTGCATAAAAGGGAGGGACTCTAATCGAATTCTTAACGCGGCGATATTCAGTTTCTGTCAAAAAAAAAAATCGGTCTGCCTAATATTATATCGTATAAAATTCACAATGGGGGGAAAATTTGCCCAGGACGTTGTAATCTCGACTCGTACAATGTTAGAACGTAAAAAGGTCCACGATTAAGTCCTTAATCCTTAAATAATTAGTACCGCGTAAGGTAAGGTAGGGATATATTTATTAACTCGTGTTTTAACCCAGATGTTTGAGTTGCAGCTTTTCTTAATAATAATAAAATTAATACAGCATTAAAATTATATTTTATATAAAAGATACCAAGCAGGAACCTGAAACAATACTCTTTTAGTGTGACGTCACATATTTAGGCAACCCGCAACAAATTGTCATAGTTGAAATTGTACAAACCGAATCTGACTCTTGTGTACTATCTACATACATACTATAAAAGTGAACAACTTCAAATTTATTTATTTTTACAAGGATTTAGAAGTATTCAAGAAGAAATAACATGTGTTTGGTAAAATAGATAGGTACACTAATGTACTTAAAACTTACAAAAAACGATATAAAAGAATATTCCTAACTTTAAATAAAGTAAAAATTTAACAATAGCCGTGTTATTCCCAATGCGCATGCGCGGAGAGAATAGCCTCATATGCAGGTGAGATCATCGCTTTCATCATTAGCTTATTTTCTCTTCTTTTGTTTCTCTTGGCATTTTCTAGTTCTACTAAGTAGTTTTATTGTTTTTCTTGGTGTTGTGCTGTGTCAGTGTGTTTATCGAGTGTTTTTTTCTTCAGGTGGTTTATTACAGACGTACTCTTAACCACAACCAAACCTTTCTTGAATGATATCCTGTTGCGAAGCTACTTCGCTTCTCTAATATTATCTTTAATGCGCATGCTCAGTAACATTGATATAATTTTAATTTATTAATTACTATAAAAGTCAATATTGTTCTATAAATTTAAATACACAGGGTGGGCCATTAGTGTGAGAAAGTAACATAACTCCCTTGTTATTTATAATACAGAAAAAAGTTTATATAAAAGTTGCACAGAATCAAAAAATCTAAAGGCGATTAGTAAAAACAGGACACACCAAATATTACATTTTTTAAATGGATATCCTATACAGGGTATTTTTTATACTTAATATGATCATTTTTAGAAAGTTCAAACTTGTTTTTCTAACATTTTTCAAATGTAACACCCTGTATTTTGTTCTTTTTATTCACATATCAGTCCACTTCAACTTTTAAGTATGTTTTACACCTAAAGTTGTGAGTTTTTAAGATATAGCAACATTTTCTGGAAAAACCTAATTTTTATTATTTTCGGTCGCACGAAATGGCTTTGGAAAAAACTGTCACATTGTGTCAACTTATCAGTCCATAGTTTATCATTCCATTTTGAGTTAATTTTATTAATTAATATTTATTTGTGATATTCTGTAAAATAATAAAAATTAAGTTTTTTCAGAAATGTTGTTATATCTTAAAAACTAACAATTTTAGATATAGAATATGCTTGATAAAAGTTGAAAGAGAACAATAAAATACAGAGCGTTCCATTTGAAAAATTTTAGAGAATCAAATTTAAACTTTCTAAAAATGACTGTATTATAAAAAATGCCCTGTATAAAATATCGATATTATCTAATATGGGAGCCTTTGCCTAACATTTGCCTATAACTCTGTCTAATTACTTTGTTCCAAGATTTAGTAGCTGAAAGTTAATACAACTTCTTCGAGGTCATGTTTTTCCAAAATTCAAAGAATTTTCTACAAAACTTGGCAACCCCGCACTAAAATGATAAACTGTTTATATTGCCATATATAGAATTTTCTCAGAAATCCATATGTTTAAAAATATACAGGGTGTTATTCGTATCTTTTTAGATGTTTTTAAAAAATTGTGCAAAAACATGTCAATAAGTAAAGAGTGACCGCAAAAATCGCCCGTTTTTTCACAATTCGCAGAGAACTAAAGAAAATAGATAAAAATATGTTTTTGGTATCAAATTACTCGTCGTAAAAAAATAAGATGAGCACTGCTTTCAGTTTTTTGAAATTTTTCAAAAATCACCCTATTTAGGGGTTGAAAAGACGCCCAAAATGAAGAATTAAATATTACCAATAAATATAAAAACTATTAGCATGTGAATTTTTCTTAAGAATGATTCTTGATACAGAGAAAGATTTATTCTCATGACTGAAATAAGAATATTGAATTAGAAAATCCACCCTTAAGCGTGTTCAGGGGGTGGAATCATCCCCAAAATAGAGAATATCAGAAATAATTGTAAAAATTCCAAAAAAATATATAAAGATAATTCACATGCTAATAATTTTTATATCAATTGGTAATATTCAAATTCTTCATTTTAGGTATTTTTTCAACCCCTAAGTAGGGGTGATTTTTTAAATTTTCAAAATACTAAAAGCTATGCTCATTTCAGTTTTTTACGACAAGTAATTTACGACCAAAAACATATTTTTATGTATTTTTTAAAATTCTCTGCGAATTGTGAAAAAACGGGCGAAAATCACAGGCTTTTTGCGGTCACTCTTTAGTTAGCGTTCAGTCCTTTTCCCAGTGTAGAATTGATTGTCTCGGGAATAATTTCCATTCATTATATTTTTCCCAAAGTAACCACTTAACGGCGAAAACCATTAGAAGATTGGATTTAACCGACCTGTGACAGGAGCGCGTCCTTAATATATAGAATAATGTTAGCATCTCATAGAACAAGACTGCGGGGGCAATTGGATGCACCGAAATCACTTTAATCAAAAACGGAGTCGCACGTGCGCCCATCAATTTAACGTTTTCCGGCATAGCCGCTACTCTTTCCACGATTTCATTTGAAAGGGCGCCCCCATGCAGTGCGGGAATAAATGTAAATGGCTTTAAAAAGCTCTTTTATTTGTTATGCCACTGCGCCGAGGAATTATAAAGCTATCAGTGATAAATTTCCATAGACGTTTTTTTAATTGAATTAATGATCGTCAAACAGGTACACCTGTTTGACGATCGCTCGTTTAATAGTGGACCTCATTAGACACATGTTGGCGTCGCGTAATAAATCAGTAAATAACATTTTTTTTGCACGCTTATATTTAGTGCTGCTGGTGATTTGTCAAGTTCTGTGTTATCTTTCGATACGCGTAATATTTAGGTTCTGGAGTTAATCTGCCGCTGATTTTTTCTCTCTTGTTTATGTTAGAAATGGATATTTTCCTGTTTTAAATTTCAGGTGTCGTATAATTTTAGCCAAAGATAACAAAAGAACGTTTAAAAAAACGCGTTTTAATCTTCATTCAAATTTGCAGACCTTATTGAAAGCTCACGAACCTGTACAAATGGGTTTCTGCAGTTGTAGGCAGTGTAGATTATTATTATGCCAGGATTTATGGACCGGGGGTAAGGGAATTCCGTTGATAACTATTTGTCTTTGGTAGTTTGGCGAGAAATATGTGCATTAGGCGGGTAAATCGGGATATTATCAAATAAATATTCCTAATATCAGGGGTCCAGAAAATGTCGTCTTCGAGGTGACAAATTGCTTAATTTATTACGGAGGTTAATATTTTCCAAGTCCGATTCATAACGCAGTTGCAGCCGCATATGATTATTTCTCTGACCCCAAAGTTAAATACTCAGTCAGTTCTTTTTCGGGAGTGGAAGCTCCCGGAAAAAAATGAATTATTTTCATAATTTATTCTGGAATGTTTCGTCTGAAATTGAATAGGCATCATCATTCATTCCGAATATTTTTGTTACCTTCCCTCTCAAGGTCTTTAGTGAAGGAATTTTTCGTTTCCTTTTGAATTGCAGCCGCTGAATAGCCAAAATCAAGGGCGGATCGCGAATAAAACGCGATGTTCCTAATAATATTCAATGTTTCGTTTTAATTAGACGTACTGATATTTGAAAAACTAAAGTCGGAGCGAGTCGTCTTCTGTTCGGTGTCGTGTTACCTATTACCGTAAATTCGTAGTAAAACACGGTTGATTCTCGATTGGGTAGGTAATCCTGTTATGGAAACAATCGGGAATTTAACGCGTGCCGAAATGCGACGATGCCGGTTGTTTTATTATCCAAGTCGGCCGTTTGGAAAAGCGATTAGACATTTAATTTATTTATTCTTTAATTACTTTTACTTTTAATGAAAGAGAGAAGGGCTGAGACAGTTTGAGCCGGGCGGAACATGCTAAAAGCGACATTCCCCTCGACGGGAAATTGCCAGGGGTGGATGGATGCAACAAACGTCTTTTATCTCGGTACAGATTGTTTGGAAACTTGGGAAATTCAATTATCATCGAGTATTGTTGGACAAACTGATGAACGAGTTTATTTTGTAAATGTTCACGGTATCGCTCCACCACCGAAGCGTTTACTTTCGTCGACATATTGGACCAATAAACAGTTTTACAGGGTGTAAAATTTAAATTTTATGGCCTTTTTTAAAAAATTTTTAGGGATTTTAGGAAAATATTTTTTGATTTTATTTGAATTAGCTAAATACCAAAGTAAAATTCTGTTTGTTCTGTTGGACATTTGCTTTTTGCCCAAAACTAGGTCAATCTCAGATTCACAAACTGAACACGGTGCTTTAAAGATATTTTAACAAACACTTTTTATTAAAAACTGATTGATTATAAAATTTAATTTCAAATCTCATCTATTTTCAAGCATAAATAAGTTTTACTTAAATTAGAAAGTATGCCTATCAACATACCAATATTAGATAATATACAGGGTGATTCACAAATGGTGGCCAAAAATAAAACATCGTATTCTCGAATACCTCAGTTCATTTTCTAAGTCTTTTTTCGAAAAGAGAGTAGTAATTTGTAGAAAATAGAGAGACGAATCCGAAAATACCGTGGTTGTTACCGTAAAGCAGTGGCGTACTAGTTTATTTAGAAAAATATGCCACCGATACCCTGTATCTCCGCCACTGGATCATGTAAATTTTAGGAAAAGCCCTCAGATTTCGGACAATGTTTACATAAATGCACGTGCCCGATTTCAAATTATTTCACTTGCTAGTTTTTAAATTATTTTAAAAAATTAAAAATATTTTTTGAAGTTTTAACACCCTGTATCTTTTTAACGAAGCATCCTAGATAAAAACTTTATAGGAAAGACCACTTAAAATTGTATATTTAATATATCATGTAAAAATAAATAAAACCAAAAAAAAAAAATTTTCTCGTTTTGCGTAATTTTGAAAATCACATATAAAAATTATTCCTAATTAGGCATTGGGGGATAAGGAAACCACTTTTGGTTATGCTTGAGCGCCTATAGATACTTTCCTCGAAGTTTATCCGGCTGTCGGTAACGAAAAAACAATTGGGCCTGGGGAAAACGCTGTTATGTTATAGAATTGTTTTCTTTGCCATTATTCCGTTATAAAAAAAAAGGACTCGGTCGGATGTGTATATTTTTTCCAGCCAATAGATTGGAACAATAGACTCTTTTAGTGTGACGTTACATATTTAGGCAACCCACAACAAATTGTCACAGTTGAAATTGTTGAAATTGCAAATTGATAAATGTAATCTAATAGTTTAAAAATAAAAAAGGAGTGTTAAATTTAAAAATTCACTATGGCCGTCCTAATCAACCGATTTCAATTTTTCAAAAACCATTTGAGAGGTTGAGCGGTCTTTTCTATGCGAAAAAATTTTCACGTATCTAGATACTTTATTTGAGACTGTGCAACATTTTGAAAATTCGAATTTTTTTTAAAATTTTTTTTAAAAAATTATTTTGCGAAAACAATCGAACCGATTTTACTGAAATTTGGTGTGTTGTTTTATTATACTTTAAAGTTTTTTTTACCTAAATTACATAAGGTCGAAAATCGATCTAATAAAAACACTGTGAAAATCTTCATGACAATGTGTACCATGGGGTTGCCTATTATTTGGCGTATGTGACGTCACTACTAAAAAGGTGTATTGGAGAATATTAGCGTGTAGGTGTCCAAATTCCCTGTGTACTATGTGGTTTTATTTCATCGGCAGCTATTTCATATTGTCGTAAAAAAATATACTCACAGAATTTATTAACAATGAAAAGTCTGTATATGCCAAGCAAAAAAAAACGTTAAATGTTACGAAAAATTAATTAGCGGGATATAGCGCAAAAAACAGTTTTAATTAATTTGACTATGTTTCATTTTATATTATATCCTTTAAGGCACGAAATTAATTAAAAAATGTCATGGAAAAGGATTTGCTAAATACCGTTTTATAAATATTCAGTTCAAATAAAAATAGAACGGTAAAAAAAACAAAAGAAGTATGATAAACACGCTTTGTACTTGTTTAATTTTGTACTTTATCCCTTTGTCAGGAGACAGAGCAGTTTTTTTTAAACATAAATGTTAAAGCAAAAGTCAACAAGTATGGATTTGAAAGGGACAACGGCTTTTAATTTTTTTGTAATAAAGGACGAACGCCCTTCTTTTGACACGGACTGTCGTCGTGTAAACAACGCTTTTTAAATTAAAATAAAATACCTTTTTTCTTTGTGAACGTACAAGGTAATTGATCATAAAATAATTATTATCTAACAACTGAAACAGTATTTAAGCTTAAATTAAATTTGAAAAGATACACTTTTTATCACACCCAACGTTTATTTCTTTTATTGCAAAGTGAACCTAAAAGTAGTACATGATCCCAGTAAAACGGGTCCACAACACTTGTTGAACACTTTATCTGTTACCCAAATTAATCGCCCTGAAATTTTTTTGTCTATCAGCTTATGAAAGCGCGTTTATCTCTTTTAATCCCCCGCAATGGTATTTTCTGTTTTATGGGTGATCTGATCTAATTTATAGCTTACCGTCTAAATAAATTACACTCATGTGCGGACTCTGACAAATATAACAAAAATTAAATCACCCCAGTCTGTTATTTACGAAGTACTTTCTAAATTGTTTATAATTATTTGATGTAATTTGACCAAAAATGGCAGTAATGTAGTAGTATTCAGAACGAATTCGAGCATTCATAGACAAATCAGACGGAATCATTTTTTACGCATGTTTCGAAAATTTCCGGAATTCCCTTCCGCAAAGTCATAATTGTCGCTATTAAACAAAATTGTTTTCAGAGGTATGGTTTTCCATAGACCAAATTCTCCAAATCTTGCGAGGACCTCACAATGGAACACCTTGCGGAGCCAGCGTTGCGGGTGATCGAACGTCAACCCAGGGACCATGATTTTCTTATATGCAGATGTCATGTACATCATTCATTGTTACTTAATACGAAAATTGCATTAAGTCTTACATTTTTACAAGTGGTGACATCTAATGGTGGCGTCATATAGCTAACAAGGAGACTAACAATTCTAATTTTAAATAAATTTTACCAGTTCAAGTGTGTACATTGTATGCCGGACTGGAGAAGCAACTACATTTTGCTGTGCATTTAGAGAGGGCTTGGTAATTAAACAAACAGCTTCTAGCCTCATTTATAAGCTCATCTATGGCGATTAAAGTTTTATGGGCGAAGTGGAACGTGGCATCAAATAGTATAATAGTGTTTATAACTTTTAAACAACTCTGCAGGATTTGCGCTTAAATTTAAATCGTTTGGAAATTTCAAAAGCGGATTTCAGACATACCGTTTATAGTTCAGATGATTGTCGGGTCTAGTTTTACCTTTAAGCCGCGTTTATTTGTCTAAATAAGTACAGATTTAAAACCCACTCGTTCGGGATCTGCCTCAGGCGACACCTGCCTTCAAGTATGTAAAATTTAATAGAGGTGATAAGGTGGAAAAAGGGAAATATTCAGCATAACTTCATTTTTGAAATGGCATACAAAGGGAATTTGGACTTCAAAGTGGTCTCCCGCCTTTTGTTTTTGCTCTTTAAAAGGTGTAACATTACAAAACAAACAATTACGTGTAAATATTCCCCTTAGCCGGTCTAAGGGGTTGCGGAGCGCTTCGTTCGGATAAGCTCCTGTTTCGCTCATTGTAATTTTATAATTCAAGCGCAAAATCAGCGGTTACCAGACTGATATTAATCTTTTCGCAAATACTAATAATAGAAATAAAAATTCGAATTGCTTGTTTTAAATTAATTGACGTGATCGCTGTGCGTACCGTATTTGCAATTTTTATTATTCAGAGGAAGATTAACGTTACGGACGTTTATTGGCCCTCCAGACAATTTACATTTGCGTACCGAGGCTGACGAGGCCGTAAAAATAATACTAGTTTTATTGCGCGTTGTCCGTATCCATCAAATCGAAAGTGTGGCGAGAAATATATTCGACGGGCATTATTTATTCTACTGCCGCATATATCTTGGTAATTTTATGTCAAATTGCTTCAGATAAATAAAATTTATGGGTAAACGGGATCAAGAGCTGTATCATATTCATTGTTAGGCATTTATAAATATCCTACGTTCATTATAAATTATAATTTCCGCATAAATAATGCTTCGGATTTCCAAAACGAACGTGCGGTGGATTATTATTAAAACATCTATTTTACCAGCTGTGTGACGTGCATAGAAATACGTTCCGTACAGGTTTCCCGAGTTCGCTTTTTATACGTTTCAGTGTTTATTGCTTCGAAATTAATTACAACTTAATTGCGGTTTATACGCAACGCTCTTGTTTCGTAGTTTTATTTTTTTGTAATTTATCTAATCTCAAACTAGTTAGATACACTGAGAAAACAATTTGGGTCGCTAATTATCTTAATTTTGTTGTAAAAAAAACGGAACGATTTTTCTCCATGAAACCGATTGAACCGAATGAATACAGCTGTTTTAGATCATTTATAACGTTGCATATGTGCAATTAAATTGGCTCCGCGTTATATATCATGGTTCTGTTAATGATCAGTGTATGAGCAAGGCAACGATTTTAAGCGAAATTAACTTTATATAGCTATGGCGTGTTGAGCAGTAGTTCATTTTTTACATGCATCTTGTAAGTACCCGACGGCACGCTAAAGAATTGAGCCAGGGAAAAATGTGTGCGTACATTATTTTGTGGATCTTAGTTTTTAACAATTTTGTATGTGTGTTGTATTTAATTACTGGTAATGTTGAGAAAAAATTATCGTAATTTATTACTACTTATTTATAACTGACTTTTGATTGGACGAGTTGAGCTATGGGTTGAAAATTCGTGGGCATGGGCGCCGTTAACACGGAATCCAAAGGGGGCAAATTTAAAATATAACAACAGAAAATAACCGAACTTTTTGAATTACGCACTAATGGAGATATTTAGTGTTCTAACATGTTATAACTTGTCTTAACATGTTAGTAGACTGTTGGCATCTTATTTAGTTTTCGTGATTTTAGTGCAACCTGTTTAAGTGTTAGTGATGATTTCCTGGAACAACGATATAACGTAAAATTTTGCGTGATACTGGGGAAAACTTTACGGGTCCGGGTCGTAGGCAATGTTACTCCTGACTGCTGACTCTCATGATCAGAAAGCCAAGGATCTGGACATTGCCTATGACCCAGAGCATCATCCCCGTGATATCAACAGTCAACGAACATGTTAGGACATGTTATAACATGTTAGAATAGAGGAGGTTATGCGCAACGCAATGCTGCCAACCGCATATCACTAAATATCTCAATTAGTGCGTAATCAAAAAGTTCGGTTGTTTTCTCGTACATTGCTATATTATTAATTTTTTTAATAAAAACAACTCATAGTTCAACTCATCTAATCAAAAGTCAGTTATAAATAAGTGTTGTGCTATATTTAAAAAAATATATATTTTTAAAACATTTATTTAATGTGAATGTACGTGTTCATCAAGTACTGAGTAAAATATAAATATTCTAGGTAAATATGTCGCTAATTAAATTCACTGTTGACATTTGATGCTTTGCATCTATATTTATCAAATGCCAGAATATTTGATTATGCAGAAATAGGTCAGGGATTTGTTTACTACAATTTTTAATTAACTTAACATTCCAAAATTTGAAACAAACAGGATAAATTATGAAAATTAATAAGTATAATTTACCTTCAAAAATGTGGTGAACTGAAATTATTAGGGAATTATAAATTAGTTCACGCGCTCGTTTGTTTTTGTCAAGATATTTAGATTTTCCGTTAAGCTGTAATTCATACAATACGTTTTGTATTTTATTTTATTATATCGTATGGTGTAAAAAAAATAAAAAGTATACTTACATGGAGATATTTAAAAAAACTGATAACAAGAATTCATTGTAGATCGCCATGGAGATAAATCGGCTTTCATTGAACTCTGATGGCGCTTTCCTAACAACGATGCAGAGCCTGATTCCCCATACCAAAAAGAGGACTTCGACTGAAACAAAATAAATACAAATCAATTGTTTTCTCACGCGTCGTAATTGAAAATTTATATGGTTTATTTGCCACCTTCCACCTACTTCACTATTTTGTTATAGTGTTTATTTATTCCTTGTAATATTTAAAACTACATAAATACAACAAAAGAAATATGTCCATTACCCTGTATAGCAATAAAAAGTGAACAAGGAAGTGAAAAAAGTTTACTCAACATATTCCTCATTTATCAAACTGGTGCATTATATTGCGGGAGTCTCAGTCATAAAATTTTCATATGAATTGAACTCTAATAATAAATTTTTATGTTCAGGCTCGTAAAACCCTGTTTTACATATTAACAATGTATCCGACGGGCATCAGTTCTCTTTTGAGTTAAAATTTAAATGACAATTAACATCATTACTCTAATCTTACAGCCTCATCGCATTGCCCGTGCATCCCGTACAAAATTGAAATGCGTGGAGCTTAGCTTATCGTAAATACGGTTTAATGGTGTACGTCCCATAGAAATTGTGGTAAATATTGACTACTTTGTCGTAACAGACGCTTAAATCATAAATTGGTCAATTAAAAACGGTCACACTGTACACAAGTTAATCAAAAGGCACCTTAACAGCAAACCTCTGCGACATTTACTTGTCAGCGAAATTCATTTTAATTAAGAACTTCGGCAGGAATACATCCAGTAAGCCATTTTAAAAGGAAGTAAATTTCACGGGTTCAGATATGTTGGGGAAGTTTGTAAACTTCGCGAAAAAGTCAACATTTATGCAAACTCAAGCCCAATCGTCCCGCCAGAGTTTCTGTAATCACTTTCTTGTAATACGCATAAATCAAAAAGGGGGAAACGGTCTTATAGCCGCCCTCGCCGTTTCTAACCATGTAAGACTACTAGATTCGTTTCATTGATACATTTTTAAAGATATTTATGTCGTCATATATTTTTTAATATTTTTAACTCTCCGGGAATCTGATTTACTGTCGCAATATTTCTTATTTAAGACGGCGTGCGCATCAAAAGTATCACATTTTAATAATTCGAGAGGTTATTAAAACACCTGCGAATTTTTTGGCTACATTATCATAATTTATTTATTATTACAAAATGCCAGATTGTAGTTACCAAAGTAATTACTTGTCCTTAATATATCTTGTTTTGAAATGATATATGTAATTATTTTTTTCATTTGAGTTAAGGCCAATAGAACGTTATTCATTAGAAAAGAGAGGGAGGTAGTGAGATAATTCCGCCTAAAATAAAATCTAGTAAAAGGTTATTATTAAAATTATTTAGAGTCGTTATCATTTTTAACCGTGTAATTTTTTGCGAACAATTATCATAATTTATTTATAATTACAAAATGCCAGATTGTAGTTACTAAACAGTTCTTGCTGTTAATATATCTTGTTTTGACATGATATAATTAACTTTACCTACGTGTGTATCGAAAGTATCACATTTTAATATTTAAAGATTATAAGAAAAAATGTGAATTTATTCTGTGCATTAATCATTATTTATTTTTTGTTACTAAATGAAAGGTTGTAGTTACTAAATAATTATTTGCTGTTAATATATTTTGTTTTGGAATGGTGCAGTTAACTTTATAAGGCGTCTAGTTGTCTGTGTATCCAAAAGTATTATTATTAATAATTCGAAAGGTTATTAAAAAATCTGTGTATCATAATTTATTTATTGTTACAAAATGCAAGATTGCGGTTACTAAATGATTGCTTGCGATTAATATACCTTGTTTTGGAATAGTTTAATTAAATTTGCAAGGCATTTAAGTGTTTTCAAATCTTTCTGCTGTTAGTTAAGTACATTAGAATGGCATTCATTAGGAGAGAGAAGGGTATAGTGAGATATTCCCCGGTGAAATCAAGTCTGGCAAGGGTTTGTCGTTATTAAAATGGTCTGATAAGTAAGTTTTCATGTTAAGGACCATTAAAAATGCATACGCTGTAACTACAACTACACAAAAATACAAGTTTTGTTGAATTGTTGGTTCTTATAAAAGAAAATCTGTGGGCGCAATTTATATGTTAGTAATGAGCTGTTTGGCAACTAATAATCCGGCAAGTATACACATAAAATCGGGTATTTTTAAAGCGTTTTGAATTACGAACAAATCCAATGTACGCTCGAAAACACAGGATTTATTCGAAATCTTCTGTCTTTATATATGTCGCGTCGCCGGAGATATAACTTGTCACCTTTTTTGCTAGTATTTGGACAAGTTGATATAAAACAAACTTTCTTACGACGGGGCGTTTTCCGATTTTCACCACGTAACACGACGTATACAACGTAAACAAATGACTGAGGTTAAACGTGTTTTACAATTTAGCCGAACACTGTTGTGATACTTTTATTTACCTGGCTTTGAAAAATAAAGTCTTGCAGTCTCGCGATAACCAAATTTCCTTCTTTGATACAGTTTACTAATTCTACATCCCTTTTATAAAATTTATTAATTAGAATAATGATTAGAACTTGCCTTTGTAACTAGAATATTTAATAACTCTCCCAAACTCGTTAAAACTAAAGTAGAAATATGCGGAAGAAGAGCAAACTTTCGAGATAACGCACACTTTCCTTGTTTTGATAGAAAGCAACGGAAAATTTGAGTCCGAATTTAATTTTCAATGCATTTCTATAAAAGGAACTATCTGTTTGATGCTTTTAGAAAACGGTCCTCAACGAATTTGTTTGCAAACTCAACGTTTGCATATCCATCAAATGAATTGAAGGACCGTATAAGTACGGCCTGTATAGGCTTATTGATGATGAAAATTTCATATTAACTAATCCATCTCCCAAACTTAATATTCTGCGAACTTTCCCTCGGCAATTTTGTTCCAACCTTTCTTTTCAACTAAAACATTTACAAAGCTTCGGTTGTTAATCAGATTGCTTTGAGTTTTGTCTTAACCGGGAAAGGATAAATAATTTGCAGTAAAGCTCTTAGCAACTTATATTTGTTAAGTAGTCTTCAACTCCGGCATTTTTAACAGGAACCCCCCTCGTTCAGGCAGGATTTGTCTTCACATGTAAATTTTGAGAGTTGTTGCCTTGATTTCAGTTAATAAGCAAATAGTCAAAGAACTTTATATTCCCAATTTCCAAAGCCTTTTGTTACTTGTAAAATGATTGAATTTTCATCTAAATTGTTTGAAAAAAAATGAGACACCGATTTAGTTCAGAAGTTTCACCATTAATAAATTTCAACTGCGAATACCCTAGCATTCCGTTTGGTCTAAATAATGTCCCAATGTTTGAATTAGAAGTTTTGCCGTAAGGAACCGTTTTTCACGATTAAGCATTGTATTGGAGTTGTAAAGAACTGGCTTTTTATGCAAAATTCCGAGGAGGTGTGGGTCTCATTATCATCTGCCGGGTGATTGGGTTGTTTAAGGACTTGGCCCTTAGAGCCGGAGATTGTAGCGATCACATATCTCGGCGCCTCGTGAAGGCCCCCTAAAAGACAAGGGCGAAATTACTTAATCTCGCAAACGACTAGATCAATTTCAGTGTAATTTGGCAAACATATTTCTGATACGTTTTACGGGGAGCCGTGTTGCTCGTCGTTTCATTAAAGTTGATTTTAGATACGAATTGGGGTGGAAAACTCACTGTTACCATTTGTTGATTGAAATGTCAACATTCCAGAGAGACCGGGTAATTACCGGGTAGATTCAAGATCCGAATTAATGACTTGCTTTTAACGGGAACGTGTTTATTGAAATGTAACCTGAGGGGTTATTTCTTTATTTATCTATATATCGTTATGACCAGTATCATAACGAGTCTGGATTTCAAAAGAATTTACTATTTAATTCTCGAAAGGGAGCTTATAATTATCAATATACTATAATTAATACGTGGGAACTTAGAAATGTTGTATGTTCAGAGAATTAATTTCAGACCCTCTATTGCTTACATAGAATGTAATCCAGTGGCTGGCTATACAGTGTGACACTGAAGTTGAAAGAAACGAAAATAAACACCAAAACTTTCAAGGAAGGGTTTTAATATCAATAAAAACAGAACAAACAAACAAAATAACAACACAACGGGCTCGAACAACATATTAATGGCATGGCAAAATTTGGAATGACTTTATCTATTATTAAATTAACCCAAGAAAACTAAGTAGACTGCTCAATGGGAAACTCAAGAAAGAACTCACTTTTTTCGTAGATCTCTCCTGAATTCGACACTTCGGTTCGACACGCCCATTTCTTGGGTCCAGAAGTTTCTGTTTTTATTGACTGAATTTATATTTGTCTAAATAATTTTGAGACTAAACTTACAAACAACCCTATACCTTCCTCTTGTGACTCCGCATAGCAATACGGGACGGATTAGCCAATCTCATTTAATATATTCTAAATAGCTTGGAAAATCCGCCTCAAAACCAGCTATTTGATGTATTACTTTCCTTTTCAATCATTATCAATTTAACAATTTGCTTTAATTCTAATTTGGAACCTCTACGCTCTTCTCGTGGTTTCGCGCGTTATTAAAAATGTGGATTTCTTTGTTCTGTCTCAGCATAGGTTGGCGCCTCCCGGACGCGACAGATGACTGTCACATGACCCCGACTCTAAGTGAACTTGTTCAAAATAATATTGCTAAATTTCTCCGAAGGACGACGCTAAACGTACTTGAGAGCCCTTAACTTTCGATGATTTGTGTTTACTGAAATATTTTACTTTTTGGCCCATGCGTTCCGAGAACTAGCAAATAAATTACTACGCGTCCCGGCTTTTGTTACAGAAATTTCAAATCCGCCAGACAATTAAATTAAACAAAAATTGTTTTGGAGCAGCGCCCCCATCGTCCACCGTAACTTTAAAACAAACTACTCGGAAAAAGTGGGCCGGGCCTTTTCCTATAAAAGTACCATACTGTTATCTTGGGTCCTGCGAGTTTACTGTAACGATGTAGGGACCTAAATTAGAAAGGGGTTGATTACAAAGGGTGAGGATTTACAATTGTTTTAATTTATTTTCGGTTTCTGGGTCTGAGTTAATTTCAATTGGGTTTTACTTTACGGTGTACACATCTAACCGCCCTTCGATTCGAGATTGACGCCTAGCCAGCCTGTACGGGCCAATTTTGTTGAACTACAACCGGATACTGTCGTTGCTCTTCCCTATAATTAACAGATATATTAATTATTTTATTAACATATGAGCACCGAAAAAAAGACGACTCAAGAATATCTATAAAAAATAAATAAGCGTCAGGTGCAAGAAGCCGATGCTCTTTATTCACATAAGGTTGCGTATTGTTACTAGCGCTATAAGCGTCACATCCTGTGTGGGTCTTGATTTCAAAATCGTTTATACAGGGTGTTTCAGTTCGAGTGAATCGAACAAAAAAAGAGAAGATTTTAAATATGTAGAAAAAGAGTAATAAAGAGTATGTACGTTTTTTAAAGTACAGAAAATTGACAATTTCTATTTACAAATTGATCAGTTTCAGCGATTTTTTAAAATATGAACTGGGAAAAAATATGAATTCTCTTTTAAAATCGTACAACGTTTTTCGAACAAATGATTATTATTTATTTGAGATAGCTCGGTTGGCAGTAACGAGAACGAAGGGCTTAGCGTTGGAATGGTGTCTACAAACAAATTCTTGTTGAAATCTGAGTGCAACTCAAGTAATTTAATTCGCACTATACGAGACTAACAAAGTCACATTGTGTTTGCTGGAAACCGGTAAAAAGCGATGCGATGCAACACATAGCTCTATTCAGAATTGTTTCACAACGCAATTAATTTTTTCCATTACCGCTAAATGCAGACGGAAGTTATTGTGTATTTTTAAACAGCGCTGCGATTCGTTCGCTTTCCTATTTTGCCACGTTTTAATTGGACTGTGAAGGTCCCTAAATTAATGAAGGTCAACAGTGACTTCTTTTTGTAGAGATACATATTTGTATTAACGATATACAGCAAGGGTCTTGTTGGCGAACCCATTTGAATTTTGTTAGTGTTTATTGTATCTCTCGAAGGAATATTTGGCTGAAGTCGATATATATATACGGTTTTTTTTGTTTCCGTAGGTTTTTTCGAGAGCCACTTTGATTATAAGCCCTCGACAGAAAAAGACCTACACAATTCCGGCTAGTTTATATTGGTTTCATAAAAAAGGTGCCTCCTAAGTGATGGATCGTCCTTTATTCAAACCGAGTTGGCTTATTTAGAAAAGTTTGGAATCTTTCTATTGTGCTTAAAAGTTTTTTTCGAATAGACACGGCGGCGTTGTGCCCCGTAGAGCGGAATTTGTTGCAAAACAAAAAGAGGTTCGAGTTTTACCACACCGAAAATTCATCATTTATTTAAAGTGTCAAGTGGGATGTTGTACGGCATAATTACTTATATTCTCTGCTACATTGTTGGGGGGGTTTAAGATTTGTGGAAGGAACAAAGAAGAATCAAAAATTATTTCTTTGTATCTTTTCTGATTCCCGCTAAATTAACATTTCAGATGCTAATTTGATTCCGTTCAATAATTTAACAATAGTAATTGTTTCTTTCTACATCCTAAATTTAGTCCTTTGTGAACACGATGTATAATTTCCCCCAAATTCTTTAGGATCCTTATCACGGGAGTCGGGTCTTTTTGAGGCATCCTGTATACAGGGTGTTAGAAGCTTACAGGGGATATTTTAAGGGTAAATAAATTGAGGCGCGAGAACCAGTTCGGCAGAAATATTTTTTGTAAATAGAATATATTTTTTTAATCCTCGCTGACTTACCGCATTGATAGGTGGAAACTTTTTTGGAACTGCTGTTGCTTACTTTACTAATAATTTTCTCAATAAAAGACGCAATTTTCCGTAAAGAAAACTAAAGTAACAGAACTTATTGTCTATAATTGAACTAATACTTTTTCTGTTTGTTGCAACCGCTCACCGCTTTTTGTGTAGTATGTAAGTCGGGAATGATGACGGGGGTTCTCAATAAGTTTTATCACTTGATTATTAATTTTAAGAGCACTTTTCCACTTTCAAATATTTCGGTTATTGAAAACGCATTGTACCTGCAATATCTACTTGTTTGTAAACGTCCTGGTGAAAATTGGAAGGGCGTTTGTTTTAAATGTAATAATTGAGTGCTTACGTAAAGGCAACCCCTGGTATAAGCGTTTCCCGATGAGACTTAAAATCCGGAGGGGCAAAAAATTACATTTTATTTCATCAATTATCTCCTCGGTCGTTAGTTCCCTTTTTTGGTTAATCTAAAACCATTCGAAGGTTAGGTCAACTCATCGTTATAAAAACGCGAATTAATTTGAAAAATGGATATGAGCGCAAGGAGCCTGGAAGATTTTTTTTTTCAATCCGAGAATGTACTCAATTTTTTCAGTTATCAGAAACAGATGAAAGGTATTTTTATCATAAAGGTAATGAAAGGCAATCGGAATAAGGTAACAGGTGCAAAAGCTGAAGGCCCGATATCGACATTTTTTTTTATGTAATCCGAATGTAAAATTTTTAATCTTTATTCAGCGAAATGGGACAAAGGCAAACGTTTGTTAACTAGATATTAATTTTAAATTATTAAATTTATTCCTCCTCTGCGAGATTAGCGCTATGCGTTTCGTCAAAAGGAGGCGAATCGGGTGGTGTACAATTTCGGAGGTTTCCCGGTGAATGCAAAACATTCGGTAGGCGTCAGAATTCCGGTCTTGCTTTTGTCATCGATTAAGGCTTTCAGAATAATCTGATACGTGAGAAATTCTGTCCCGAAGTCGCCTTTTTTATTTAAAAGAAAAACGTGATTTTGATGTGGTAATCCCTGAATAAAAAATATCCACTGGCGCAGTGTCGTTTTATTGTACGGGATCAGTTTTGTGTTTACGTTATTTCTTTGTGCGAGGGCTTTGTGTTCCTTTGAAAATGGCCGGTTTCAGTAAACTGTATCTACATTCTTACAATTCTCATGACATTTTTGTTTTCTCAAGAAAAAAACCGCCTCAAAGGCTTTATTTTTACAACAACAGTACAGCCTTTGCCAAGCTGATTATTTTGTTAAGTATCGTAAGTAACACATAATTCCTTACAAACTTCGTAGTCGCTATGTTCCCCCACTTCTTACTTTTTTATACAGGGTGTCGCGTAAGTGCAATTCCTGGACTCAAAATATGTCGATTGGACACCCTGTATAACAATCGAGATAAAAATTAAGCCCTTTTAACTTCCTCTCGGATTTTTTTAATTTCAGTTTCAATTTTATATTAATATTTTACCTTAAAAGTTATTTTTATGTTTATATTTACCCTTTCGCAATTAGTCGTCTGATATATCTTCTTTGTTCTCATCTAATTAATTTCATCTTCTTCCATGTTCGTAAATTAGTTTTTATTTTAATTGCCACCACTTTACAGTCGAGTGACCTTTCTCCTAACTTACCTTATTAAATTCATCATTAGGTGGCACACGCTAATCTTATTTTTTATCGACACGAAGGACCGAAACGCCGGATACGTAATAATGTTTAAAATAGCCCTTGGTTAATTCCCGAGCCCCTCGAGACCCACGCGCGCATTTTTTTTACAGTCGCAAAGCGCTAGAATGAAAGAAAAGGCTAAGATATAATTTTTTATCGTCATTTATAAGAAAATCTTTAATGTCTAAAGTTGTCGCTAGATGCGGCTAGTTATATCTCACCGACAGCAGTTCGTTGCAATGCGTATATATATATATGGCGGTAAAATAGGTATCGCGATTCGCGATATTGCAAGTGCATTACCTGCGGCTGTAATAGAGTATCTGGGGACTTTTAATTTACATTTAGAGTTGAGTTTAATTTAATTTCGGACTCGTCCTCGCGCTGGTGTAAAACGATTATGCGTTGTGGCGGAACCAATCTAGTACTTTGTTAGATCTGCCACGGTTGAACGGGTACAAATATCAGATACGGTGCATATTAAGCTTGCAGCCGGCTAATTACCGATTTTTTTTTCCAAGCTATAGCCGGCTGTATCGAGTTATTTAGATATCGAGCCACGCTGTAATCAGAACGGAGCGATCGGCTACGTGACTCTATCAGGAACTACGCGCCAATTAAAATTCATACGGCATAATCCTATGTGTTATACGTTATATTTTTAGTGAATGTCATCGGTGCGGTGGTTGAAATCATATTTATTTAGGGAAAAGAGAAGTTCATTTTCTAAACAGCACTTGCGTAGTAAATCCTTGAAAAAGCAGTCCTTAATAAGATGTAGAAATGGTAAGATCTTTGTATCGTGTTGGTTTTTGTCAAGGGTGACTTTAGGACAACAAGAATACAAGATATGCCTTTGAAATATTGCATTATTGTGTGTGTTTTTGATATTTTTATATAATTTTCGTTTATATCTCTTAAAGTAGACGAGATCCGAGGAAATCGAGTTCATTTTTGAGTTTTTTCGGCATGCAATATACCACATTCAAAATATTTTATGAAAAAACTGTCGATTTTTAGGTTAATTTGTTGTTTTTATGTTTTTTTACTATACTTTCGAATAGCTAAATAAATAAAAAATCTTTATTTAGGGATTAAAAATTATAAAAATTCTCCTGGACTAATGTGAAGGTGTAGATTCCAAAAATGCTGTGAGATTTTTGGTAGGATGCTTGTTTGGGCAGTTTTCAGGCTTTACAATTTATCCCCATTATTTTCGCCTGTATCTCTGACAGTAAAAATTAAAAAAGCATTGAAAATGGTGTAAAATCTTTGTATCGCGCTGGTCTTTTTCAAGGGTGACTTTTGAACAACAAGAATACAAGATATGCCTTTGAAATATTGCATTATTGTGTGTTTTTGATATTTTTATATAATTTTCGTTTATATCTCTTAAAGTAAACGAGATCTGAGGAAATCGAGTTCATTTTTGAGTTTTTTGGCATGCAATATACCACATACAAAAAATTTTATGAAAAATTTGTAGGCTTTTAAGTTAATTTGTTGTTTTTATGTTTTTTACTATACTTTCGAATAGCTAAATAAATAAAAAATCTTTATTTGGTTATTAAAAATTCTAAAAAAATTCTCCTGGACTAATGTGAAGGTGTAGATTTCAAAAATGCTGTAAGATTTTGCGTAGCATGCCTGTTTGGGCAGTCTGCTAATTTTCGCCTGTATCTCTGATGGCAACGGTGATGCGAGCAAACCGAGGTAATTTTAGCGATTAATAAAAGTTCGGAAGGGACGATTTTGCGAAAAAATACCCCGCTGACTTTCAAGTGGATTTCGTCTCGTTTTATTTTCACCTATCTTTGGAACGTCCGCAAATGGAAAGGAAGTCGATTTTGCTTACCTTAGCGAATTGCGAACGGGGTGAATATACACTATTCGTTAGTGCAGAGCAGGGGAGTGCAAAAATTAAAAAAGCATTGAAATTGGCAGCGACAATAAAAGCGCAGGGAATTCTCCTCACTTGTTTACACGGAAAACATGAAGTAACGGAAAAACTTAAAAGCTATTACAAAAGCTGACAAACCGAATCGATGTAACAACATTGCGTCGCTTAGTCTCGATGTCTCCTTAAATAATTTTCCTAAAAACAATATTATCGTTAAATTGGTTGATAATTCCAGCAGAGAGCTTCCACACAATTGTACTTTTTTTTATGAAGAATGCCTAGAGTGGGCTCGGGGGGAAAAACGCGATTCCTTTTTATAGAATCGCTCAACAACGGGCTGTTTGAACGCAAAATTGAGTTTATTAAATATTTTTTGCTTAAGAAGGTAAAAAAAGTCCGCCGATATGTGCTTCAATCGACACAGAACTGTAAATACGTTAGGGAGTGAACGAATCTAGTAGGCTTTTCACTGGGTATGCCCGACATTTTTATGGAACAAAACAACGTCTGCGTCTCGCCGGAATCTAATCCGTTTACGAGTCGGCACTGTTCGTTTATGAATTTTAATTGATAATTTTCACATGAATAGACACTAATTCTAATAATGTCGCGCGTCCCAGTCAAATTAGCTGGATATCCGATCGCTCAATAAATTCAGTTGGTTGCCACCGAAACGTATTTTTTGATACTACTTATATACAGAGTGTTTTGGAGAAGGTACCATTAATTCAGGGGTTTTTTAACCATCTTTCCAAAAAAAAACGATGTTTAAGTTAATTTTAAATAAATATATTATTAGTTGCTTTAAATAAATTTTCCTAGAAAGGCGAGCAAATAAAATGTACAGGGTGTACAGGGCGCTACAAAAATGTTGCAAACTTCTGAGGCTTTTAGTGAAAATGTACTTTGTAACTGTTTTTTGATTTTCAAATAAAGAATAGAAATCGATAGCTTTTGGTTCGGGATTTCTGAAATGTCGCGAGCGCTGCAAATTTGAATTATTTAGAGCGGGATTATCCCCCTAATTTCGTGTTTTGTAAAGGGGGGTGGAAGCAAAGGCATTTTTTATTCCATCAAAGGAGCCGGGAACAACGGGTTCGGGAAACGCAGGCAGTATAAACATAATTTGACAAGAAACAAAGAAATAAAAACCGAATGGCGCGCGTTATTCGGTACCAATATTTCGGTTGAAAAATATCGGAAAACAATGTATTTCTAAGTCCACGCAAACAATGGTTTAAACATCCTCCGTATAAATTTTCCTTTATTCATCGCCACTTTGGGATTATTATTCGGATACGTTCGGATTTTCGCCTGTCAGGAGCGTCTTGTATACATTTTTTAATATCTGTTAACGTCTGGAGATGCGAAATATAAAGGGAAAAGTAATATTTTTCCCTGTCAATTGGGATTCTGGTGGTATTGCCTTCACTTACAAAAAAAATGTGTTTTACGTATCGCACATTTTATATGGTAATTTCGGTTTTGAAAATTAAGGAAACACGCAGACAGCCATTGCAAAAATTGAAGGAGAGGTAATTTTTATCCATACCCCTGTATATCCACATTACCTCGTCAGTGTCTATAAATCGATAATTTGAGTAGAAAAAAATAGTTTGTATTATTTTCTAGCTCTGTTGTGTAAAAATACAGACAATGAATACAAAATACAATACAAAAATACAGACGTGAATATTTTATGTATATCTGATGAAAAAATTGTATATTTCCTTTAGGCGTAAAAACATTGGCGCCTTCGCCATTTTATAGAAAAATGCGAATGTTCGCAAAAAATTATTTGAAAATTCTCATAAAATTCTCAAAGCCCAATTTGACGGCATGTGGTTCGAAAATGTCATTCCAGAAGAGCCGGCTCCTTTACCGACTTTTATTCGTTTTGTTTAATTTTTACTCATGTTCCGAATATCTGGAAAATAAAAATGTATTTATTTGATCAATTCAAGAGCATATATTCTGAAAATGAACTGCAATGAATTTAAAAAACGCTGGTTTTGTCAGATTTACTCTAACTAAACAAAAATATTGTCCTAATTTTCTAGAGCTATATAGGTAGTTTATTAGTTTATTCTGTAGGAAAAATTACCAAAATATGAAAGTGCTCAAAACCTTTATAAAAATATCCAAATACACGTTTTCGGACTCGCTGAAAACGCTGGTTTTGTCAGATTTACTCTAACTAAAAAAAAATATTGTCCTAATTTTCTTGAGCTATATAGGTAGTTTATTAGTTTATTCTGTAGGAAAAATTACCAAAATATGAAAGTGCTCAAAACCTTTATAAAAATATCCAAATACACGTTTTCGGACTCGCTGAAAACGCTGGTTTTGTCAGATTTACTCTAACTAAAAAAAAAATTTGTCCTAATTTTCTTGAGCTATATAGTTTATGTATATTCTGTAGGAAAAATTACCAAAATATGAAAGTGCTCAAAACCTTTATAAAAATATCCAAATACACGTTTTCGAACTCGCTGAAAACGCTGGTTTTGTCAAATTTACTCTAACTAAAAAAAAAAATTGTCCTAATTTTCTTGAGCTATATAGTTTATGTATATTCTGTAGGAAAAATTATCAAAATATGAAAATGCTCAAAACCTTTATAAAAATATCCAAATACACGTTTTCGGACTCGCTGAAAACGCTGGTTTTGTCAGATTTACTCTAACTAAAAAAAAAATTTGTCCTAATTTTCTTGAGCTATATAGTTTATGTATATTCTGTAGGAAAAATTACCAAAATATGAAAATGCTCAAAACCTTTATAAAAACGCCCAAATATACGTTTTCGGACTCGCTGAAAACGCTGGTTTTGTAAGATTTACTCTAACTAAAAAAAAATGTTGTGCTAAATTTNATTACCAAAATATGAAAATGCTCAAAACCTTTATAAAAACGCCCAAATATACGTTTTCGGACTCGCTGAAAACGCTGGTTTTGTAAGATTTACTCTAACTAAAAAAAAATGTTGTGCTAAATTTCTCGAGTTGTTATAGTTCATGTATATTCTGTAGGAAAAATGACCAAAATATGAAAGTGCCCAAAATCTTTATAAAAATGGTCAAATATACGTTTTCCGACTCGCTGAAAACGCTGGTTTTGTCAGATTTACTCTAACTAAAAAAAAATGTTGTCCTAATTTTCTTAGTTTATGTATATTCTGTAGGAAAAATTATCAAAATATGAAAGAGCTCAAAACCTTTATAAAAATATCCAAATACACGTTTTCGAACTCGCAGAAAACGCTGGTTTTGTCAGATTTACACTAACTAAAAAAAAATTTTTGTCCTAATTTTCTTGAGCTATATTATAGTTTATGTATACTCTGTAGGAAAAATTACCAAAACATGAAAGTGCCCAGAACCTTTATAAAAACGGCCAAATCTACGTTTTCGGACTCGCTGAAAACGCTGGTTTTGTCAGATTTACTCTAACTAAAAAAAATTTAGTCCAAATTTTCTTGAGCTATATTATAGTTTATGTATATTCTGTAGGAAAAATTACCAAAATATGAAAGTGCTCAAAACCAATATAAAAATATCCAAATACACGTTTTCGGACTCGCTGAAAACGCTGGTTTTGTCAGATTTACTCTAACTAAAAAAAATTTTGTCCTAATTTACTTGAAAATATGAAAGTGCCCAAAACCTTTATAAAAGCAGCCAAATATACGCGATTTTCTCATTGACTTTTATTCGTTTAATTTAAATTTTATTAATCTACTGAATAAGTAACTAGAAAAATTAACATTTTTTTTTCTGCTACTGAGAATTCTGAAAAAAGCTGTCCCAGACAAATTTATGGATGTAGATTTCAAAGACGTAATTGGATTTTGAAATGCATGACTATAATTATTTTCCACGAATTTTCGCCAAAATCTCGGAAAGTAAACAAGCTCAGGACCATCCAAGGTCATTTTCAAATTTCTTGTAACAAGTTTTTTGAAATGTCACATTCAGAAAAGTAATTTTGCGAGACTTCCCTCGTGTTCGTTTTATTTAATTTTTACCAATCTTTTGAATTGCTGCGATATTTTTCGATGAATTTTTGCCTAAATCCCCAATGTTTAGCGGAATGTCTGTCATGATAAAGGAACTGCGCGGTAAAGTCATTATTTCCTACGCCGACTTGCGTTTATCTTGTAACTTCGCTTTTCAAAATTAAAGAAACACACAGGCCTCTCCAAAATTGAAGGATAGGTAATTTTTACCCATACCTCTTTATATGTAACTACATGACCTTGTTAGTGTCAATTGAGCCCGTGGTGATTTGAATAAAATTTAATAAATCGATAATTTGAGAAGAAAAAAATTGTTTTTGTGATTACCTAGCTCTGTTGTGTAAACGTGCAGAGAAATTTTATAGAATTTATGATTATTACATGAATCTTTTATGTATATTCGATGAAAAAATTGTATATCTCCTTTGGCGTCAAAAACATTGGCGCATTCGCCATTTTATAGAAAAATGTCTAATGTTTGCAAACTATTTTTCGAAGATTCCGATAAAATTCTCCAAAACCAATTCGATAACATGGAGTTCGAAAATGTCATTCTAGAAGAACCGGCCCTTTTACCGACTTTTATTCGTTTTGTTTAATTTTTACTCATGTTCTGAATATCTGAATGAAATGAATTGTGATGAATTTTTACTAATCTGCTGAATAACTGGAAAAATTAAAATTTTCTTTCGGCTGCTGAAAATTCTGAAAAAAGCTGTCCAAGACCAATTTGCGGATGTAGATTTCGAAAATGTAATTGGAAATTGAATTTTTTTCCATGAATTTTCTCCAAAATCTCGGAAAGTAAACAAGCTCAGGATAATCCAAGGTCATTTTCAAGTTTCTTGTAATCGGTTTATTGAAATATCAAACTAGGAAAAGTAATTTTGGGGATTTATTCGTTTTATTTAATTTTCACTAATCTTTTGAATTGCTGCGATGAATTTTTGCCTGAATCCCCGATGTTTCTAGGCGGTTGATGTATTTTAAATTAACCCAAACTCTTGCGCGATAGAGATCGCATCGCCCGTCGTGATAAACGAACTTCGTGGTAAAGTCAGCACCTATAAAATAATTTTTTTCCTATGTCGGCTTGCGTAAACCCGAGCCGCGACTTTCATGATAAATGGTCCTCTAGTTTTGCGGAAGAATTAATTTTCGCTCTCCCCCCCCTCCCCCGCACACACTAAACTCATTTTCGTTTCATTCGTATAAGTCGGCTCGTCGCTACCCACGGAACACAAATCAAATAAAAAGCACTCTAAGTGACACCAGTCAATTACTGTTGATATGTGTCAGTGGGCATCCATCGGCGGTACCGGGAGGAAAGAGACCGATATTTTTAGTTATATGGCGCGCCCGTAAAATTATTTAGAGCTCATAGCTCACAATTTTTCCGCTCGGATCGTTCGTATTAGAGCCCTGGGAAGTTAGAGGGGGACCCGAACGCCGGTTATTGTCCATTATTGCACATAAAGCGCAGAATAAATTTATTTCACTTTTTTATTTATGTTCAATACCCACGATTTCCACGGATTTATGACGTTTTTCGCTTACTTCCCCGCTTTTTTTAATATATGGGGACGTTAATGACGCTGGGGAGGTCCGGAGTTCACGGAACTTTGAGGAAATCGAAAACGGGATAAAATATCCTGTCGTGTAAGTTTGATTTGTTTTAAAACTTTAATTGAACTGATTTGTTGTAGTTCACGAGAAATAGTTGTATTGTTTTGGTGGAACTCCTACATCTCCTTCGATTTTTACTATTCTTTTGAATACTAGAATATCGCAATTTTTTATTTTGGAATCTCCAAGGACACAGATTCGAAAATCCCATCGTTTTGCGTTTCTAAGCAGATTTTGGCGCTGTGTTTTATTCCGATTAATTTTCGCCTGTATCTCGAAAACTAAACGAGATGCAGGCAAACCGAAGTCATTTTTGAGTTGTTTGTACAAGATTTACTATTGCATAATGTTCGGAAAAGCGGATTCTGTCCCCCGACCCCTTTTATTCGTTTCGTTTAATTTTTACTAATCTTTTGAATAGCTGGGAAAGCACCTCAGAGTTTTAAAAAAATTCCGCAAGACCAATTCGAGGGCGTAGATTTCGAAAATGTGATCGAATTTTGCGCGAAACGTAGATTTGTGTTGGCTTCGAGGTGTAGCGACTTTTTCACAATTTTCGTTGTGAGATGAAATGAGGCCGGTCCTGATTTTAGCATCGTGACGCAGCGAGATTCGGCCTTTAGTTATGATGAAGTATTGTGTAAAAATGCCGCATCTGAAATTTAAATTAGCCGGCTAACCCAGATTTTTTAGACAGAAAGGCAATCCGGATAAAATTATGCAAAATATAACGAATAATTTTTATCTGAAGTTATCTTAACAGTATCCCGAAAATTTAAGTCTGTGGCACACGTCAATTAGTTAACGATGCGCTGTGGTGCTTGTCGGTCTCGTTTTATACTTTCAGTGGTTACATGCAGCAATCGCGGAGGAAATAATTTGTTATGGGATGGACAATAAAAAAATTATAAACGCCCTTAAAAGCACGACATGTGGGAAAATATGAATTAATCGTAACATGTTTTTTCCAGCCGAACTATACGAAAGTACGAACAATTTATATGTTTTTAATGTCGACTGTGATCTATGCTAGCAAACCGGGTATTTTTAGATACAAGTAGACAACTGTTACTCGGCACCCACGAGAAGATCTTTGCCTGAAGAATATTTAATAATATTTTTAATAAAATTCAAGTGGAAAGTTGCGTAATTTCTATCTCCGGCATATACCTTTTATTGCCGATTTAATAAAGCCAGACGGATTTGCGCGAGATTGAAATTTAAATGCAGTTCATAAAGCCCGACTATTAATTTGATTAAAGAAAACGATAATTTCAGATTACACTTGCCCTCAATTAAACTCACACCCTGTATAAAAAAAAAACTATTAGCGTTTAATATGTTCTGAGGTTATATTCTCAGATAAGAATCGTTGCCAACTTGTCAAAATTACATGAGCAGACGGAATTTATTGGTATAGTCTTTCCGATCTAAATTGACGAACCAAGAGGTTGGCAGTATGCATTGAAATATTTGAAAAACTTGTTCCCATATGTATTTAGCTATAGACAGAGGTCTGGTCGACCAGTTGAAGAACGAGCGCACGGGCAAACGCGGCACAAACACAACCGCACCGGGCGACCTGGCCATAAATTTAGTTGTTGACAAATGGTCTATCAGTGCAGTGCAGCAATGCGGAATTTGGTGTGATTCGGGTAATTTTAATTTATTATAGGCACCTTCTATTAATCACTCATATTACAATTGAGAAAGGGAGAAATAAGAGGGATATTTTGTTTACTAATATTATTACAACATGGCAGTTTAGATGCCTTTTGAATAGGAACGAAACGAAATTTACCATCAATAAAATAAAATTGTTTGAGAACATAAATAATTAGAATATGTTGTTGGTTCGGGGACCGCCTAGCCGAGGTAAGCATCACGGACGCAGGCTGTAAATTGGATGGGTGATCTAAGGCAGGCTCGGGCACGTGGCTGTGGCAGCCTACCAAAGACCTGGGTCGCTCAACACCTTCCGCCTGCGTGTGGTCCCCGATAAAATGGTACTGAGAATAGAACAACAAATCTCTGACCATATATAACATATACAAATTATTATAATCTTTTACCTTTAGCAGAAAAATTTTTTAGGGACGCCTATGAAACTCGTTAAATTTTATTGCTAGGCGTTTTTGTACATGTTCAACTGACTTCGGAAAGACTATAGTTCATGGTCAAAGAAATGTGACGTCACTTTCCTAAGTGTTTTAATTTTACAGGTATTTTTCTAGGGTTTATCGCTATTAAGGAAAAAATAATCGCTTTACAATAACTCCGACACCGACGCCTACGACCCAAAATTCTAGCTTTAATTTCATCAGGGCCTTATAAATTATAAACTTGAAATGTGATCATTAATCTATTTAGCATTACTCAACTAATGAGTGAAATATCAAAATTTCCCATAATTATAAAGTGGGAAATTTCACGCTCTTCCCACATATCCGCCAGTGGAGGCAGACGTAATGTTGCTGCTCTTGGCTTTTAGTTAATGTTTAATCTATTAATTATTGCAAATGTTGTTCGCCCAAATCTACACGTTCGAGATGGGAGAAATTAATCTCAAACATCGGTTGATATTATCTTGTAATCGTGAATTAGGTTGTACGTATCACACACAATGACATGTATGCTGTTTTACCTGGATTGATTGAGAAATATACGGGGTGTTGCGGCTATTGATAAAAAAGTTTCTTATTTTTTCAAAATATTTGACACTATTTCGAAAATATAGAAAATATTTCCCTAATTTTACATCGCTTTCCCCACTTTAACATTAATTTCAATTGGATTCACGTCGGATTGTGTTGCCGCTTCAGATAACGGCACTGCTGTTTTAGTTTGATAGTGAGATCGATTGCTTGATCAGCTGTGGGTCAGACTTTTCTGCAATTGCTTTTAAACGGGCGTTATCAATGCGGGCTTAAATTAACAACCGGGTCGAAGTGCTCTTAAATCTTTCGGCATTTAGCCGACTCAGACGATCGTATTTTAGGATCGCGCTAAGTTGACATTTCGACAGGCGTATTTTTAATAATAGATAATTTACGACCGTTAAACCCTACAATTCAAGTTGACTGCAGCCGATTCATTCCTGTAAATAACTCTTCGTACGGATACGAGAAATATGGCGGTAAGAAAAACTTGATTGCCGGTATCTGGATCACGTGATGGGATTGCGAGGGGTACATGGAATTTTTCAGCCTTTATTTTTTTTTATTCGGATATTTTATGTATCTCATTTTTCCCCTATACAGTAAAATGCTTATATACGGATATCCTGGAACAAATGCATCAAAGTCAACTGGTTGTCTTCGCGGGGCCTTTGAAACATAAACGAAGCGACGTGTGTGAAATACAAGAAGTGTTTTATGAAAAAAAAATAACAATGGTGTTTCTGTGCCGCAAAGGTTCACTTGCTTAACATATTTAATGCCACAGAAACGTTTCACGGTAGTTGGCGATCGGGTGCGCGCGCACCGCGTTCTACCCGGTTCGCCGGATAATGGGGGCGCGCCCTTACTTCGGCATTAGCAATTCAAAACAAATGCCGGGACGTAACGGGGCACAATTGGATTCTTAATAAAATTCCTTAGCGCAAGATAAATTTTTCACTATGTCTCCCTTTGACTTTTTTATTATGTTGTCAGTTCCCCTTCTTAATCTCTGCCGGGAACAAAACGAATGCAGCAGGTTAGGCGGGCAAAAACTTATATTTAAGTTGTCAACAAGTGTCCAATTAGATTTTTGCTCGAGTGTGTACGGCGCTTTCAAGGCAGGGCATACCCTAGAAAGGGGGCGGTTATTTTTAAATAAAAAAATGGGAAAATCTTCGGAAGATGCGTTATAATATATTTGGTGGCATGGGCAACGTCTAGTAAACAACTGAAATGAGAACTGGGAGAATTCTACTATAAGGTACAATAGAACCTCGATAATCCGAACTAATTGGGACCGAAGGTAGTTCGGATTATCAAACATCGGTTTCGGTAATCGAAACGCTCGAAACTGTCAGTCAGAATCAATCCCATTCGTTTGGCCACGTGATTTTTCCCGAATTTCAATAGTGTAGTCAGATTCGGGTTTTGTGTCGTTCCGATTAGTGCCGAGGTTCAGATTACCGGCATTCGGATTATTGAGGTTCTACTGCATTTGCACATCTTCCCACATTAGCCTCATTAGCTTCTATACAAGTATGATAACTGAAGTGAGAATTGGGAGAATTCTATTATAAAGTAAAATAGAACCTCGCTAATCCGAACTAATTTCGACCGAAGGTAGTTCGGATTATCAAAAGTTTGGAATATTAAACATCGGTTTCAGTAATTTAACGTTAGAAACTTTAGGTAAAATCAAAATATAAACAAACTGAAGAGGAATCAATCTAAAATGTCGCTTATCGCCATATCGGCACACCCTCCCCCCTCCCGTTCGCTTGACCACGTGATTTTCCCCGAATTTTAATAGTGCACTGCAGTCAGATTCGGGTTTTATGTCGTTCGGATTAGTGGAGGGTTCAGATTAGCAGCGTTCGGATTATCGAGGTTCTACTGCACGTGCACATTGCCCCCATTAGCTTCGACACTAGCGAAAACCCTATGAAAAATTGTTGGAAAACAAGAAGTTCAACTTTTTAATTTAAAACAAAGATATCTCGTGCGGCACAGCATATAAAACTACCAATATATTTTGCTTGGCGTAGCTCACAGGCTGAAAATGATCAATATCCTAACAGTGTCGTTCAGATATCCTTGTTTTGCCGAATCCTTGGAATCCTAACCATACTTAATCCAATTATAATGTTCAATAATGGAAATAAATGGATTCACCCTAAATTTGGATCACAATATGGGAGATTAGTTTCTTAAATATAATATACGGTGGTTGTAAATAACCGCATCGTTAACAAGTTTACAGTCTAAACCTCAGTTCAGTCTTTGGCATTAAATTGACGAAGGTCAGTAAATATTAATCAGTGTAATTTAATTCTCTATATCTTATTATTGAATTTTAACCCCCCTACCCCCTCACCCACCAACCCCCGGCCCCCTCAGTTCTGTAAGTGTTATCTTCCATTTTATCTTGAAATGCTATATCCGATCTGTTACGTACGACTGGTAGGTCCCAATATAGTTTATAATAATTATTCTCTAATATTGTTTGTGGTGTGTATGTATGAAATGGGCCTGCTATTGCATGATGTATAATTTTAGCTACTGTTATGTCTATTTGTATACTCAACACTTGCTAATAGTTTGCAACCCCGATATGATATGATCGATCGTTTCGGGAAATAAATGGCACTCTCTACATTTATCATCTGTGATTGTGTCGTCCTTTGGAGTGTCATTTTTATAGGCATTTGTGGCTATGACCTCATCTGAATTGCAAGAAAGAAACCCCCCAGTTTTGTGATACAACCGACCTTTCTGGGGGAATTTATACGTTTGTTCCCTACTGATTGAAATTATATTTCTTACAAATTTTTTATTTTCAGATCCTGAAAAAAATTACAACCTTTTGAAAATCACCTAAAAATTTAGGACTTGTTATTCTTTTTTGTATGTAGTATATTTTAAAGCGAGGGGGTTATTTTAAGAAATAGAATATAATCGTTACTGAATTGCCAGTGTATTTGTAGCGCAAGTTTACAGACGATCCTCGTTTGAGACGAGTGGAAATATATTCCAATTAGTTCTAAAGTTGCTTAAAATATCTATTAATAAAATCCGTCCCCTTTGCTCAATTTGCCATTGTAGTGAAATAATTTGATAATCTCGGTGAAGAGTGCCTCTCAATTAATCGTTGCTTTCGAGGGATAAATAATGCGAAATAGTCGAAGATCTACAAATACTTCAAATAATTACTTCTATTAAAACTTCCTCGTTGCCACTGTCTTCGAGGGGGTATAAGTAAAAAGTTCGGTTTGCTGAATATTTCAGCAAATCGGGAACCCCTCAAACGGAAGTTAGTTCATTGTAATGGATACATCGATGATTTGCAACCTTTCAAGCGACTGGAAACAAAACGGGGAATTACAAAAAACTTTTTATAGCTATTACGCAATTGCTTATTTAAAAACGCCGGGCGGAAGAGCCTTTCGATTTAATTCAATGCGCAAATTGAATTTTTCGCGACAAAAGTAATTAGGCTATATTTCAGGGTTAAATCATGATTTGTCCGGGATTCGAGTTCCCATAGAAACACCCCAATCTGGTTGTTCTATGTTAAGCCGTGCAAAAGTTAGCGGCAGAAGAGAATTAGGGCCCATCGGAGTGTCTATTGTTGCTATTTTCAAACTCGGGAACAATTGACAAAATTCGCGATATCGACACTTCCTTTCAGATATTTTTGCGGAAAACTGTGATTTATATCCGACGCTTGTGTTCCCTCAATATAACTTAAACAAAACCGGTAAAAGGGTTCTCTAACCTCTAACACAGCATCTCATCGTCATATTGTTACTCTGAAATTACATATTTGCTTGTTATTATCTTGAACAGTTTTAGAAATATGTATAAAAAATCATTTGCGTACATATACTTGAAAAAGTAGTAGTATCGCAACATTTACCCGCATCTCTCCCCAGTTTGAAACTATTTTAAGCAGTATTTGAAACTATAATAGTAATATCCAGTTTCAAAATTCGTTGTTTTATCTTGAATGTAGAAAAAATCATTTTCACGGGCTCACCTTTAATGAGCCCTTAGACTCTTTTCTATTTAAATTCAAAACTTTTTTCTTTTTCTCGTTAATTTTGGAATAACGTCTATTTAATCATAATTTAAACAAAAAAAATCATGACTGCAACTACATGACTACAAAAATAAATGAAAATAGGAAATGAGCGATAAAGTTTTAAATAGAGTTGCAACTGTATTAAAACTTTGTTTCCGAGTTTTGGTTGATTGAAAATATTGGAAAACACAATTGTCCGGAATGCTATTTTAGTTTTTACTTATTTCCAACAGCTTACTAACTAATAAATTTTATAATAGTGATTTGCGCATTAAAAAAATGAATAGGTATTTAAAACAATAGGTAGATTACATTCTAATTCTACAGTGAATGTCTTTAAATAGGCAACTCGTTAACGTTATTTTAACGAGTACAAAAATCGTACAAATGTGAGTTCAATAGGTTTTCACAAATTTCGAAATCATCATTTCTAAATAAATTTTGCTTTTAAATGGTACAACCTATATAAATTATACGCAAGCATCATTTTACTGTAGAACATTGTAAAATTATATAAAAAACAGTGAAAAAGTGCGTGTACAAAGGGCTATAGCAAAATTTAGCCACATTCACCCCCTCCCCCGCCTCTGACTAATATTTGAAAATTATTTTTTAGCTATGACAGTATAATAATAATATCCAGTTTCATATTTCGTTATTTTATCTCGAACAGTTTTGGAAATATGTAAAAATGACTTTCACGGGCTCACCTTTAATGAGCCCTGGCTATGTTCACGTTTTCTCTTTTTCACGCTAATTTTAGCATAACATTTAAATTTTTAAATACATATAAAATTACACAATGTGCTGCTGGAGGAAAAGAATAAGAACAAATAAGATAGGTAAGTTCTGGGCCATTCAAATGTCCACTCAAAATTTATTTTGCGTCCTCCGAGGAGCAATATTGCTCAGGGATCCAAGCGGATTTAATGCTTGTCGGGAGAAGAACGCTTCTGGTATTATATCATTATTAAAAAATAGGTCATAGGTCAAGCGCCACATTAAAATCTAAAGGGAGTTCCCGGAAGTTGCAGTTTCTCGAAATAAAATAACTTTCTCTGGTTGCTCAACATACGGTTGTTCTAATTTTATTTGATACACAAATATCCTGATTTAGGTGAAAGAGTACGACAGGGACTTACGTGTGGTGAACAAGTGATCCCACCAGTCGGTCCTGCAGAGATAGGCTTTGAGGTCGTCGGCGGTCCTTCCAACAATGACGACGGGGGGCGCTACGAGGGTGCGAATTATCAGGAACGCGGTAAAAATTGTCAGTATTACTCCCAGCCTCTTCAGCAGATTCGTATCGGTGATCTTAACGGCCTTAGCTGAACGAACTCGGAAGATAACAGAAATTCTGAAAGAAAATCATTTTATTAAGTGTGAGAGATGGGGAACTGAAACGGAAGATATGCGCGCAATAACTTGAAAACTCCAGGCGCGTCTACACTAGTCCTCGCAATTTAGAAACGGGCGGCCGCTCTATATGCTAAATAGCAGATGCGCGGTCGATTTTATCGGCCGGATTCCTGTTTTTCCGCGTGTGGCACGAAGCGGAATATATCATATTGAACGGAAAGTAAATAATACCTTCACTTCCACCAGCTTTATTAATTTTGGGTCGTTTACTGTTTTTTAACTTTCTAAACTAATGCAAAAAATTAAAGGGTCAAAAGAATTTCCGAAATTTTTCCGTGATTTTTGACAGACTGTATTTAGGTGAAAAACGGTCGTATCGGGAATTAAAAAAAAAGCATTTTGAAGCCGTGAGATTCTAGTTTTTAGATCTTTCGGTCGATTTTTTGTAGGAGCATGCAATTCTAAGAAATAGCCCGATAGAAAAATTTTGCAAATTTTTTTTTTATTTTTTTAGTTCACCGACTCCACGACCATTTTTCATCGAAATATCGGGTAGGTCCGTTTGGACTAAAATCGATTGAATTTTGTTTGTCTGGCCCCAAACTATAAAACCATTTTTTTTTTAAATTTTGTTGATTCGTATAGACAGTTAAGAAGCACCTTAGTAACAACCTTGTATACCCTGTACTGTAGTTGAAATCTCGGCTTCGTTTTGCCCATAGCTTTTCTCTCGGAGTGTATACAGTGTCGGCACAGCAATTCACATGGTAACCCCATCGTCAACTTCGTTTCGTTGTCGTCAAACAGAAAGATATTGTTTCGCAAACTATGTTCGTATACGGAGAATATGAAATTTTTATAAATTCTGTAACGCTGAAAAATCTTGCGCCCCTTTCTCCGTATTTGCTTTTCCCCGTTTATCGATTTCGCACTGCGAGGCAACACGATTTTTTATCAGATACTAAACACACTTTACAGATAGGCGGATTTTCCATCATATCCGTAATTAGACGCTAAGGTATCTAGTTGCAGGGTTCTAGCTAATAATGATGGTTGTTGAGCTTATGCGGAAAACCGATTTCCGTAATCTACCTTAATCTTTAAATCTCGCATAGCAGTCAGTATACAGGGTGTGGCGTGTATAATCTTTAAAAATTAAACTACAGCTTCCTGATGATATTTGTAATAGAAAAGTCGTATACGAAAAAGTTCTTCGCGTTTTGTTTTTTTTTGTAAATTAAAGTTCATTTATTCCACGAAAATGTAGGCCGACCCTGTGTTATTTATTAAAAACTTTAGAAATGTTTTTATGCGACCCGATAATATGCTTTGGTCCTGCGCCGTGGCCACCTCGGCCACCCGATCTAACTCCAATGGACTTTTATCTTTGGAGTCACTTGAAGTCATTGGTTTACAATACTCCAATTGCTACGGTGGCTTAATTTTTATAGATTATACACGCCACACCCTGTATAATCATTGTTTTGCGCGCTCATTAATGCAATTTCATGTAAAAGCAACTAATTTTCAGAGTAGGTACTCCGTTGTAAGAACACTGGTTAGTTGCAATTAAGCAGAACATTGGATACAAATGCTGGAGAATGATCGAGTAAGTGGACATCGATATAGAGTGATAAATAAATATTTGACGTAAACTTTGTAAAGTTTAGTGTTGTTACATGAAAAGTTTCAACCGAGTTTGCGAGTTCATATGGAAGTACAGTACATATGACAATTTAAGACGACAATGTTTTATTTAATGTGGTTAGTTTGGAACGAGCCAGGGGACTTGACATTGACACTACACCGCCTGTTGTAAATCAGTGATTATAAACATGAGTGACCAGTTTTAGCGTAAGTTCTGTGTTTATGGAAACATATACATTCCAGTCACCAGCGCTATTAGTTAAACATGATATTAGGGTTATTGGATTATCTGACTGAGCCGCATGTAGGTATATAGTTTAAAATGTAGGTTCGAATATCATCAATTTGTATTCCGTTTGCGCTTAATATAGCCGGAATTGCAGTTTACCGTTGACAAATATAGTTACACAAATCATACATCATCTCTACTAGGCCCCAAGTGGTTTGCGGACTAATTAATTCTGTTTTAAACTTGTACCGGGCACACACGTTGGTTATAATTACATGTAAATTGAGGGATGGAATTTATCAACACGTAGGGGGTACCGGAAAAATCGCCCAGCTAGACGCAAGTCCGGTAATTTTGAGTTTGAGTTGGCAACTCAAGGAAGAACTTTTGTTACTGTTGGCATTTAAAGGAGCGTTTTTATTCCATTTTCTCTTAATTGATAGTTGATTTGTCTATTTCCCGTGTTAGTTTGGCAAGAGCTCGCTGTTTGTCCTTGCATTGCCCTGTAGTGTGTGCGTTTTTTGCGCGCTTTGTTTTATCGAATTTCTTTCACATGCTGAGCCTTAAAATTTAATTTAATATATTGGGTTAAACAATTCCCGTTCTACCTGAGCTCTCTACAGATTTATTTACTCGGAAAAATCCTATTATGTCTGTTTGACTTTTTCATTTTTAATCCGCTTCTCCCCTGCAAAAATCATACCCATACGGGGTTATTTTAATACGCTTTTCAATTACATCGTTTTATTTGCGAAGATACGCGAATTAGAAAAAAAATCAGTTGTTCTGCTCATATTGTTCCCCTTGTAAGCCCTGGAATCGAAAGGGGAATGCTAGTTTATTGCCTTGCCCGTTTGTAAAAAGCTTATTTATCATTTAAAATTGGAAGCCGAAGTTTCTATCTACAGGGTGTCTCATAATTAGCTGCCAACCCTGAACAGGCCGATTCTATGATCAAAACTAAGTAAAAAAGTTCATATGAACATGGGTCCGGAAATGCTTCCTAAGGGCACAGGGACCCATTGAAGAGGAAGGAATGGAAATCATTTTTTTGCAATATCTACAGCAAATTCCGTTTTCTGTTTAACGTTAAAAAAGTACTCTTGTTTCAAATCGTTATCTTTAACGGTTTCTGAGAAAATCGCTCTTGAATTAATCCCACTTTGGTCAATTTCATAGTAATTTAAACAAAAAATTTTTTTTTGTTTAAATTGCTATGAAATTGACCAAAGTGGGATTAATTCAAGAGCGATTTTCTCAGAAACCGTTAAAGATAACAATTTGAAACAAGAGTACCATTTTAACGTAAAACAGTTCGGGAAAACGGAATTTGCTGTCCAATTTGTTAAAAAGTCAAAGATGAAAAAGTTACACACGCAAAGTACCAAGGGCCCCCCCCCGTACCCACCCCAATGGACCTTGTGGAAATAAATGGATTAGTCCATCAAATTGCTCATCAAAATTTAGCTGTGTATACCAAATTTCATTCATTTATCACAACGCGATTGAGAGATATTGCAAAAAAATGATTTCCATTCCTCCCTCTTCAATGGGTCCCTGTGCCCTTAGGAAGCATTTCCGGACCCATGTTCATATGAACTTGTTTACTTAGTTTTGATCATAGAATCGGCCTGTTCAGGGTTGGCAGCTAATTATGAGACACCCTGTATAGCGTCTCGGATCTAATAATATTTTTCTTGCTATTCGTTTTTATCATAAACCAATTTGCGAAACAAAATGTCGAACACATTCAATTTAATTTTCCAAATACTCTTTCTTATGGGCTTCGGAAATAGTACGGCCTTTTTTCACTGCGTTTTTGTTAATTGCAAATTTCAGAACATCGGTGAAATTTTTCAATCAGTTTGTTTTGATGTGTTGTTGTTGACGTATGGCTAATTGGCATTTTTAATATAACGTGAGCGAGTTGATAAGCCACGAAAAAACATCGGTCTCTCTGTATAGGTGAACCCACGAACTTTTTTGTCATTAAAAGTAGATTACGCCGCCAAATATTTGGGAGAGGCACAATTGGCAATAAATCAAAAATCATCTTATCGGTTTAAATCCTCAGTTGCGACATATATTTGCGTACGAAGACGGCGGGGTGGTAATTTAAGTTGTAAATGGAAGAATATATCACGAAAATTAAACCGAGCATTTGTTTTTAATGATGTTAGGTTAAGTATCATAAACATTCCTCGGTTGAATTCATTGAGATAATAAATCTCAACTGGGGGATGATATATTATCTTGCCTTCTTAGGGTTCCGAGATGTATGTGATCCAAGTTAGTCATGAAGGCTTAAAATAAATAATAAACACAAGATTTGTAGGCATTAGGTTTGCGAACTTTCGCAAAGCGCGACTCAAAAAATGTATCGATCATTTTGCCGTTTCAATTTATCTTATTGTTAGCCATCCCCTTAAGAATGAAAATAATTATTTTACTTTTAATAAATCCTTTACGCGAGACGTTATGGTAGTTTTTTGCCTAATTGACAATAAATTAATGTAAGATTTTGCATGTGACACAAGAGTATGAAATAATTTGGAGCGTTCTACTTGCACTAGCCAGGATTCCACTGGTTATTGAACTGCGTGATATGGCTTTGCTGTAGCTCGAATTCCGAATTTTTTTGGACTTGGTGAAGATTTTCGCGCCTTTCTGCACTGTTGGCGTTTTAGTCCGGGCGAATTAGTTTTTTTTTTCAAAAATCGGGCCTACCTCGAATTTTATGGGCTTGAAATTAAGTGAAAAATACACAGAATAAAAGCCTAAGTTTGTGTATTTGTAGAGGTCGAGCGTCATATTGTTTATAACAATAGAAAAAAAAATTGCTCTTTTCGCTTATATCTCCGAAAATAAGCCTCTAATCGACATGAGGTATACTTATCGATTTTGTTCCTGAGGAAATTTGTTACAAGTATAGGCTTTTGCCATTTTTAAATTGGGGGTCCGGATTGCGGGTATTTGTTGAGCACCCAGTTATCTTTTCCTGTAGTTTCATCCAATTTCAGTCAAATTCGTTCTTTTTATTTAATGCCGAATATTTTGCACATTTTTTTCACCGCTAAATTTGAAATGTAAAAAAAAATTTGCGAGCTTTCGCAAGTCCTTGTAGCAAATTTCCTCAGGAACAAAGAGTAACCGAAAAACTGAAAAAAATAGCAGTTATTTTCTTTTCTATTGTTAAACTTAGGCTTTTATTCTGTGTATTTTTTACTTAATTTTAAGCCCATAAAATTCGAGGTAGGCCCGATTTTTGAAACAGGCATGTGTTTGGTCTAATTCGCCCGGATTATTTTTGGGCGATCAGAGACGGTTCGTGCTCTGTCAACGTCATCTGATACGGCTGATGGCTTTCGGCGAAAAACCTGGCTTCGTGGGGAAATTCCAGGATTTTTTCAAAACCGTGGCTATCTGCCGTTGTTTGCATATAATTCCGAGTACTTGATGGAAACTGGTCCTTGTATGGACCTTTTTAAACGATTACCGATTATTTTCGAAACATGCGTAAATTGTAAACGTTCTATCCGAGGTAATAACCGTAATAACGAATGAAAAATTATTTCAACAACCAAGAAGCCTTCGTTAAGCTGTTTTCTCAGTGTAGTAACGATTTTTTGCGGGCAGAACAATTCGCGAGAATATTAATTCGAATTTCCATGCCGGCGCGTGGAGGTTTGTCAGAAGAAAGTCTAAGCGGGATAGCACAGAGCATCAAATTGATTCGTACGTCATCCCCTCACGAAATCTCTGTAATTGTCAGCTCTCATACGTGTTGAAAAGTTTATATGCGCTGATTTAAATGCAAGCCACGTCGCCTTTTCCCGAGGAGAACTTCCAAGAGAAGCGGGATTTTCATAAACAGATAAATTAAGAAGTTTAGGACCCGCAAAAATTGAACCCCACGTGACTCAGGTGGTGGAATTATCTTCGTTACTTGTTCATCTCCTTTCATAAAGTCTAGATTTTACCCAGGTTTGTGCGGTGTCTAGTGGTAAAAGGACTATTACCACACTTTACCTTGGATTTAAGAGTCTACAGAGGGTTCTGTAATAATAATCTCGCTTCTTGTGGCGCAAAATGTTTCTGTTCATAACACACGCGAAAACTTTTTTCAACGTTTGGTTAACTCTGTTTCGGATTATATTTTGACTCACCGTAAAAAAATTTCAAGTGGGTTTTGAAATTTGACCTTAAAAACGCCCATTTAACTAAAAAGTGCTCGTATTTTTTTTTTAGGTTGAGTTTAATAAATATTTGATCTTCATTTTCTGTGTACTAGTCCGGATCTAGGGGGCGTATTAAACTCTATCTGAAGTGTGGTTTACTACGTATTAAGGGTAGCCTGTAATATAATTAGTTGGATGCCGAGATTTGTAGTAACTTAATTCTACCGGAATTGGAATTAGAATGAAAGTAACATTGACCTATTCGTAGGTTTCTATCATATGGACTTCAAGGGAACTTTTATGGCCGAATTATTAAGTTGATGGGGTTCGGACTTCGGGGAATTCCAGGGAAAGCGGCAGCCCTCTCAACGAAGCGAACGTGTTTAACTTTTAACTAAGGGATAAACTTATCGCTGATCACGGATTATACTGCGGAATATTAAATAAAAAATAAATAAATTCGTTCTGGAAGGTGTCGGTAATATTCAGATTTTCCTTTGGCAACGCCTCTACGCGAGAGGATTAACTGGAATCAATTTTTTAACAACGCCTACTATGTGTAGGGAAAAGGGACGAACGAATGGAAAGCCACAGGTGTAGGGAATATAAAGCGAGAAGAGCTTTTTATTGAAAAGGCAATTAATAATTCACATTTATAAGTGCCCATCTGTTTTAAAATTTATTTTGTTTATGAAATATACGTGAAATGAATTATGTTCTTAGTTATCTAATATTGGAAGTATAATTCAAAAACACGGCAAGGCTGACTGTTTCCGCCGTATTTCTGATGCCAATTTGACTTTCGATATATTTTACTGTATTACAATATTTAATTTCGCGAATTTAGAACCAAATGTTATCGATGTTATTCATTCAAATAAATCCCTTATTACTGTAACGAAATATTGAATTCGCCATTTAAAAAAAGGTTTAATTCTGAGTATACTCGATCGAAATCCTCTATGACCTCTACAGGGTTCAGATCAATCGATCTTCAAAGTACAACCTTACAAAATATTTTTAATTAAGAATTTTGTCATCTGCTGAATAAAATCACTCTGGACTCAAATTAGAAATTGCATCTGGACGTAAAATTCGCTACTCTTTCCGAATTCATACTAAAAACCGTAGTTAACCTTTAAATGACCTTCAAGAGCGAAATTGGGGTCACCAGGTGGTGGCCTCCTATCACCTTGACAACTTTTATAGAAGCTATTTCCTTTATACCTCGCTATCCTGACGAGATACTAGCCTGAAACCTTCGAGAAAGATATTTGACCTTCCCGCAACTTCCAGAGGTCACTTGAGCTTTACTCGAACATAAAATTTTCCATTATTTCAGAATTCGGGATAAAAAATGGGGTTCCTATTTAAAAAACGGAAGTTGACTTTCAAATAACCTTGAAAATGATCGTCAAGGGCAAATCCGAGGTCACCACGTACTGGTCTCGAAAACTTTTATAGAGGTAATTTCTTTATATCTCGTTATCTTGACGAGGTACTAGCTTGAAAACATCGAGAAAGACATTTGACCTTCAGGTGACTGCTAGAGGTCACTCAAGCCATACTCGAACGTAAAATTTTAACATTCTTTCAGAATCCAGAGTAATAAATGGGGATTCCTATTTAAAAAACGAAAGTTGACTTTCAAATGACCTTGTAAATGACTTTCAAGGTCACCAGGTGGTGGTCTCCGATGACCTCGACAACTTTTATAGAGGTCATTTTCTTTACACCTCGCTATCCTGTCGAGGTTCTAGCTTGAAAACTTCAAGACAGACATCTGACCTTCAGGTGACTTCTAGAGGTCACTGGCCCACGGGTCAAACCGCATTTGAACATAAAATTTTCCATTTCAGAATTCGGTGTAAAAAATGGGGGTTCCTATATAAAAAACGGAAGTCGATTTTCAAATGACCTTGAAAATAACCCTCAAAGGCAAATCCGAACTGACCGAGTAGTGGTCTCGACAACCTTCATAGCAGTCATTTTCTTTATATCTCGCTATCCTGACGAGGTATTAGCATGAAAACTTCAGGAAAGACATTTGACCTTCAGGCGACTTTCTAGAACCCACGTTGGCCCATGGATCAAGCCGCATTCGAACGTAAAATTTTCCATTCTTTCAGAATCTGGGGTAAAAAATGGGGACTTCTATTTAAAAAACGAAAGTTGACTTTCAAATGACCTTGAGGTCAGCATGTGGTGTCCCCAATGACCTCGACAACTTTTATGGAAGTCATTTTCTTTATATCTCGCTATCCTGACGAGGTTCTAGCCCGAAAACTTGGAGAGAGACATCTGACCTCTAGAGGTCACTTTGGCCAATGAGTCAAGGCGCATTCGAACGTAAAATTTTCCGTTCTTTCAGATTCCGCGGTAAATACTTAAAAAAACGAGAGTTAACTTTCAAGTGACCTTGAAAATTACGCTAAAAGTTAAACATTTATAGAGGTAAAATTTGTATTGATGCAGCAGCTGAAATGGCAATATACAAGTCACAAACTACAGCTCGACCCTCTAATAATGAATTTCCTTTCAGGGAAAATTTGTAATAGGCTTTTCAACAGTACCAATTATAAAAACTTTATTATTTGCCTCATTAAACCGGGTTTTCGCGTACGATATTAAAAAATCAGTTGTCCTCGAGAGAAGCTGGTGAAAATTAGCATAGCCACCAAATTAAAAAACCTATTCAGTTGTAGTGTGCCGAGATCCGTGTATTTCGTGTAATGCAAGCCATAGAATTTCATTTATTAAAACTGTTCTATTCAATTGAAAAGTTTAGGTGAAATTACCGCTGGATTTCCCACTTCGGTCGCCCGCCACGTATTTCGCGTAAATGCATTTTGGAATAGCTAATTTCAACCCATCTTCAAATTTTAAGAAGGATGCTTCAAAGTCTTCATGCCAAGCAAATACACAGTATCGTTAGTTAGGTAATGTTTGGCTTCGATGATTTTTCGATGAGTTGAAATGAAAACGCAAAATTTAAAATTACTTTATTTCATATTTTGTAATTGACCTTGAATTTTGAGGTTAGGGTCAAATCCAAGTATATTGGTGCCTTGATGTGTTATCGGGGGTTCGGATCGTTTGGGGACACCCTGTATAATCTACGCTGAATCTAATTTATTTTCAATTTTTTTCAGACAAAAAAAAAAGCATTGCCTTGTATTTTTTTAAAATACTCGTGAGAACTTTACGTCCAAATGAATTTGCTGATCTAAAATTGAATCCATAATAAAAATGGTAGCTAACCCTCAAATGACCATGAAAATGACCTTCAAGAGTAAATCCAAGGTCACCAGGTGGTGGCCTCATATGACCGCGACAACTTTTATAGAAGCCATTTTCTTTATATCTCGCTATCCTGGCGAGGTATTAGCCTGAAAACTTCGAGAAAGACATTTGACCTTCACGCGACTTCCAGAGGTCACTTGAGCTATACTCGAACGTAAAATTTTCCATTCTTTCAGAATCCTGGAAAAAATTGGGTTCCCATTTAAAAAACGTAAGTTGACTTTCAAATGACCTTGAAAGTAATCCTCAAGGGCATATCCGAGGTCACCAGGTACTGGTCTCGACAACTTTTATAGAGGTCATTTTCTTTATATCTCGCTATCCTGGCGAGGTATTAGCCTGAAAACTTCGAGAAAGACATTTGACCTTCACGCGACTTCCAGAGGTCACTTGAGCTATACTTGAACGTAAAATTTTTCATTCTTTCAGGAGTCGGGCTAAAAAATGGGGTTCCTATTTAAAAAACGAAAGTTGACTTTCAAATGACCCTCAAGGGCAAATCCGAGGTCACCAAGTAGTGGTTTCGACAACTTTTATAGTATAGTAGTAATTTTTTTTATATCTCGCTATCCCGACGAGATACTAGGCTGAAAACTTCGAGGCAGACATTTGACCTTCACGCGACTTCCAGAGGTCACTTGAGCTATACTCGAACGTAAAATTTTCCATTTTTTCAGAATTCGGTGTAAAAAATGGGGTTCCTATTTAAAAAACGAGAGTTGACTTTCAAATGACCTTGAAAATGATCCCCAAAGACAAATCCGATTTCACCAGGTACTGGTCTCAAGTTTTATAGAAGTGATTTTCGTTATATCTCGCTATCCTGACGAAGGACTAGCTTGAAAACATCGAGAAAGACATTTGACCTTCAGGTGACCCCTAGAGGTCACTCGAACGTAAAATTTAGTTGGGGTCGAATCCAAGTATATCGGTGCCTTGATATGTTATCGGGGGTTCGGATCTTTTGTAACACCTTGTATAATCCTACGCCGAATCTAATTTATTCTCAATTTTTTTTCAGACAAAAAAAAACAAAAATAATTGCATTGCTTTGTATTTTTTTAAAATACACAGCTCATGAGAACTTTACGTCCAAACGAATTTGCGGATCTAAAATTTTATGTTAAATAAAGCGCGCTTCCTGATCAGTGTACGGCCTATGAGAGATCGAAAGGAATATTGCCTCCTATTCGAAACTAAGTTAAACTAATCTGCCCGAAGTTTAGATAAAAAAATGCGCTTTCAAGGTTACTACCTAACATAATCATGATGTATTAAGAGCTATGTTAAATCAATTACGCCTACATGGGGCTCGTAGAGGAATATCTCGACTAATACGACGAGCACTTAGCTTCTAAGAGACGAAGATGACAGCCAAATGCGAAGATCAATGACAACCTTCGTAAAAGCTTTGGTCCTGACACTATCCCATTTGTATTATACTTAACCTTTGTTACGAGTAGTAGGTACAAAAATATACTAAATAAATTAGAATTGCATCGAAATGATTTGCTGGCGGTTCTCAGTCGGGTATATTTACGCATTTTCGTGAAACGTAATACTTTCATTTAGTTTTATGCGAGATATTATTCTCGTTTACACTCGGATGGGCGAATAAAAAAAGGCAAGGAATATTCCTCACCTGGTAACAATGTCAGGAAAGATTTTTAAATTCAACTCTGTCCCCTCGCCAAGGTAACATATTTCTCGAGTTTTATAATAATGTTGAGATATGGTTTTATAAATTGCGACAGGCCTTGATTATGAACTTTCCACTTTCCGAAGCAGAAGCAAAAGTTTCATGCTCATGTGGGGCGGACGAGAACGGGATTTTCCGTTCGAAACACCGGCCGAAATGGAAGTTTTATTCTATTTTATCAGGGGACATTTTTCTGGCATGATACCCTGACATCGCTAATCTCGGTGCAATTATTGAAAACTCAACTCGTAGCCGAAGAAAATATTCCCAGCACGGAAACTACTTCATGTATTTTTACATATAAATTACATTATCTGACATTGTAGATTGTTGTAGAAATGTAATGTAAATTGTAAAGTGTACATAAAATTGAACTAATTACCCAAAATAAGGTATTTTTATTGTAAAACTACAAACAGTGTAAAATTACACAATACAATAATACAGAAAAATACATGTCCATTGTAAATTTTTAATTCAGTTGTAATTACATTCATGAAAATCATATTTAAACATAAATATGTATAAAACTAATGTAAATTAGTTTTATCGATATGGTCATGTAATTTTCTGTAATTGTTATGTAATTTTTCTGTAATTTTACACTGTTTACTGTTTATATTGAAAACTCAACTTGTAGCCGTAGAAAATATTCCCAGCACGGAAACTACTTAATGTATTTTTACATATAAATTACATTATCTGACATTGTAGATTGTTGTAGAAATGTAATGTAAATTGTAAAGTCTTGAACAAATTACCCAGAATAATGTATATTTATTGTAAAACTACAATCAGATGCAATATAAATTGTAAACAGTGTGAAACTGCATAATACAATAATATAGAAAAATACATGTCCATTGTAAATTTTTAATTCAGTTGTAATTACATTTATGCAAATCATATTTTTAAACATAAATATGTTTAAAACTAATGTAAATTAGTTTTATCGATGTGAACATGTAATATTCTGTAATTATTATGTAATAATTGCACTTGATAGTAGTTTTACAACAAAAATACATTATTTTGGGTTCTATTTCAAATGTAAATTAGAATGTACACTTTACAATTTACATTACATTTATATAAATGTGAGAACACAAATATAATTCCAATTAAATTGAAAAAGTATAATGGATTTAGTAAAAATACTAATTAATGTAATTTATCTTATAAATGTGATTACACAATTGTAATTACGACTGAATTAAAAATTTGCATTGGACATGATTTCTTTCTGTAATTTTTATGTAATTTTCCTGTAATTTTAGGCTTAATTCCTATGTATTTTTTTCGCTAAATCAGTATTCATTCCGATAATTGTAGTTTTCTAGAAAAATGCGTATTTGTGTGATGTTTTTCAAAAAGTATAGTAAAAATATTTAATGTAATTTTACATTTATGTTATAACTTTGATTACACAAATGAGATTTTAATTAAATTAAAAAAATATATACGGGGGATATAGTGTTCTGTCATTTTATTGTAATTTTACAGATTTATATCAATAATTTCTTCATTTTCCATGTAAGCCTTCCACCAGTTTAGCGTATAATTGTAGGTTTACAATAAAATTACATATTTTGGGTAAATTAAGGTCAATTATAATCACACACGGGTGTGATTACATGAACCTTCAACTAAATAAAAATTTACAGTGGAAATATAATTTTATTAATATTAATAGAATTTTGTTGTAATTTTACACTGTTTATAGTTAACTTGAATAATGTATTAATTTTACTATTGCTATAGCATTTTCTTATTCTATCTCAAAAGTGAATTAAGACTGAAATTACTTTTACGTACACTTTGCAATGTAATAATTTACATACATGACTACACAACTGTAATTCCAACTAAATTGAAAATTTATGATGAATATACATTTTTCTGTAATTTTCCTGCAATTTTTAAGTGTTTATGTTATTAATTTATTTAATTTTCCATGTAATAATATTACATTTTTTTGTATAATTGTTTGTATTTTAGCGGCATTTTACAATTTACAATTTTTACAACGTAAAAGCGAGTAAACTATTGTAATTTTACAGTAATCCCTTTGGCTATGCGGTGTTCTGGAAAGAATTAAATTTAAGTTTTAATCGTTGTCGAGATACACTTTAGGAGTTTTTTATTAATAATCGCTTGTGCCGGCATTTTGGAAATCATGCGGTGCGTGATATAATTTTATAACGATTAGAATATAAAAAATAAATGACCGGGCGATTAAAACTTCAAAAGAATTTCAAATGTTCAGCGTTACACGGATCATCCGCAGTTTGAAAGAGTAAAAAGAGTTATATATTGTAGTCACTTTAATAAAAACCGTCGAAAAAAGAAACGGGTACAGCGCGAACTTTCCTTGATTAATTATTAAAGTATGAGCGAAGTTTTTAAGTATGGCAAAGCCAATAACACAAAATTGGTCATTATCCTTTACTTTGATGTGTATAAACGAAGTAGAATTAACGCACCGTTTAGTAATTTTACGTACCTATTAAGTATAATAATTGGAATTTGTAAAAGTTGCCCACTTAATTAGAATTTTCTTTAATATATTAAAAAAAGAACTCCCATGTCGGGGTCCTGAGCGTTTGGCACTACACTCAAATATTTAACGTGGACGCTGGAAGTGGAAAGAAGTTTGTTCAGGAAATACTCGAGCATTTTATACTTTCATGGTTTCCGGGATAAATTTGATGGTATTGGGTGTGCTCGGGGTAAACAGAAAACAGGTGAAAGTATCGTAATCTGGGGCGCAACCCCATTTAATTTATTTTGTAAGTGAAACTAAGTTAGCACAGTCGCAAATGTTCAGGCAAATTTTACGTAGTAATTTCAGGGGAACTAAAATACTTAAAATAGTTACACGACTATTTACTCTATATAATTTACAACTGAGGTAATAAAGTTGGTCATTAGCTCACCTCCAAGTTTTCAGCATTAAAGCTCCATAAGTAAGGGAAAAACCGATTTCCCTCAACCAAACTCTTGCAGTACAGGTGTAAATTGTGGGTTTGGGGTACATGACGATCATCTGAAATAACAAAGCACATTCAATGAAATGCTGGGATTTATTTCACATATCGCACTTCATTTAGCTATTCACACATCACAGATCGTTCAAATAAACTGTTTCGTGCTGTGTGCCACCTTCTTCATTAGAGGTGTATATGTAAATAAAATTGTTTACATTTACTTGACATAAGTATCACTCATCAAGCAATTTTTCACCATCACACATTACTCAAACTATTTCCTAGTGTATATGTAAATAAGATTGTTTATATTAAATAGAGATCTGTGTTTTATAAGTGGTGGTTATCATCACACGTCACATGTTTTTAGTTTCCATTCACACATATCGCTAAAACGGACTCTCCTAGTGTACATTAAAGTAGTGATTGGCAGTATAAACGTTAATGAGATTGTTTACATTTGTTTCATATTCACACATCGCTCAAACAAACTGTTTCGTGCTGTATATTATTTTGGTGTTATGTACCTACATATTGAATTTTCGAAACCGAGAGAGATGCCTTAACAAAATTCGGACAGGACATAGCTAATACAGTGCGAAATATCGCCTTACTGTTAAAAATGTTGTTACCGCCGTTCTTGGTGGTGAAAATTCGAAATTTTTGGAATTATTTAATTTTCGTGGCTGAAAACATACATAGGTATTGACTTTTCGAAACCGAGAGATGCCCATATTCATTGTCAGCTATCAAATTAAATTGGTCTTATCTATTTGCACAATTCTTTCCTTTAATTAATCTATCAACGCCAATTTTTATTATCCCCAGTTTAGTGATTCGGGAAAATGTGCCTGGACGTCGGAAAACTTTGAACTCAATTTTTTCTCTTTATGTATCAATGAGCTCCCTCTATTACAACAACCGTGTTGTACTGTTTTACAGAGAAATCGGGAACTCGGTCAATGAAAATAATTTTGATTTGAACGCACAAAATATTTCTATTTGAGTGATGGATTTTTAGAGGCCTGAGAATGTTATTTTTGCATCAGTTATCAACTTTGTATACAAACGTAATCTATTATTACACGAGACAGAGCGTTGTGGCTGTATATTTTATATTTTTAATAAAATCGTAGATATAATTCGATACTAAAGGAAATCCGTCCGCTTCTATGAAGAGTACTAATTTCGTGGTTTCAGTCACTACTATGTTATATTTTAATAGTTTTACGTCAAGTTTATTCGTCCAAGGTTTTATGATATCTACATAAATATTACAATGTCGTAACTGTAAAAAAAGAAATTTTGCTACAGCTCTGTTACTTTGTGCATATATTTCTGCATACACTTAAAGCGTTATTACTAGTACTAAATGATATATTTACAATAATACGTTTTTGTGTATAACTAGGTCTCGTTCACTCACACCACATGTACGTCACACATTAAAAAAAGTGATCCACAAATCTCGCGTTTTAACTGTAAAACGTTATGCTCTCGAGGGCTTACAGCATTTAAACCAGCCCGAGTGGAGTATTTTTTTCACGGTTCAACCACTTATTTCGCATGATATATAATCTTCCGTCCCAAACGGTGTATCGCGCGGGTTTTTCAGCGGTTAACAAAAAAGTATTCGGGTGTTTTCGCCCATTTGAATCTTAACCTCCGCCTGTTACCGTCAACGAAAGAAAAACTTGCATTCCACATATTTATTCTGCAGTAACGGCGTGAAAGTTTATCTATCGAACATAACTCGCGTCACACGCCACTTTTATAAACATCAACAGTTAAAATATCGGTTTCAGGCAACGCTGCCATAATTTTATTTGTGGTGTGCGACACAACAAAGTCAATTTTTTCGTGGACGCAGATCTATATTGTGTGTGTGTGTGTGTCTCTTGTGGACACATACGTGATTTGCGATGCGTACTTATAGATGCATAAGTGTTGTGTGATATTTAATTATGTGTACATGTGATGTGTGATGTCTACTTATGATGTGTGACACATCTATAATGTTCTAACACCTTAGTAACGAGTGATGTGGACTTGTGCGCGCATACGTGACGTGTGATATGTGCTTATGTACGCATAAATGATGTGTGATATATACTTATGAACACATACGCAATTAGTGACATCTTCTGATGATGTGTGATACATTTGGCAGTAAAGGTGAACTAGCTTTATTAAACAGTATCATTATCGTAAATATTAAGTAGGAATACTGAGTTAATATTTAATTCGGCTACAAAAATATCGAAATGAGTATTCTGCGTAACTTGTAAAGAACATTGATGTATAATTATGTGCACATAAGTGATGTGTGATGTCTACTTATGATGTGTGATGTATGTGGCAGATCTATAATATTCTAAAGCCTTAGTTTTTTACATAATGCTTAGTTGATGTACATATAAGTACTTGTGCAAAGTACGAAAAAAAAAAATTTGAGTCTATATACTGTTGCAAATTAATTTACTTGTTGTAATAAAGTCGAAACGTGTTCGTTATGCTTTCGTATATACGCATCTACGGTTATGAGAAATCATTTTTAAATAGTTCTCAAGCTTTAATTAAAATTTATTGCATTCCGCTTTTTTAATGAACGCTTACGTAAAAAAAATTATAATTTGAATCTAGCACTCCACTTTTAATTATGAGATCTTTGTGTACGAAAATTACAGGTATGGGTTTGTGAGCTTAGGCTTAAAAATAGGAATATTTGAAGTTTTATATTCAAATGTTTGAGATAGAAGCCGCGGCTATTTCACGAAAAACCGCCAAACAGGCGGGATTAAGGATCAAAAAGATACGTTTGATTAAAGATATTAAAGATACAAATAAAATCGCTTATAATATTGGAAACTGTTTGGATTTTTTTTATGTGCTTATTGACATCTTACCGTGCTGTATATGAAAAAGGCTCCAAGGGCTATAACTCGCAGCAGAACAGGGCTTGCAGCACGTACAACCTATAACAAAAAATATATATATTTAAACAGTCTAAAAACATGAATTATCACCGAATTTTATGTTTTGTGTTAACCCAACAGAGAGTGGAAGAATCTCGAAAATGAAGCGCTTTTCAGTGGTGTATTAATATAATGCATTCTACAAAGTCGAATCTGTCGTCATTTATAAAAGTAAAAGATTTTCGTAGACTGCCTTTTTGCAGTCTGCCAAAAGTGGCCTGCCAACTTTGTGTACGTTTAGAACGACTGAAAACCGCTTGAGGGTTGCCTACTATAATCATATTAAAAGTAGTTTACAACGAAGAACGCGCTTAAATTCCCTCAAACAGAAACAAACTTGCGTGCTTCTTAGAATAAGAAGCTAAAGGGGACATGCCGCGACACGATTATCATAAAATTTGTGTATTTTCCAATCTGCGTCCGTTTCTATTTGTGTAACATCGTCCCTAGGACCCCCTGACATGCAAGTTGAAAATAATCTTCACATTCCAATTTTCGTTTCTAACGATATTACCCTGGGAAATAAGAGACAATAATCCTTACGCCTTCTTTGGTCCTTCGGATAAACAACGTACAACTCTGCAGCCGCCTGATATGGGCGGTTCGCAGATGGTAGCGACTTAATCAGGTAGGGCGTCGGTGTCGCAGAAGATATGGTCACCCTAATCAATAACCTTATTTTTAAGCTAAAATAGTGAGAAGTAAGTTTATTCGGAACCTTTTTGGGACACCTTGTGTGTAGAATAATCTAATGCATGCCTGTTCAGCGGAGGAATTGGAAATTAAAATCGTATTCAACAAACAAACGTTGACCTTGAGGTTCTTATTGATTTCCCTCTTGTCCTCATCCCGTGTCCCGCATTTTGCCAATCAGTTTTCTTATTAGTTAAGATGTGTGCCGTAACAATTTTCATTTCCGCTATTTTGTGCTGGTGAATTGCCTCCGAAATTGGCATGCTGCGATCTTTATGAGTTCAGAAGATACGAGGGTGGCTCGAGCTCCGTTTTTTTTTTATAAAAGTGTCCGTCCCTTAACTATGACGGGCTATATACAACAACAACAACAAATTTTGGTCACGTGAAAGGGATGAGTGAGAATAATTCAGTTGTTTTTTAAATCAAATAAATATTCCATAATTCGTTTAAACTGCACTTACTGTCTCGTCTACGCCGCTACCGGGCAGCTCCCGACCTCAGTTGAACGTGCACAAGTACGTGTCACAGAAAAAATTTAACAAACTTTCCAATGAATCAATTTAGATTATGACTTCTGCGATCGCTGTGACGTAACGCCTTCTCGTTGTTCGTACGAGCAAAATAATTGGTTTCGTGCTCTTGACTCACGTTACTTTGAATTTTATCAATTTTAGAAACGTAGTAAATTTTTAAAGAATGCCGTCGATGGATGAGAACGCACTAGAACGCACATCCGCTCCAGTAAACTTTATCCCTTATATTGAAATCTTTAACCCACCTGTAAAATTATTAATCGATAGCATACGGCTATATTAAGACCACGTTCTGCGTGGATAATCTCGTCTTCAGTATCATTCGAGAATTTACTAACAAACTACACAGGCGCACAAAATCATAAAAACGTCGGCTGACCTGCTAAATGACACGCTAAATTTATTTTAAGACATTTATTTACGATATATGAAAGCAATAGCGATAGCCGTATAAATTAATAAACGTTAATAACCTGAAGGGTTGACGTTCGAACACGGAGCAGGCTGGGTCCGCTGGGATCCTGCAGGGGTCTTCGCATGGAAGTTCCAAAAATTCGAAACTAAATAGAAAATTTTCGCGCCTTATGCGCTGTCGGCGGTGGCTCAGCGATCGGTAGGGTGCCCTGTTAGCATCGTCCGCTACGGCTGATGGGCTTTTTTGGTGGGATTTGTGTCCCGTGAATAGCTTTCAGGAGGTTTCTTGAATTATTTTGAAAACATGGGTGAAAATTCTGCAGACCAGGCCACTTTTTTTGGTTCGTGTGCCTGTATTATCAATCAAATCCCGTGCATCTACAAGGAGATTTTAGAATTTAACTGACAAATACGTTACATGAATACAGACTTGACACAGTGGTTTTCACATTATCATAAAGAAGAGGTTAGAAACAACATTTGTAAAACGTCAGAAGACGGTATTATTACACCCTATTTATCCCTCCGGTTCAACTCGGTACGGATGCTATTGGATAGTCTCATAAAGGCAAACATATCCCCTAAAAAATGACGTTGTTGACTTAACGAGAGAACTGTAGACGAACGTTATCCGATACCAAATATAAGCGACGTTTTAGACATGGGGCAAATACTACTATTTCTGACGAGCTATTACACGTTTTTGTTAATAACATTTTGACCAAACAACGTACGCAGGTACTCGAGACTAAAAATCGCGAAAATTCAAATTTAAAATTCAATCAGCCGTAACACAGCCGCAGACTAAACACGCCCTTTCCTATCCAACAAAACACAGACTGGCTGTATGAATAATATACCTCATTATTTATACAGACCCCGACAAGTGTAATTGAAAGTTTCAACAGTAGGCGAATAATGGATGTGGTGGATTTTAAGTCGTAACAGCGTATCCTACCTTTACATTTCCATATTTCCACGTGAAGAATACCACAATGGGTAAGCAGCATATTATAACGCACGAGAGGATTAGAATGACAGTCCGCATAACCCAGTTTAAAGAAACCACACAGGGACGCTCGTCTTCGCACGATTCACAGCCCTCTGGACAGGGCAGACACTCGAACATGCCCTCCATCTCGTACTGGCTATTCTCCCCCTGAAACAAAAAAAAAGTCGCATTAAAATCTCGCGTTTGCATATGCGAAATATTTTTTTAGGTGTATAAAATGGTGTTTTAATATTGGCACGTCATCAGCTTGCACACAGAATAAATAATATACTAAAAAACAGATACGCTTTTGACATTTATTGGTGTGCGGAATTGGCGATATTTTTCATCACGTAGAAACGGCGAAATGAACCAGATTAAAACTGTTTATAAAATATTATTCTGATATGTTGTGATGAATGTGGGTCATTGCATATAAGCGAAATGCAGAACGTTATTTAATTTTCACCAAACGTTGCGCGAGTTAATAAATGTTTTACTTAAAATACAACGCCAAGAACACAAATACTAGACTTGGCTGCTTACCAGAATTGCCTCCATTTGGAATATGAGAATTTAGAGAACAGATAGATTTTCGAAAGGTGAGCAACTTTTCGCAATACCCAAGAAATAAAAAAAAAACAGGAACTGCGCCCCAGATAGATAACTTCCGACAATATCTCACACAATAAATTTCTCACATGTTACATCTGAATTTCTCAAAATTTAGAATTCGACACCCCGCTGCATTAAGCAGTTTTTGATATTTTTAAAGTTTGCCCAAGATTTATGCCGAATTTCTTATTAAAAGCACGTTTTCGCCATTTCTCTTTTTTTAGGTGTCGTAATACGGCCTAAATGGTGTCGAATAAAATATGTTTCGATGTATAACTCACTTGTTTTAGCCCGCTCAGCCATATATTACGTTCGTAAGCTTTAAGAGAGATATACAGGGTGATCCCCTAACGTACGGATAGGAAACTAGATGTGCTACGATTACACAGCCCCATAAAAAAAAGTAGAATATCCGAAAGACAAGACCCTGATATCTATATGTTTTTGGGTTCACTGAATCCGAATCCGAATCCGGTGTCCGTTTGACCCGATTAGCTCTGGGTTAAGATCAATTCAAGGTCAGATATAGAGAAACAATTACCAACAAAGTAAATCAATATATCCATATGTTTTTGGGGTCGCTGAATCCGAATTCTGGGTCCGTTAGACCCGATTAGCTCTGGTTGAAGGTCAGTTCAAAGTCAAATGTATAGAATCAATTGCCAACAAAGTAAACCCATATATCTGGTTTACTTTGTTGGCAAATGATTCTTTACACTTGACCTTGAATCGACCTTAACGCAGACCTGATCCGATCAAACGGACACCGGATTTGGATTCACCGACCCCAAAAACATATAAATATTTAAATTTCTTTCGTAGGCAATTGATTTTGTACATTTGACCTTGAACTAACCTTAACGCAGACCTGATCGGATCAAACGTACACCGGATTTGGATTCACCGACCCCAAACACGTATAGATATGTAGGTTTACTTTGTGGACAATTGATTCTCTGCATTTGACCTTGAACTGACCTTAACGTAGACCTGATCGGATCAAACGGACATCGCATTCAGATTTACCGACCCCAAAAACGTATAGATAGTCGTATGTATGGCTACTTTGTTGGCAATTGATTTTCTACATTTGACTTTCAAGTGACCTTCAACCACGGCTATCCCAAAAACAACAACAATAATTTAAATTATGCCTAATCTTTGATATAATAGGACAGGCCGAGTATATTTCTACAGTGAATCAACACAAAAAACTTAAGATCTCCAGATCTTAACAGATTGCACTGTCGAACTCAGTTTAATACAGGCAACTTGTTTACTTGCCCGCTGTTTTGGCTCAGCAAATGGAAAAAGTTGTGAAAACTGATTAGTAACAAGAAACCAAAGTTGACACTAATTAAAATAAAAAAAAGTCGGGAGACCCGACTCGCTTCATTAATTAAAATATTTGTAGCAAGGACACTCGAGCGTGCTTCTGCGAATTCTATAATTGTAGAGGCTTGTACGAATGCAAATTAATTAAAGAATCTATTCAGTTCATTGAGGGGGTTGGGCCTCGGTGTTCACTTTTGTTTCTGTGGAATTTTTCGCACTTCAAAGCGAGAAATTCGGTTTAATAGAGCCCCTTTCGCTTTGGCATCGATTACCGGCGAGGTAAGAGCTGTTAAACGGTCTATATTAAGTTTATAAGTAACGCCTCGGTACAATATTGGTAATTAAAACGGTGACTGTGTAACGAAGTGTCAACGAGGAACGGTGTGTTAAATTTAGCAGTCGGTTTACACCTACAATGGTCTTATAGATTTATGTTAGGGGTAGATAAGTCAACACTGGTCTCGGGCAGCAAAGATCCTATAATGGTTTATTATCAGGTTAGTGGTTTATGTTCATTGTAAGATAATATTAATGTGTACAGTTTCCGAGCCAGTTGTTTGGTTCTAGTAATTTAAATTTTTCTTCAGAATCCCAGGAATACACTAAAAAATATCCTGGCAGTTTTACATTGTATATTACAATGTTTTCCGCAAAAATTCTGTAAATACATTAATATTACACTGACAGTTTACAGTGCATATGCATTATTCTGCGATTTTAATGGCATACCTTTGTAATTTTACACTTAGACGGCTGTGATATGCCGCGCATATTTCTGACAAGTAATCCACCTTAATTCTAATTTAAGTGTTCTCTTTATTGCAGTGAAGTAATGTGTTATCAGACAAATACTAGTTAATGTAATTTTACAGCATTTTTTACAGTTACAAATGTAATTATACTAATACAGTAATTTTCAGGACAAATACTGTAATAATGGTTAATGTAATTTTACAGCATTTGTAGCAGTAATAAATGTAATTATACTAACATAGCTTCCATTAAATTATATATATACAATTTTTGAGCATTGCAGTAATGTGTTCGGGAAAAATACAGTAAAAATACTAGTTAATGTAATTTTACAGCATTTGTTACACTTACGCAAATGTAATTATACTAATACAGTTTCCATTAAATTGTATATACATTTATTGTAAGTTTATTGTAATTTCCCTTTATTGCACTGATTTTCAGGACAAATACTGTAATAATGGTTAATGTAATTTTACAGCATTTGTAGTAGTTATAAATGTAATTATACTAACACAGCTTCCATTAAATTCTATATACAATTTTTGTGTATTGCAGTAATGTCTTCGGGACGAATGCAGTAAAATACTAGTTAATGTAATTTTACAGCATTTGTTACAGTTATAAATGTAATTATACAAACACAGTGTATAAACGTTTTTTGCGACACTGCTGACAACAGAATAAAGGAGCGCCTTTTTGGGACAGATGGGAAAGTAAAAATTAGTGTTAATAGGCACTGTAAATATTTAGTGGCACTGGGAGATCAATCAGCCGTATATAAATTATTGTGGGTAGAAATGTAACGTCATAATAAGACGAAGCTGGAAGGCTCTTTTGACATGAAAATCCCGCCTAAGGCTTTTTGTTCACTTGACGAAATGTGGAGATATACCGGCGCTCATCAGTCAAGATTATTGCTCCGATTTTATGTGTTGTGAAGTTTTATTGGAGATTATATGACGTACAGAATTACCTACGGGGCTTGTGCGGCGGAAACTCATCCTTTGTAATACGGGGCATTAGAAAAACAGTTTATAGGCTTCGGGAGTTATTTTAGGGTGAAAAATAGTATAGAAAATTTTAATCAAAGCAAATTATTTGTTGTGAATATATAGTTACATTGTAAAATTACATTTAAGACATATTACAGACAAATTTACCAAGCAACCACCCCAAAAATGTAATTTTATCACTATACAATTGACAGTGTAAAATTGCATTAAAATTATATTAGGCTTACACAGAGAAATTCATATCAGTTGTAAATTTTTAATTTAATGGGAATATGTCCGTAAAATTACATTAATAAAATTGACGTAAAATTTTGATGCAACATTTCTATATATAAAAGCATGGGTAGAGTTCTGTTCTTGCACCTTTACATTTTGATTAACACCTCTTAACACAATTTCAGCAATGAATTAATTGTATTAATAAAGATATGTATGTACACGTTACCATCCTAATCAAGTTCAAAGTTGAAGAGTAGGTAGTAAGTCAAGTAGTCGGTCCTTTGAGATATATCCTTGCCGTCGTGGGTAATGCAGTGTACGTTGCAATTTGTCTTGATGACAATCCCGATTAGTCAGAATGGTAACTTTCATACTCTTCATATTTGCGGATTTATTACCTCTGTCTTATGTGCACTTGCATGTTAGGAATGCTGTAGTGTTACTTAGTATTCAGTATCCATCTCGTTGAATGGGGAAGGGAGTTTGATAATGTTCCTTTCTTACGTTCGTATTTTATTCCTTGGGAATGTGTGATAGCCTATAGGGTGAGTTGGGTAGTTTTATAAAATGAAATGGTAATCAGTTGAGGAATATGATAAATGACAATTTAATTGAGAAAGAGAAAATGGGAAGGAATTTGTAAAATATTAATAATGCTGTAAAATTTACATTAACATTTTACAACTATTATTTTCACTGTAAACAATGGGTTCTGTCGTTACAAAATAAAAATGTTCCTCTCTGGAGGAGCCTATATACGACCGGCATTATTTACAGCTAAAATAGTAACCTATTATTGCTGAAAAACGGTAATTTAATAGTGGAAGTATAAAATGTTAATAATGTAAAATTTACATAAAAATTTTACAGCTGTAAAATAATATTTATTGATGAGAAAATGTAATTAAATTGTAGAATAGAAAATGGGAGGTGATTTGTAAAATATCAATAATAGTGTATTGTTTACATTATTATTTTACAGCTATTATTTTCATTATAAATAGTGCTGTATTTGCAGCTAAAACAGTCTATTATTGATGAGAAATGGTAATTTAACTGTGGAAGAGAAAATTGGACGGAATTTGTGAAATATTAATATGTTGTAAAATTTACATTAACATTTTTCATCTGATATCTTCATTGTAAATATTGGCTTCTATCGTTACAAAATAAAAAAGTTGCTTTCTGGAGGCCCTTGTATATGACCAATAGTATTTACGGCTAAAATAATAACCTGTTATTGACGAAAAACGGTAATTTAATCGTGGAAATAGGTGATGATTTGTAAAATGTTAATAACGATGTAAAATTTACATTAATATTTTACAGCCGTTATTTTCACTGTAAACAATGGCTTCAGCCGCTACAAAATAAAAATGTTCCTCTATAGAGGGCCCTATATATGACCGGCACTATTTGCAGCTAAAATAATGTTATTATTGCTGAAAAACGGTAATTTGATAGTGGAAATGTAAAATGTTAATGTAAAATTTACATTAACATTTTACAGCTGTAAGATAATATTTATTAATGAGAAACTGTAATTTAATTGTAGAATAGAAAATGGGAGGTGATTTGTAAAATATCAATAATGCTGTAAAATTTACATTAACATATTACAGCTATTATTTTAATTGTAAATAGTGCTGTATTTGCAGCTAATATTGATGAAAAATGGTAATTTAACTGTGGAAGAGAAAATCGGACGGAATTTGTGAAACATTAATAATGTTGTAAAGTTTACATTAACATTTTACACCTGATATTTTCACTGTAAATATTGGCTTCAATGGTTACAAAATAAAAATGTTCCTTTCTGGAGGACCCTGTATATAACCAATAGTAATTTACGGCTAAAATAATAACGACGAAAAACGGTAATTTAATCGTGGAAATGGGTGGTGATTTGTAAAATGTTAATAACGATGTAAAATTTACATTAATATTTTACAACCGTTATTTACGTTGTAAATAATGGTTGTCAGTCCCTGCGAAATAAAAAACGGAATTCAGTGGATCCGAGGGAAGGGAATTTCTCGTGTCACAGCCTCATTTCCATGATGAGTTCGAAGTACATAGTTTGATATAGAGCGATAAAGATATTGTAAAAAATGGCAGCGATTTTATAAAATGTGTTGAGGTCTGGCAGCACTAAAGTATAAAATGATGATGGACTGTAATCTGTCTTGGAATTTATTTAGCCGGTATTGTTAACAAACTGCATAGTAATTTGTATAGAAACGAGTGTAAACTTCTATCCATTAATTCCTGCGAACTGTAAGCATTTCCTTAGATGAATATTCCCACTACATTTTCTCGACCGTTCGATGATTTCGCCATTTACTAAAGCCTGAACGGTCCCTTTCCCCACATTTTTCACGGAGTTTTCACCTATTTCCTTTTGAAATTGTCAAATAGTAAAATTCGTGCCATAACAAGACGAATAAGTCGGGATAACCTTTCCGGGACACCATAAATTCAACCGTAGTAGGTTTAAAAATGCAGGCGTTTGTCTTTCGTAAGAATGTAATTCCGACACTGTAAAGCTTTTAAGATTTTGTAAATCTAGACAGCTCGCGGAGGAACTAATGAAAAATATCAAACTATGTTGGTTGGAGTGGCCTTAAAAATTTAAAACCCCACTGAAGATTAAAAGATCATAAAGTTACTATAATTAAAGCGCCTGCCTATTGGTTGTAAGCGATAACTCTGAGTGCAAACCGCGGTAAAGTTTTATTTTAATAAATGTGCAAATAAAATGCAAATGGTGTTATAAAGGGTTGGAAGGAAATTCATGTTCATCAATTTAAAATTATTAAATTCTTCTTGTCTACAAGGAACGTGTTGTAACGTAACCTGCTACAGTTAGTCAATTGGAGATTATTAAAGGGCGTAAGAGAATTCGAACACAGAGCTGGAAACGCTGCAGGAACTGGCGTCTATTTGAGGGGCGAATTGTTGGGGTTAATTTGTGAATAAATGACAAGTTTTGTTGCGTAGCGTCCTCCCGAAAGTTATTCTGGAATTACGATTAAATTACTGGTACACTAAGACGTTACACTGGGCTCTAGACAACAGAGTAATTAATCAAAACATTCACAACAAGGAAGTCGGTATTTCCCGTTGGATGAAGCGGTTATTACACAGAGCATTTGTCACATAAAATTTGCTTTACATTAGCATAAACTACTCTCCTCTTGAAATATCGTATAGTTTCGAAAAAGGTAATTAAATATCCTGAACTTTGGTATATTGATTCATCCTGTCAATACTTATTGAAAAAACACTGCATTTTAAACAAGCAAGTACATTTAACAACTTCTCTTTAATAATAATATTTAATTTGGCTGTGAGTGTTCTCTTCCCAACTTTCGAACTTCTCTGCTGTTCGCAAACTATTCCAACTTTCTGCAACTAGGCAACCGAGAAAATTAATCGTACGTAATTTTTGTTTGCGAAGTAAAAGTTGAAAATCAGAGACACAATTTAGTTTTTTAAGTACACGTTCATAACCAGCTAACCAGCAAAGTCCAAGTGTTCGAAAAATCAAAACAAAGCATGGTCGTGCCAGATAATGGTATAATACCGATCTACTTGTATTAGAGATAACAGCACGAGCACGATCGCCTCAATTGACACGATATTTCAACAGAGTTCCCCCAACAGTTTATTATATTTTTACGTGGTGAAAGGTTTGTGTATAAATTGTTTTAGGCAAATTCCGACTTGAGTGTTCTCATTAATTACTCGGCTGGTTAAAGCCTAGCGTCTTGGTACTACTAATTTAATCGTAATTCCTGAATAACTTTCTGAAGGACGGCCGCCTCTCGAAGAATAGTCGTAATTTATTTTATAAATTAACCGCCGCAAATCGTTGTACAAATAGATGCGAGCGCGAGTAGCTTACCAGGCTTTGTATTTGAATTTCAGTCCATGCCTGTTAATAACCACTGTTGATATTAATTGTTGCTTTTGTGTACGCCGATTCTGCATTATCGCCGCTCCCGAACGTTTAAAACTGGAATAAATCGTAGACGGATGAATTCGACCGCCCGGGCATTATTTCACTTGTCACTTGTTAAACGTAAGCAGGAAGGCTGACGCAACCGTTTGCGCCTTCAGACCATTATTTTAAGTAAACTGCTAGTCTGCTACGATTGACTGACCTATACTCCCTTTAAAATCGCCGATAGGAATATTTCACCTTACTTTCCAACATTGTAGAACTACCTTACTCTTTTAAGATCCCGATAACAGCATTGTGTGGGTTCTAAACAATTTTTCTGTAAATCATCATTTGGTGGGTTGAGCGGCGCGGTTTGTATGAAAATGTAAAACATTCGAGTACAATGCAGAACTGATGCTATATTCAGCAAAACTCCCCGTTTCGATGTTCTCAAAAATTGCTTAAATTAATTTAATTCGATATCTCGGCAACTAGAATAGCTAGAGTGACGCGGTTTGCTCGAAATGATAGAACTATTCGAGCACAATGTAGAACTACTACTATATTAACCAAAACTCCCTGTTTAGAAATGTTCAAAAACGGCTTAAATTAATTAAATTCGATATCTTCGTAACTAGAATGGTTAGAGCAACGCGGTTTGCACGAAATGGTAGAACTATTCGAGCACAATGCAGAACTGATGTTATTATTATTAAGCAGAACTCCCCGTTTCGAAGTTCTCAAAAATTGCTTAAATTATTTTAATTCGATATCTCGGCAACTATAAAGGCTAGAGTGACGCGGTTAGCACGAAATGGTAGAACTATTCGAGCACAATACAGAACTACTACTATATTGACCAAAACTCTATATTTAGAAATGCTCAAAAACGGCTTAAATTAATTAAATTCGATATCTTCGCAACTGGAACGGTTAGAGCAATGCGGTTTGTACGAAATGGTAGAACTATTCGAACACAACCTAGAACTACTAATAAAATGACCAAAACTCCCTGTTTAGAAATGTTCAAAAACGGCTTAAATTAATAAAATTCTATAGGTATCTTCGCGACTAGAACGGTTAAAGCAACGCGATTTGCATAAAATGGTAGAACTATACGAGCACAATGCAGAACTGATGTTATATTCAGCAGAACTCCCTGTTTCGAAGTTCTCAAAAATTGCTTAAATTAATTTAATTCGATTTCTCGGCAACTAGAAAGGCTAGAGTGACGCGGTTTGCAAGAAATGGTAGAAATATCCGAGCACAATGTAGAACTACTACTATATTAACCAAAACTTCCTGTTTAGAAATGTTCAAAAACGGCTTAAATCAATTAAATTCGATATCTTCGCAACTAGAACGGTTAGAGCAACGCGGTTTGCACGAACTGGTAGAACTATTCGAGCACAATGCAGAACTGGTGTTATATTCAGCAGAACTCCCCGTTTCGAAGTTCTCAAAAATTGCTTAAATTATTTTAATTCGATATCTCGGCAACTATAAAGGCTAGAGTAACGCGGTTAGCACGAAATGGTAGAACTATTCGAGCACAATACAGAACTACTACTATATTAACCAAAATTATTTGTTTAGAAATGTTCGAAAAAGCTTAAATTATTTAAATTCGATATCTCCGCATGTACAGGAGCTAGAACGGTGTGGTTTGCATGAAATTGTAGCACAATTCGAGCACAATGCAGAACAAATGTTATATTCACCAGAACTCCCTGTTTCGATATTCTCAAAATCTGCTTAAATTAATTAAATTCGATATCTCCGCAACTAGAATGGTTAGAGCGACGCGGTTTGCAAGAAATGGTAGAGCTATTCGAGCACAATGTAGAACTACTACAATTTTCACCAAAATTATTATTATTTTTTTTTGAGAAAATCTACCCCTAACTGAAGCTGAAAGTTGTAATGCACTGTAGGACCATCGAAGTGTATTGCTGATCAAGAAAAAAAAACATGTCGGGGGCTTTGCCAAGTTAGCGCCCATATCTTCAAAAGAAAATTTCTCGCTATCTGTGGCGGAACTATTGTTTAAAATTATTCGTTAACAAACATTGGAGGGAGGGGTCAACTTCACAGACACCGTCAAATGCGTATAACTGAAATAATAGGTGCCATAACTTCTATAATGAACAATACGGTTTGTGGTGTAAGGTATTTTGTAAATCCCAGTATCCTAGGAAAGCAATATCTCCTTTCCTTAATATCGGGCGAAGAGCGTCGGGTTGAATTCCACGAGCGCATTTCTGTGGATCGCCTTAGCTGTCGATGATTTTAATAAAATCCGTGCCCGAAGCGGATTATTTCTTGACATATATTAAAAAAGTCGACAAAGGCGTGGTAATATCCAATGCCAACTGAAACAACATTGTTACGGATATATCAAGTCATTCCCTGTTAATGTCAGAAAAGTTAAAGTAGGTACTTGCATGTTTTCCATTCTCACATTGTCCAATCCAATTATTTGTCTGTATATATTTATTTCAGCGTCGGTGTGTGATATATAAATCATTCCCTGAGACTACGGTGTTTTTATAATATTAAGTTTTACCGTGATATGGTCTTGTTTGTTTTCCTTTATGTGTAGGTGAAAAATGTCAAGAAGCTTATGGACATCACCGTAAATGTGTGTTTAGGTTTTGATGGAAAGCAGGTCATTGCCAGTTTGCTCCTTTCTGACAGATACATTAAGCTTGCGAACACTTTTAGGAAGCCGAAATTAGATACACCACAAGACAAGAGATTATCTTGAACGCAAGATGTCTCCCTCAGAGAATGGATGAGGCTGGAAATAAATATAAACATTAACTGAGTTGTTCTTACGTTGATTACCGCAATTTTTGCAGTTTTTGTGACACTTAATCAACAGTAATATTCAGATATAAAAAGAGAACCCGCATTCTTTGTAAAGAAGTAGCCGCTTCATTTGAAGCTATTGTTTCGTTAAATGAAGACTTTCAAAACATCGTTAAAAATGGTTACATTAAAGCAAAATACATAGATTGTTCCAGGTGTTATTTTACAAGCACTATCGCGGTTATAAAACATATTTCTACAATTTTTTTTGATATAAAATGTACTTTCATTGATTTTGCAATTAGGTGTGGGTCCGGAAAATAGGCCAACCTGTTCCTACGTACTATAAGAGTCAGGGAAGGTGCGGATACTTTAGATATGAGCAAAATTATTACATCTATTTACTGGAATGGTCGAATCGTTAGGTGGAATTTGTGTAAATTTCTTATACCGTTGCAAGGTCAGGGTTGAAATTAGGCACGATTTAATCACCAAATTACATCCTAATAGGATCAGATCGAGTTTCTTATAGACAAAAAGTATGGGGGACCTTTGATAAGCTTCTTTAAGACAAGAAACTTTTTGTTAGTGCGTAACGAATATTGCCATGTCTCGGTTACACTGGGAAAAGTAGTTTTTTGACGTCGCTACACGCCACAAAGTAAAAGTGTTAAAATTTTACCTCTGTTTTGAATATAGAAACTTTTAATTTGTCAGTGTTGCGGGAAACAACTACGAGGGCTGAGAAAAATGTGTTTTTGACATCAATCGTCGTGTTTAGCATTTTAAAAAATATGGATTATCCGTATTTTTTCGTATCGCACATGGCGGAGACGGAACTGAGTATAATATAAAAAGTATAACATTGTCTCTCGCGTCTTGACACCGACAGGACCGCGCTGTAAAATTCATTCTAGGACTATAAAACGAAAGACGTACTTTTCGAAAGAATGGAACATAGAGGAAGCACGTGTAATCAAGTGACGCTCTCTACTCACAAGCTAAACAGCCTCGGCCATGCATTATTGATACGGCAAACTGCACACAAACATTATGTTGCATTATGCACTCTTCTATAAACATACACGTTATTTGGCGCTGAAAATGGCACTAAGCTACGCCGAATAGCGCACATCTGTTCGTACTTTGCAAGTGTCAGTGTGTTAGAGTTGTATTAAAAGCTAATATTACATTAATTCGCCTCGGGAAAGTAATACATTTAGATTTTGTTGGAGCTAAAAAGAAACCAAACCGGAGTAAATTAATTTATATCAAGGCGATGCTAACGAGCTGTTTAAATAATGGAGACGTTGTCTGTAAATTCCGGTACAGTTTGTGTAAACGACATGTTTTAGTGATATTAATAAAGGTTTATCGAATTATCTCGTTGCCTGATTAATTAGGTATAGGCAGGTCTACTGAAGCTAATTTATATAACGCTAAAGGTTTAATCGTCGCTTTCGATCAAGCTTAGCTGAAGAAATTTACATAAGTAGTTCGTTGCCGAAGTAGGTGTTCCATTAACAATGGACACTTGATTCCAATGAGGTCATAGGATACTCCATCACTAAGAGGATTTGGTGAAACAGCGTGTGAGTAATAATCGTGGAGTTCGCTTTGATTATCTATAAAAATGTTATTTTTTTGGTCACCTCATTTTCTAGATTTGTCTCCACTTGACATTTTTTCAAAACGCGTAGTTTAGATAAGCCGTGCAGAAACAGACGTTGGAAATATACACCTAAAGCAGATACACATTGAACTGGGTTATGCGGAGGCATAACAGTACATTTAAATTACATCAAGCACATGGGAAACACCCACGCAGATTTAGCCATCCTCGGCGGGGATTATTTCTAAACCAGTCAATGAGGGGCCTTAATCTAAACTAAGCGAAACTTTTGTTATGAATCGAAAATTAAATTGTATCTGATATATATTAATTTCCTTGAGCTACGTGATGTGGGAAAAAGGGCAAGGTGGCCCCTCTGGGTGCCAACCACTGTATCGGGTTTATAATGGAACTACTTAGCCCACACTGATGAGTGAGGGCAGAAAAAGATAATAGAATTCAAATATACGGACGGGAAAGTGTGAATTTTACTCCAGAAATTAAGAACGTGAAATTAAAATGTATATAAACTGTATACAAAATGTAATATTCACTCTGCAGTACAAGAGGGTATACTGTAAAATTACAATTAAATTAAATTACACTTTGTCAGCAACGCACGTTGTGAAACTTCAACTGAAATGTAAATTACATCGTGTTCTGTAAAATTACATTTCGGTATAAATGTAGTTTCACATTTGATGTACTAAAAAATTACTCAAAAGCTCTAATTTGAGTGTAAAAAAGTTAATAGAACTAAAATATACGGACGGGAAAGTCTGGATTATACTCCAGAAATTAAAAACGTTAAATTAAAATATATATAAACCGTCTGCAAAATGTAATATTGACTCTGCAGTGCAAGAAAGTATACTGTAAAAGTACAAATTAAATTATACGTTGTCAGCAACGCTCGATGTGAAACTTCAATTGAAATGTAAATTACATCGTATTCTGTAAAATTACATTTCAGTATAAATGTAATTTCACATTTGATGTACCAAAAAGTTACTCAATTTGAGTGTAAAAAAATAATAGAATTCAAATATTCGGACGGGAAAGTGTGAATTTTACTCCAGAAATTAAGAACGTGAAATTAATATATATATAAACTGTATACAAAATGTAATATTCCCTCTGCAGTGCAAGAAGATATACTGTAAAATTGCAATTAAATTAAATTACACTGTCAGCAACGCACGTTGTGAAACTTCAACTGAAATGTAAATTACATCGTGTTATGTAAAATTACATTTCGGTATAAATGTAATTTCACATTTGATGTACTAAAAAATTACTCAAAAGCTCTAATTTGAGGGTAAAGAAGATAATAGAATTCAAATATACGTACCAGAATTAAAGAAAGAGAAATTAAAATACGCAAGAAGGTATACTGTAAAATTACAATTAAAGTAGATTAGACTGAAATTGTATTATGTAAAATTTGTTTTGGTCTAAATGTAATTTTATATTTAAGGTAGGTTAAAACTTTGATCTACCAAATAATTACTCAAAAGATCTAATTTTATTGTAAAAATACAATTGGTGCTTCAAATGCAATGACAGATTAAATTTAATTAACGACAATTATTTGCGTTTGTTGCTCTTCTAGCGGTGTCTTTACAGAATAAATACATTCAACTTAAAATAACAATTACATATATTGTAAAATGTCTATAAAATTATAATGTAAAATTACATTTGTTGAAATTAATTGAAGAATCCAGCAATTGTATATCTGCTGTAGATATATGGGAATTACATTAGAATAACCAATGTATGTAAAATTACATTAACTGTTTATATAATTTAATTTAGCCCCGGAAATGATATTTTTATGCTATAATATAAATGTAAAATTACATCAACTGCTTTCCTCAACGTGTATTGTAAGTGTAATGTAAATTTATCCCGTCCTGACAGATGCGTTCATAAGCAACAAGAATATATTTCAATAAAATATTTTTCACGGACTATTTGCGTGGCGGAGTTGATTTGTGTTATATTCCCTGCGCGACAAAAATAAGGTTAAATTCGTGGGGACAATAACGACAGCTTGTCAATAAGATCAATCAGGCCTGTGCCGGCAGATTGCAGCGAATTACTCTGTAGCGGGATTACCTCAAGTTTTCGTATCCGCCTCAACGAGACGGCTAAATATCGCGCCCCAGGTGTATTAGTTGGCTCGAATGAGGTACGTATTTTTTTTAAGATCTGTTTATTTCGGTAGAAATTTGAGATATTAAATTATTGCAAATTTAACGTGAAATTGCCTTGGAATAATAGTACAGATTGAAATTATATCGGATGTTCACATAGGTTTGCATGCTTGGAAAACGGTGGCCAGGGATAGGGTCCTTGTGGAGTACCTTGAGCATATTTTTCATTTACATTGATATCTGATAGTCAAAAACACTTTTTTTGGGTTGATTGATTGTGTTGTAGAGTGTGGGTATAGGCTTATAAATAGAATTTCATTTGCGTGGATTCGAAGGCACCCGTATGATAGAACTGTCAGATGAACAGATACCCAGACAATATGTGTACCGTATCTTTTTGCGAAATATGCGATATATTACGACCTTGTCCTTTTATTCTCATCAGGAGCATTCAAATTTTCGAGACGTTGTTACTTAGCAACTGAAACCGAGTATATGAAGATTTGTTACATTAGTTTCATAATTCAGACTTTTCCCCTGTTGTTGGGGCGATACCAAACGAGTGCTTTTTTTCACCTGGGTAATATTCGTGAACGATTGAGCGCGAAAAAAAGCCCGTGTTCCTTTTCGATGTGATATAAATATGTTCGAATGTCTGCCCGAGTTGATATGGCAACAAGGAAACACTGAAAATGTGTAATTCATTAATAAACCGCCGATTTCGATTGGAAATAAAATATTTGCGATATTTATTTTTGTGAACGCAACGGTAAAAATATTTTTGTAATTAATTATTCCTGGAATAAAAAATAATAACAAACGTTCAAAACCATTCAGCCCAACATAATAAATGTTGCACATACCTTTATACAATATTCAACCGCAGGATGATTTTAAAAATAATTTTAAAATAAACGATTTTTATTTCAACATTCACGGATATATTTGATTAAAGTAACAGATGAATAGACGAGATAAACTTTTCATCCCTGTAAACGGGAATGCAAATGATATCCGAGAAATCTAAACAATCTACATCGATATAAACAATACGTCGCGTCGTTAGGGACTACAAAAACTGGTTGGCTTTTTCTACCAACGCTGCCAGCCTGATGTAACAAAACACTCTCCAGCTCGTGTTGAATTCCGTCTAATAATAAGGCCAGGATCTGATTGTTCGCTAGGTTACTGATTTTTAATAGGAGCGTTTATAATAAAATGTATCTGCATTAAAAAGTAAGTTGTTTTCGGCATTATTTTGGTCGCTATTTGACAATTAGTGTGATATTAAATATTCGTATGATGATACTGTTGTATTCTAATACATACAATTTTATTTTTCAGATTTCTATTCGCAATCGGTGCAATTTTGAGGCTGGGATTTTGGTGTTAACGTAAATGAGCGTACGGGGTGAGTGATTAGTTTGAAACATTATTTAAAATTTAAGGGAATACATAAAATATCGATGTAATTTTACAGAAATCCGTTTTTATGTACGTTGCAGTAAAGTTTTGAGTTACGTCTTCTTTTCACGACAATTCAGAAGTGGGATTCTAATAAAATACCGACTTGACAACATAATCTCATTGCTGCTGACTGTGTGAAGTGGTATAGGTAAAAGCATAAATACATTTATTGCACCGTAAATATGGCTAGATGTCGACACGACCTTATTTTAGAGAATTCTTATTCCAAACATTTTTTCGTATTGCATTTTAATAGTGTATTCCCGAAAGGAAGTGGTAACTCATATAGGATACGGGTAGGACTTATTAAATTACGGTGACAGTCAAATGTGACGGTTGATTTTTTTTATTCGACTCGCCAGACGTGAGATGCTGTATAAAACATAGGTTTCGGCAAAGTTTATTGAATTGAATATCCATCCATTTAACAAAATAACTTCTACGTCGTGTCGTACGTTTCTTTCGTAATTCTATTTGGAATCGCTCGCACGTCCCGGAGAAGGTCGTTATATTGTTATATTTTAACAACGTCCAGTTTATATTTTCTGAAATATCGATTCGCGATTGTGCAAAAAAAAGTTATAATTACTTAGAAATGTCGAGCTAAGTAATGAGAGAACAGCCCATTCATCATTCTTTTTCTGCAAACATTAAGAATAGAAATTGAAATTTCGTGTGTATTGCTATTTCATTAATTCGGTAATTTTTATAACCACTAATCGCCCACTTCACATGTGGCGCCCCGAACACGAGAGAGTGATGACAATGACAATCCCATATCGTTTTATATACAGGGTGCACCAAAAACACCCCCGACACGTCGATAAGTTTTCAGAATTATCCTGCCAAAAAAAAGTTGTAGGGTATCAAGAAAACAACACGCTGGCGACCTTGAATTCGACCTTGACTTTAAGCTTCAAGGTCAAACCAAGGTCAACTCGAAAATATTAAATGGAACTCCCCATTTTTTACGCCAACAATTGATCCGAATATGGAGCCAGAAAATTTTTCCTGTACGTCCTTGTAGATCCTTTGGAGGTCAATCAAACTTTATAAAATTTGAAATGACAAATTAGATAGTGACGTTGCAATAAAAAATGACCTTGACATTAACTTTTAGGGCCAACTTAAAAGCGGACGAAAAAGATTAACGCAAATTTTATAGGATTATGAATGACAAAATAGGTGGTGACCTTGGATTTGACCTTCACTACAAGTTGCAAGGTCAAGCTAAGGTCAACTTAATATCAAATGGAATGTGCTATTTTATGTCGGAATCTGGGATCAACAAATCTTTCCAAGATGTCCTTGCTAGTCATTTGAAGGTCAAGTAATATGACTGAAACAGGTCATTGGATATGAGATTTGACAACAATGCATAGCCCAGATCCCAATTGTGCATGCGCTGCGAATAAAGCGCGCGGTTGTTTGAGTCACGCTAGCTTGTCTAGCGGCGGGTTATGAAAATTAAAATCGTAATGTGAAATATAGACAATCCGGGTACACGGATTCTGGTCTTAAGGGGATCGATAGTTTCCTTAGAAGTAATTGTAATCACGTGCAGGTTCGTGCAGCGCGAGATAATCCAACTAAGGATAAGAAGGGAAGTTCTTAAAGAACCGGATCCTGTTCTTGTAGTTATCTCCGCGCCGATTTGGGAAAATGGTTTTTAATGCCGTTCTTTCCCAACTCAGCATAGTTTATTTCATTTCTGGTGGGAGGTAACGTCGAAATAACCAAGAAACTTGGATCCACTCAGCTTTGGGCCGAGATTTATTTTTACGGTATTAGCAGACAGCGCCCTTTAATCGGCATCAAGCTTAATGTAATTAAATTAAGGTTAGGGAACATATGATAGAACCCTAATCACACTCGGAAGGGTGTTCGTTTATATCCGGCCCATTTTTGAAATCATATGACCCGGGGCTGGCGTTCGAGCGCAGCCCGCGCGATAGTGCGAGATTTGTTTTCATAAAAAAAATTTCCAGTCGGATTTTTACGGGTCGCGAAAAAATTGCACGGTTAATGCTTATACATTTTCTATCGTACGCTCAGAAAAATGTTCGTTTTTCCACCACTAGATGTCGTCTTTTATATGATTCAGTGCAGTAAAAGAAACTAGATATTGGCTATCTAAACCAGATTGTTTTTTCATTGTAGGAAATCATTAATCGTAGGTGAATCCTTTCTTAAAAAAAAACGCGGAAGGAAATTTTTTATCTAAATGTGTATCTTAGAGTTAAACAGAATGACCCATAAATTTATATTTTCAGGTTAATTTGTCGATTCTACCAACCGACGCTTCTTACAACTAGCACCTCGTCTAACTTATTAAGATAGATGAGAATTTGTATGTTCGCGGGTAATTTAGTTAAGCATTTATCCTACTTCTGGTGACTGAACGTCTGAAAGTAAAAATATAGTTGGGGGGGGGGGAGTTAGAAGGGGTTTTTTCTATTTCTGTCAACAAATCCTACAAGTCTTGCTTGAAACATTTGAGCTGCAGGACATACAGGCGTAATTTCCTGATCCCATATTCGTCTCTATCGATTCCTGGCGTGTTCCATTTGATATTTTCAAGTTGACTTTGGTTTGACCTTGAAACTTAACGTTAAGGTTAAATTCAAGGTCGCCAGCGTATCTATGTCTCGATATCCTGCAACGTCTGTCTCAGCTTATCGTGGGGTTCTGTTTTTTTTTTTTGGTACACCTTGTATGCGATTTAGAATCCTTAACAAATTTACTAAACAATTATTCAAAAAATTATGTATAGGAAAATTACAATAATTAAATAACCTAAAGATCACATTAATAGTGGACTCTCAAGGACGTTCTGGAAAAATTTGTTGATCCCAGATTCCAACATAAAATATTGGACGCTGGCATAAAGTAGCCCATTTCATTTGATATTTAGTTGACCTTAATTTGACCTTACAACTTGTGACAAAGGTCAAATTCAAGGTCACCGTCTAGTTTGTCGTTCGTCCTATAAACTGCGTGAAATTTTTTTTCTGCATTTAATATTTTTAAGTTGACATTGGATTGACCTTGAAACTTAAGGTTAAGGTCGAATTCAAGGTCGCGAGCGTATCGATGCCTTGATATCCTACAAATCTATCATACAGGACTAAATCTTGAAAACTTCTAACACATTCACTAAACATTTATTCAAAAGAACGTACAAGAAAATTACAGTTGAAATGCCTAGCAAGGACATCCTGGAAAAATTTGTTTGCCCCAGATTCCGACATAAAATTTGACGCTGGCATAAAATAGCGTATTCCATTTGATATTAAGTTGACCTTGCAACTTGTGAAGGTCAAATTCAGGGTCACCACCTATTTTGTCATTCAAAATCCTATAATTTTTGCGTGAAACTTTTTCGTCCATTTTTAAGTTGACCGTGGTTTGACCCTGAAAGTTAACGTCAAGGTGAAATCTAAGGTCACGAGCATATGATTTTTTGATATTCCACAACTTTTATCCGAATTATATTAATAATTTTTTATTGCATACAGTGCAACGTCACTATCTAATTAGTCTTTCAAAATCTTATAAATTTTCCTTGTCCTCAAAATGATCCGCAAAGATGTACAGGAAAGACTTCATATTCGGATATGGCGCTCTATCGATCGCTGGCATTAAAAACAGGGTGTTCCATTTAATATTTTCAAGTTGACCTTGGTTTGTCTTTGAAACTTAGTCAAGGTCAAATGCAAAATCATTGGTTTCTTGATGTTCTCCAACTTTTATCTGAAACTTTTTGGAAAAAGTTATCGCGGGGTTCGTTTTGGGACACCCTGTACTATGTAAAATTACGTTGAACTGTCTTGATGTAATTTCACATGATTTTGTATACTTTACAATGTAATTTTTATAAATTTACAGCATTCGCTTGTAGAGTTTGTGAAGGAAGTAAAATCTATTTTCAGGGGTTTGTCGCGATAAAAAAAAATGCAAAACGCGTTGCATTGTACACACAAAATATCGTGAAATTTTTTCAATGTTTTGACACCAGCTGCGCCTACTATGATGTATATAATTTTTTTTTTACAGAAGATAAACAAAGATTTATCGATAGGTTTGCCAACATGGGCATTTGTGTGCGGAATCCTGCGACAATAGAAGTTTGGCGGCGTGTACGAAGTAAATTGCTTTACGTCGGGCGATTGTGGCGTTTAAAACTATATTCCTTTCAGATAGAAATGCAGATAGCATCGGCCGTTGTGGTGTTAAATCGTTATGTTGCTTTGGTACTGAAATTGTAAACGAGTTTTTTTCTCGCCTCCCCATGAAAATTCATATTCGACAGGAAATTTGTTGTTTTACAAAACACAACATGAAGTGTGTGAAATTCGCGCTTTGTCCCCCCAAATTACCGCTTTTCAAATATAAAGGCCGTATGACTAGTCCAATGAGTTGCGGCCTATTGACTGCTGTCACAAGATTGATGATTGGCACTTCCATCACGCCACATAGCGATATATAATTTTATTTAAAACATCTACCCCCGCCTCGGATATTTAGTTCTAACGTTGATTAATTATCTCCCGGTCGAAGTTCGCGTCTGAGGAATTTTTGCTGGTTTTGCAAGGCGTTACTGTAACACGTGAAATATTAATATTCGTACTGAATTTTTTTCTGCGCCGCTTTAGAACTATCTCGGCTTCCTAAGGCGCTTTCTTATTACGTTAAAAGAGCGGTAACTTTAATAAAATAGATTAAAAGCTAAATAGATTCAAATCAGGAGTTTGAAGCAATTATTTCGTGTGTGCACCCTCGCGAGTACTGCGGTTCAGGTTTTCCTCGACGAAGTGTAAAGTCTCCCCCTCCCTATTTAGAACATGTGCGGTGTTTCCTGTCCACCATACGTTAGACTCACTCTATAGGTCTCCCACAGTCTTCAGGGGTAACGATTCGCATACAACTTACGTCATAATTAAATCATATTCGTTAATTCTTCGTTGGAATGAGGCAGGTGTTGCATTGTAAACAATTAACTAAGTGAATTTTTTTGAATACTTGACACTAGACTACAGCTTAACGAAAATTGTTTATTTTCACTTCCTCTATTACCCCTGCGAAGAAACGTCCTTGTTTCAGAAACATTCTGTATAACAGGACGAAACGGAAAATGTGTTGTGTACGAAACGTAATTTCCTATTACACTGGAAATTTTTCTATCGTATGATTTTATGTAACCTAGTTTTTCACGTACAGTTTATTGCAATATTTTAATAAATGCATGCAGCAGTGAATTCAAAGGGCTGAAACATTTAACAACTTTTTGTTTATTTTTTGTTCAGTGGTCACCGCTGTTTGAAAGTATAAACAGATGCGCAACCTACGGTTCAATAAAAGCACTAGCTAATGTAGGCTTACGTTTATATCAAAGATATAAGCTTGATTATGCAAGCGTAGTTCCTATTAAATTGAAAATTTGCAGCGAAGTATATTCAATTTAATGTAATTTTCTTGTAATTTTACACTATGCCTGCACTTTAAACCAATGACAACGATCTGCTACTAAAGTGTCATGAAACAATCTATTTATTTATACTCGATACAGTTGTTCCCCAAATAAGTAGACATTTACAGAAAATGTATGTATTATGTATTATTTTTGTAGAACTAATTGTGGAACAATTAAAATGTGTAACAATCATTTATTTCATTACTGAAATTCCATAATTGCTTTAACATTATTATTATTGCAGATATTTTCGTTATAATTATACTACTTATCCATCATTGTAATTTTACAGTAAAATTACATTATTTTAGGTAATTGTTTGATAAATCTACCCAGGCCTCATTTTAAATGTGAAATTACATCAAACCGCCTTAATGTAATTTCACACAATTTTATACATGTTACGATGAAAGAATATAAATGTAAATTCAAATATTGTAATTTTCCATTTAAATTACATTCATTTGCATAATTGTTTAGTAAAACTTTCTAAATTTTTAATATTAATCTTACATTGAATATTTACTAAATTTTACTAAACAATTATGTAAACGAATGCAATTTTAATGGAAAATTACAGTATGTGAATTTACATTTGCATATTTTCATCGCAAAATGTATAAAATTATGTGAAATTACATTAAAACAGCTTCATGTAATTTCACATTTAAAATTTAGAGACTTGATTGAAATAAAACAATTTCCCTAAATAATGTAATTTTACTGTAAAACTAAAACTACATTTGCGCTACATCTACAATATCATTTCTTTTGCGATGAAAATATGTAAATATATATTCACTTACTGTAACTTTCCATTAAAATTACATTCATTTGCGTAATGATTTAGTAAAATTGTCGAAGTTTCTAAATTTTAATTGTAAAATTACATTAAACTACCTCAATGTAATTTTATATAGTTATATAGCTTTCATTGTAATATTTATAAATTCAATTCGAAGTCGATAACGTATATTGTTGGCAACAAGTAGCCTAAGTGTTTTAATTACTGTAATTTGACGACATCCCTTTTTACAGCGTATTTCTGATAAAAAGAAGTAGAATTCCTCCTTGGTGTACGTGTTCTTTTCGCTGGACAGATTGTCCCTGTTGCCCAGTAAATTACACAGAACTCAACGAGGAAGATTTCCGCCGTTATTGCAAATTTCTAACATTGTCCAAGGGGTTAGTGATTTATGTTCGGAATTGTAGCTTTAGATTAACGTTGTATATTAATGCTTTCCTTCCCAAGCTAACCGGCGTGTATAGTGTATAGCGTTCGAAACATTACTGTCGCTCGGTCGAAAAATTTTCAATGCGTTCAGTTTTAGGGTGTTATAATGTGAGCGATTCGCTACACTTTTCAATGTATTAAATTGCTCATGTCAAAATTACAATAAATGCAGGCAGTTTTAGCATAACCTCTATGCAATCTCAATTAAGGTGGTTAGTTATGTTAAATATAATTTGTGCTTTTGTAATTCCGTTATAAACCTCGCGTGTCTAAATTTTTAACGGAAAATAGATGTATTTATTATGAAATATATTTTGGTATGTGTCACGCGACTTACATATCAGCGATTAGCGGCTAACGCTTTGCCTATCGACGTATGCACATTTTAGAAAAATCAGGAAATTACAATTCGGTATATCCATCAGTTCTCGGATATCTGGAGTTGAATCTGCGTTCGGCGATACGGAGATTTAAAAAAAAAATTATATCAATAAATTGTTTGCCCATAATGAAACGGGGTGTTGTTGATTTATCGGGAAGCCTCGAAAATGCTCTTGTGCCGAGAGATTAATTGTATGCGGGGAGATGTCTGGAAAGAAACCTTTCGGAACGTAAATGTTTTTCAAATTGAAAAATAACCTGTGTCAGCGGCACAAGTCATTTTTAATTAAAACCGCCAAACAGACCGGTAAGGTTAGTATTTTAATATTTCCCCGACATGCACGTAAAAAATCTCCACAGGTGACAGACTATGGTTTATTTGTATTGAGCAGAATTTTTTGAGGGCCAAAAAATTTTTTTATATATAAATGTTATTTTGCTTTACCAAATACTTCACCATAAGACAAATGCTGTCTTGCTTCACCATAAATTGAAACGATATCCATAAACTCCTAGTTGCTATACACGTAAGCCGTTTTTGACACTTTAAAAACTAACGTAAACACTATCGCAAATTTTTTTTTTACAATATTAACTTCATTTTTCATGGCGCATTATTTACTGCCAATTTTATTTTGGATAGGTGTGAGTCACCCTGTATATTGTTCTATAACATATACAATTCGTCCGTACCTAAACCTCGATTGAAGTTAAACAGTTTCAGAGGTAATTTGGCAACTGACTACTATTAAGTGAGCATAATTGCGGTCCCCGCAATTAATGCATAAACTTAAATGTACTTATTCGTTGTAACCGGTGCTCTATCAACTGAAATCAATTTGTAGTTTAAATTTGCGGTTTCCAAGTGATTCGAGTTGATGTTGCCGATTCTGTACACACCAGCGTAAACAGCTTGGCCCATATTTCACCTATTCTACGAATAGGTACATTTCTGATGGAATTTTTACATCTGAGTGGGTCTTGATCGGTCGAAAGTTTCTTGAACGCGCTGTATACTTTTTACCGCTTGGTTTCTTAAATTCAACTGCGCTTGAAAAGTAACAATACGTATTACAGCCAGATTGCGGAAGCAAATGGACTGTTAAACCGAAGGGCAGGTGCTACAGTTACTTTTTACCCTAGAAGGGAACATTACCTCGCCGTATTTAAAGTAACGAGTGAGAATAAAGTCAAAAGCAAAACACCATTGCAGTGTGAAGGATAATATGCAGTAAACAATTTATTAAACGTTATTAAAGGCGTCGTTCGGGCTTTTTAAGTAGCACGAGAAAGAAACATATGTCACAGACGTATCCGTGCGTGTCCTATAGGCATCCTACTGGTTCCAATTATATAGCCAAGGCATGATTCAACACGTTAACGCAAACATGGTGTTTGATATGTGCCCTTTCTGCATATGACTGTTCAATTATCAGGTAGATATGCCGAGAACACCTGTTTCGGTCATCGCATTCTTTATATTTACACTCGAGGCGTTACTAGTTTAGAAAATCCACTGCTTTAAACCCAAACGAAGAAAAATATCAGCAAATATAGGTCGCGCATTTATTTTACTCAAAAATAAAACATTTTCAGTTAATAAGGTTCATTTTCGAAAGGAATCCCAAAAGTATGGAAACCCCAGAAAAACTCCTTGAAAATAACCTTGAAATGACCTTTAAGGTCAAGGCCAGGTTCAAATTCAAGGTCATCATTGAATAGCCCGGAAAAAATCCTGAAACTTTTGTATGAAACGTTTTTCCGTATAGCCCTTTACTTCCGAGCTATTCTGCGGTCTCCAGGCGGTATCTATCAAAAATCTTACTTGCCCTTAAAATGACCTTGACCATGGTCTCAAGGTCATGGTCGAAGTCATATTCGGACTTAAAATTTTCCGCTCTTTCCGATGGCGTGATAAAAAGTAGGGGTTCCCATTTGAAAAAATTACCTTGACCTTGCTCAAGGCCAAGGTCAAATTCAAGGTCATCATTGAATAGCCCGGAAAAAACTGAAACTTTTGTATGAAACGTTTTTCCGTATAGCCCTTTACTTCCGAGTTATTCTGGGGTTTCCATACTTTTGGGATACCCTGTATAAAGAAACCGATAACCCATAAAATCTTAACCCGTAAAGTCCAAATCCGCAAACCCATAAATTCTAAATCCACACATCAAACTAGTAAATCCTAAAATCATAAACCGAAAATCCACAAACCCTAAACCCACAATATCTAAATTCATAAACCCTGAACCTATAAACTCTCAACCTAGTTTATATTTTATTAATCACTGGTGTGGGTACATAGATAGGGGTACTCTAGTGACTTTAGTGATTGATGAGTTCTGTGTTGAACATAAAAGATACAAGTTATGGGTATATGTATTCAGGATTTATGGGTTTGTTGTCTGTGGTGAGACTTAGTGGGTTTTGTTTTATGGGTTTAAGGACAAATGGCCAAAAATGTAGGCTTCATAGGTTAAAAGTGTATGGGTTTATAGAAAATGGATGTATGGTTGTAAGTTTTATGGGTTAGGGCTTCAGGGTTTATAGGTTTTCAAGTTTTGATGAACGTCTATGGGTACAAAATAATTGTGCGAAAGTATAATAAACGCACTGTCGAGATAATTCGGCATAAAGCGCGAATTTACGTTTTTCTAGCGTTATTATAAATTTACCTATTTCACAAACTAATTTTCGGCAGAGATCGACAAAAAAATTGAAGCAATTCGGTCTGTGACGTCGAAATATGTCGATTTTCATCACTGTACTCTGGTTCTGTAATTATTAATCATACATTCGTACTACCGCACAGAATTAAATCAGTGTTTGCCCCTCACGAGTCAGTACCCCCACCACTTATCTTTTAGGCCACGCCCCTCAGCTTGTTCGACCAATCAGAGCGCGGCATTCAAATTGGCGGTAGATTCAAAAGGTGAATCAAAGCGCAGCATGGAAATTGGCGAGAAATGCAGTCACTCATACGACTTAATTTAATTAGTTAATTAAATAAATAATTTAATTATGGATTACTCAGTTAAGAATAAAATAATGAAATTTTATACTTTATCGACTTGAGGTTGATAAAATTAATTCACTAGCCAACTGATTATCCAGCTAATTTATTTATTTATTCAGGAAACTAAAAAAAAAAACAGTCTCGCGAGTAATTCTTTTTTATTTCACTCGAAACGTCTCTTTTCGGGGAATGTAAATCTCGCGGCTGTGTTTTTTATATGACCGGCCCAGTCGCTTTCCAATGAAACGTCGTTCATACTCTCACAAAAATGTCTCGGATGCTTCGAAGGGTCAGGGGGTTATTGTCGTCGGAATGTCTTTACGGATTACATAAAACAATCTTTGAAATTTGCGCAGACACGTAGGATTTCTGTCCGTACGGTGACGTATATTTTGTTCTGCGTTTCGCTCCCGACCCCATAATTATAAATTGTGATTTATATTGGCAGACACATTTCAACATGCCCATCGGGCCTTAGCCAATACATAGTGGTGCTTTGATATGGATTATTTGAAGAGCCCGTCAAAATTGAACCGCGTTTTTCCACAATACTGTAATTAATATATCCGCGTACATATTATATTGATACAAATTGTGCAAATGGATATAATTATGCGAGACCTAATTTTTCTTTAATACATTTATTTACAAAAAGAAAATCAAATTAAGTGAAAAACGTGTTTTATTTACTATTAGATTCCCCTAACACATTGTTAATGAATATAGGAATGACTACGCAAATACAATGAAATAATCGTCAAAGCTTCCCTTTCCCCCACACGCCTAGCTTGAGTTGTCGCGGGAGAAATGCTCTCATTATTTAAAAAAGTTCGTAATTTATCGAGAGCCTCGTTCATCGCTTTTAAGAGTGATTGAAAGTCCCTTTATACCGTTCTTTCTGCGTTAAAAACACTTTGGAGCCGCGCTACAAAGCCGAAAATCGCACAAAAACTGTCTCATACATAAATCAGGACCTGGAAGCGTCTGATCAACCATCCCACTCACGCGAATTTGTTTCAGTATCTCCAGATAATCCATATTACAAAATTTAACAACACCCTGTATGTACGTCTTATGAGATTTATTATATTTGTATATTGTATGTTGTAACCGTTGCACTTCGTAAGCGGCCGGAACAGGATCGCATTCTGCTTAAATTTGAACTGTTCACGGTTGCTATTTTCGTTAAACAATTTTCACATTGTTTCCCGTGTACGTAGTTTTAAATCAAAGAGTGCTTCTTGCGGGGCATAATTAATTAAGTAGTGGAAATTAATTCCATTCATCGGTAGGATGTTGTCGAGCGCTCTCAGTTACCGAGCAGCGATGACAAAGAAACTTTACCATAATAATCTTCTTTCTTTTAATGGATTTGTCCGTAATCAAGTTGAGTGGAAACTAAAGCGAGAATTTCACAGTTGAAAAATTATTATTGGAGTTAAGGACGCGATGGGTAAAAACACGCAACTGCTTTGCACAGCACGCTTTTTAGTTTCGTCGGGGATCTTAGGTTTTCCGGGGTTGGTAGCGCGGCTACGTATCGAAATAAATTTCTCTTTTCTTCATTAAAGTCGGCCTCGGCAGGGCGTAAATCACCAAATCAAAAATTGATTTTGCGCTACGGTTTATCGCGACTCCTTCGGAACTCAAACAGTGAGTTTGTTCAATTTGAGCGCGACTACTTTACACAAATACAAGAATATCGTCAGAAAAATTTGTAAATGAATACATTCCGATTCGTACCTACTATTGTGACGTCACGCGGAGAGTCTGGCTCTTTGGTTCCGTTGGTTTTTGAAATATGTTCTGAGAAGCAAGGTACTGCAAATTAAATCCAACTGTGACCGTCGAATTTTAAAGTGGGATTAAACTTTACAGTTACACAGGAACATATTTAAAACCAGTTTAAATTTAATTGTAGTTTTCTGTTTTTAATTGCGACACACATTCCAGAATTGCTCGGTAAACGAAGAGTGAATATATAGTAGCTGCGACTATTATTTTAAATCCACTAAGCGAAACAACGTTCTTTCATTTAGTTTTATGATGCACGCAAAAAACGATTATTACCGTACATTAATTTTAATTTTATATACAAATTTGTTTACAAAGCGAGATAAAACAATATTCGTGTACGCCAATGAATTATTAATATCCCGCCCGTGATGTACGTAAGGTAATTTTTCGGAATAATTACCTAAGCGTCTGGACAAACATTTGGAATACGTTTTATATACAGATAAATGCAAATCCTAAGCCCACCACGATTTTTTTAGGCCCATATTTTTTATTATTTATGTCAGATTTACAAAATTTGTTTCTAAAAATTTAATCAGTTACCTATACTTTAAGAAGGTTAAAACATCATTGGGTACTCAGGTTATAAATTAAACAAAAATATTACAAAATGAATTTCGCAATTATGACCTCGAATTCGTAATCAGCGACCCCGAAAACCCCCGTATACAAAATTTGACGCGAATGTGTTATTTTTTTTAAATTTGGTCGGCCACCTTGGATTCGCCGGCTTGAATTTTGCAAAATTGACCTTGGATCCGTGATCAACGACCCCGAAAACCCCCGTATACCAAATTTAGCGCGAATGGGTTATTTTTTGAAAATTTAGTCGGCCATCTTGGATCCGCCATCTTGAATTTTGCAAAATTGACCTCGAATCCGTGATCAGTCACCCCGAAAACCCTCGTATACCAAATTTGGCGCGAATCTTTTATTTTTTGAAAATTCGTGTTATCTGACCTTAATTGACCTGTTTTTTTTGAGGTTAGAAAAAGAACCATCAATTTTCACCGCGGATTTACGTTCGACGAGGTCTTAACCATATAAATGAACATTTGAATATAGAAAACATTTTTTTCGTTTTTTCCTAGAAGTTTTTCGTGAATTTTTGCTATTTTTGACCTGTTTTTTGAGGTTAGGAAATTCCTGTGATGTGATAGCTCAATTCTGACACCGGAATCGTGATCAAGAGGCAAAAATACTACGGATAACATGTCGCATGAAAAGTACAGATAACTTTCCTTTTGTGTGGCTGTGTTATCTGAAATTTAAACGAGATCACGTTAAGATTTGATTCATCATGAGCTTGTTCTAAATAATTTTCTTGACACACGACGTGGCAATAATTTGCTTTGGAAGTGGCAGTTCTCAACATGCACAGCCATGTGGATTTAATAAAATCAATATATCAGGAAATTTTATACATATTACGATTGTTGGATTACTATACCAAACTTCTGAGCACTTGAAGAACATATACAGGGTGATTCGGTTATAATGCCATTGATTTTAAGAGGAGATAGGGAAAAATGAGTAGAATACAAATACGCGAACGTCAGTAGCACTTTGTTGGAAGTTGGAATCCTCTGCATTTTGATTTTGAAACCTATTGCAAAATTCAAGACTAAGGAAATCAGCTGTTTCTCTTCAACAGTCGAACGCTTTGTAGTCCGCCGGCCGGCGCGTTCCCTGTTGCGAAGTGGGGCGCCGGGTTTGGGGGGTAAGGGGTAGTTTGCTTATTTTTTAATTGGTCGAGTAAAGTTTTTCCTTATGACATCATGAACGAATCACCCTGTTTAGGTGTTTTCGGGTAGCGGTCTTGGATTGTTTATGAAGTACGCATCCGTAAAGCTAAATTGTCCGAGGCATTGTGATACCCGCGAATTTAACTTGGGGGGAGAGAAATATTTCCAGTCTAGACTACACATTTAGTTTTCTTGGCCGCATTCACGATCGACTTATCCAATTCATTATGGTGTCAAAACAGGCGCACGTAAAGGGCTTACGAAAGAGGGGAGGCCCTGCGGTAAGCGATAAAAAATTCGGGAAGTTTAACACGAATTTATACAACACACTAGTTAGTTTATTATTTCGGTAATTACACAAATCGGGGCGATATAATCTCACTCATTAGGGTCAGCGATTTGAAATATACGCGTGTCGACGTTATAATGTACTGGTTCTGAATGATGTGTCAGTTCATAATTAGTTTTTTAAATGCGCTTTAATTCTTCTGGGTCACCCGGAATTAGCATGGTAAGTTGTATCATTGCACTATTTGGCTCGGTTTTGAATGGGATGAATATTTTAGTGTACGTGCTGTATCTGTAGATTATATTTACTTTCCGAACGAGATATAAATTTAAAAGTACATCAGTGGGAAGTTAGGACAAATATTTTCCTTGGAATTTGAAAGCTATAATCCAAAGCGCGACTAGGAAGTTTACTCTTCGCAAAAACTGGCCCTTAAGTTTTAATACTTTATATTTATTTTACAAATTTCAGCGCCATTTGAAACATTAATACGGCACACCTGCTTAAATCAAATTTAAGGGAAACCCTTGGTAATTTTATGCGTTGTAAAGCCTTTAACTTTTACCTTCTGAAAACCTTGAATTTATGTGACACCCCCACTTTGATTTTATATGGTAATAACCGACGGTGTGTTTCAGTTACGTGATTCCCACACTTAGAAAACAGTTTTTTGAATAACAACACTCATCAAATATTAATGAACTCCTTCGATATGTATCAAAAACAGTTATTGAGATTCTAAGACCTTTTTAAATTCAAAATACAATCGATGGAGATTGAAGTCCCATCATTTAATTAAGTGGCATTAGTACAGATGTAATTGATACAGAAGGCTTTCTCTTTTCGAACAGAAAAGGATATTTAGCAAATTCTAGGAAAGAATTGGTATAATTACGCTGTTTACGAGACAAAAGTGTTTCTTAAAAGCTTCTACTTCTTGCAATTATAGCCACTCAATTTTAATTAAAGACTTTTGGGAATTATTCATAATTTCAGCAGCTAATTGTGTCTTGTTATTGAATTTCAATGTCCAAATATAAATTTGAGTTCTCGGAATTCAATATTCGAATCTTCAAACTCGCAATTTTAGTTCAAGAACTCGAAATTTTAGTTTAAGAACTCGAAATTTCAAGCGCAATTTCTCAAATTTGAATTTTTTTTAGACTTTAATAACTCTCAAATATAAAATTTCCGCTAGTTCAACTCGACTCCAAAATCGAATTCAGACTTGAAATTTCAGTTCTTAATACTAATAATTCAATTTTAAAGGGTAATTTCATATTCCAAAACTCAAAATTTGAATTCTGGAATTCGAAATTTCGAGGTCTGGAATTTTAAATTTCGAGTTCCGGAATTCGGAATTTCGAGATTCTGGAATTCGAAATTTCGAGTTCTGGAATTCGAAATTTCGAGTTCTGGAATTTGAAATTTCGAACAAAACTGAATTTGAAGATTTGATTGCTCAAACTCGAAATTTAGTTTGGGAACTTGAAGTTTCAGCTCGAACTTACAAGCTCACGTACGAAATATAGAGTACAAATTTCAAATTCGAGTTCGAATACCTCGAGTCAACTTTAAACTGAAGTTTCAAGTTCAAGAATTTGAAATGTGGTGAGTTCAAAGGAGCTTGGTTTTCATATTCTTCTGTTTAAAATTTCGAGTTTTGGAGTTCAAAATTTCTTCTCTAAATTTGGATTACAAGTTCAAGCACAAAATTTCGAGCTTTTTAATTTGAAATTTCTTGTTAACATCTAAATTTCATCAAGTTCAAGCGTCAGGTGGAATTTTTAGTAGAAGGTCTCGTTACTTTTCGAATTTTTCGAAGAGTGCGCAAAAATAACCGTTTTTCAGATTCCTAAGAAGAAGTAGAATCAGAGTAGAAAATTCTCCAGCCCTAGGTAATTTTGTAGCAATTCGTAAGCAGACTTGAAATTTGAGTTCTTAATACTAATAATTCAATTATAAAGAGTCATTTCATATTCCGAAGTTCAAAATTCGAGTTTTGGAATTCGAAATTTCGAGTTCTGAAATTCGAAATTTCGAATTCTGGAATTCGAAATTTCAAGTTCTGAAATTTTAAATTTCGAGTTCTGGAATTTAAATTTCGAATATAACGTTGAATTTCATTTGCAGAATTGATTGCTCAAACTCGAATTTTAGTTTGAGAACCTGAAGTTTCAACTCGAACTTACAACTCACGTACGAAATATCGACTAGAAATTTCAAATTCGAGTTCAAATACCCCGAGGTGAACTTTAAATTGAAATTTCAAGTTCAAAAATTTGAAATGTGATGAGTTCAAAGGAATATTCCTATGTTTAAAATTTCGAGTTTTGAAATTCAAAATTTCTTTAGAATTTACAAAACTGTTGAAGCACAAAATTTCGAGTTTTTTTAATTTAAAATTTCGAATTAACATCTAAATTTCATCAAGTTTAAGCGTCAGGCGGAATTTTTCTCGTTATTTTCGAATTGTTCGAAAGGTGCGCAAAAATAAATTTCGAATTTTCGAATATTAAATATAAATTTTACTATAAGTAGAATTTTAGCACTCAAATTTTTCAAAAGATAAGCAAAAATGATTGTTTACTGGAACATGTCGTGAATCATAGTAGAAAATTCTCCAGCCCTAGGTAATTTTGTAGCAATTTGTGCATAACGCAGTTGAAAATCTGCAAATTGAGTCGAATTACGGCCGCGCTCCAAAATGGGGGTTTTGGAAACGTATCGGCACTTTGTACATGAACTTTCTAGTTTCTGTGCGACAGATTTTTTTTATTTCCTTTAAGATAAAACGCGTGTGTAGAATTGTTGGCGTTGAAAAATACTTGCTATTCAGGGTCCAAATGCCGGATGGGTCCCAATCGGATACACATTTATAAAGTCGAAGAACATAAAAGGGGAAGAAAATAGGACCGGACAGAATAAGTTTGAACGTATTGTTTTTGTATACCAACCGTATAAAATTGTTTCAGTTGGACGCTATCGTAGGTGATGGAAAACAAATGCGTCTTTTTGTCGATTTTTAATTAAACAGGGCCTCATTAAAACTTCGCAAGGAAGTTCCTTGGAATTTCGGATTCAAAACTGTAGCAAAATTTGTTTCATATTTCAATAACACGTCTTAGCAGCTATATTTTTTTTTATATAAAAATTAAAGTTTAAACACCGTGTTGTGTAATTAATAAAGGAGTTTTCTCCTGCTATCTGATTTGTATCTATAGAGAGTAAAGTTGTCAACAAAATTTACATAATTTACATAACTTCCCGAATACTTAATGTAAATAAAAGGGAACTTTTAAGAACAATTATACACTTTTGAGTTCTGATATTCCGCAGAGTCTAATTTAATTACGTTTCTCAACGTGTATTTGCACATATTATATCTAGTTGTCCCTTGGAATAGGATTTTATCATTTAACCCACGTATCACGTTTCGCTACTTGCCCTTTTGAGGATTAAGTCGGCACAGTCTTATTAGAAAACTTGTATTTTTCATTTGGAGCTATATTGAGGCATTGGAACATTTTTTTTTGTTATTACAACACTATACAGGGCGTAAAAAATTGATTTATATTTTAAAATGATTAAATTAATACAAATTAAAAACATAACAACAAAATTAAATCGTGAACAGTTTAAATTTAAGCAGAATCCAACCCTGTTCCGAGCGCTTACGAGGAGCAACGGAGGCTAGCCCCCGTTGTTCTGTCAAAATTCCATATTGCCTTTGAAAAGGTGCTACTGCCAGTTGTCTTCACACCTGGTATGATATGACGGGATGGTTAACGGTTAAGAAACAAACTGTCACGTTAATTAATTTTGAAAAGTCCCAGGTTCACTTAGGTGTATTTAAGCCTTAGGTCATTCCAGAAGATTGGCGACTACGATTTCATCATTTTTGGGCCCGTTGGTACACGAAATTCATTTATTAGTGTCGCTCAGGGGAAATTCGCATGAAAGTTTTTCAATGTCTCGTTTCAGACTTCAATATCTGGTGTTTTTTTATTGTAGAACTGCATATGGTGCATTCACTTTGTGTAAAATTTAATAAAGGATTGAAAAACTTGAAGTTAATCTCTGTTTCCTTTATATATTCCTTTGCGTAGCAGAAGATGGGCGATATGAAGTTATTTACGGTTGAATAGAAGAAAAATCATAAGATTTCCTGCGCTACTGAATCCTCTAAAGACATTTAGCTTAATATTTTTCAGTCATTACGCCCAGAGGATATTCAAATATATGTATAGCGACGGTAAAATGGATTTATATAAAAAATTCTTCGATCCCTAATCTTCTTGAGATTATCATGGGGGGGTGTATTCGGATCTTAAAAGATCCGATCTCTAATACTCGATCTCATCAATCAACAATCTCATCTCTGGTATCGTGCCTGTCTATATTTCGCAAATATGCGGATGATAATATTTTGTTCGGCGTGCTCCTCTGTTTGATATTCACGTTCTTGAAATTAGGGAGGCTAATTATTTTAAAAGGTCCTTTCGTTCCTCCCGGATAAACATGTCTTTAACGTTTTCTTTCTCAATGGATTTCCTTCGACCGTAAACTCTCGAATACACAATTTTATATTTGCAGCAGATGTGGTGTATCGGGAATGAGTTACGGAATAAACAAATTGGAATAGTTCAGTTATTTATTTGAAATCATAAAAGTCTGCTTATCGGTCTTGCTGCAATTTTTATACGTTTACAAAGCTTATACATATATTTTGTTGGCCCGTATTTGTAGCGTGAATATTGAACTTGTTCCTGTTTCAAAACTTCCATCGCAAGAACACATGAGATGTAAACTGAAATTTAAAGCTGTTTAATCAATTATCTCTAAGGGCATTTTTTAGATATAATTAATTATACGGTAGACGATATAAGAGTCATTGTCTGTTGAATTAATTTTGGATTTGGGAATTATCGCGAGGATTTTTAATTTTTCAGTTTCAAACACAGCAGAATTTGGTGAAGTTGCTTTGTAGCAAATCTTGCCCTTTTGTGTTAGTTATAATCAAAGCATGTTTTCGTATTGTGAAATTTAATTAATACGCCAGAATCTTAAGGTATATGGAAAATTATTGCCCCCGGCGTTAATTTTCAATTATTTATATTAAAAACACGTATCCATATTCATGTTTATCGTTAATTGTTCCACAAAGGGAACGACTAGAACGTTTGGGTGTATATAAAGGTAATGCCAGCGAGATCACTTAATTAAAATCCTCCTTCGTTTGCTGTTATTAACACGGGAAAAGAAAATTCAATGTGTGATAGACTGGGCCACTGTACCCGTACGTTTAACGAAGTTAGCTCGTAGTCAAGGACATGTGAAGGTCAACTCTGTTTTTTATGGTAATACGATGTCCCGAACTCTGAGAGAGGGTCATTTCAACATCGTTTGAGGGTCAAAACCCACTTTTCAACTTCTCAGGGTTGGTATCTCGTCGGGACAGCCAGACATCGGGAAAATGACCTCTACAAAAGTTGTTTCGGTCCAAATTTTATGTTCAGGGATGTGGTTGGGTTGTTTTTTCATTTCCAAGATCATTTGAAGGTCAAATTGGCCTCTCGAGCTTCTCAGGATAGCGGGATATTGGAAAAATGACCTCTACAAGAGTTGCTTGACCTTCAAAACCATGTTCAAAGTTATTTCATTGTCAACTCTTGTTTTTTTAAGGTAATACCTCTAAATACTGCATGGACCATGCCACATATCCCTTTTCGGAATAATGTCACCATCTCCGTCATATTTGACCTTCAAACGACTTTGAAAATAAAAAATTAACTCTACCGCATGTCCGAACATAAAATTTCTCACCCTTCTAGAGTCCAAAGTCAGAAATGATATTACCGCAAGTAAAACAAGAGTTGACCTTCAAGTAACCTTGAATATGGCCTTAAAAAATAAATCGACCACATGTCCAAACGAAAAACTGCGCGCTCATTCAGAATGCGGGGACAAAAATTGTACTACCATCAAAAAAACAAGATTGACCTTCAAATAACCTTGAGCAAGAGCTATTTTCTTCAAACGGTACAACATTTGAATTCGGCGATCTCAAAAGTGTATGTCTAATCTTTATACGAGTTTACAATTTTTGTGCAGATTGAACCTCGTTGGAAATTTACGATCTCGTTAAGTTGCACTTTGGGTTAATTTAAAACTTAAGCCTTATTAGCAGGATTTATTGCAGCCGTGGAATTAAACAAATGCTCGCCCGTGCTAATTGCAGTAGAAATTACGATATGAGTGTGAGTAAATTGTTACGTGTAGCTCCGGCTAATGATCATTATTGGTCTTCGTGTAACGCGCCCTATATACCTTTTATTTATAGCGGGCTAAGTATACCATGCCATCATGAAGGGACTGTATTAATTGAGTATGGAGAGTAACCAGGCCGGGGAGAGTAACCCTCTGTCACCCCTTGTTATTCTTGATGTTCCCAGATTAATAGTTAATCATGTTCTCTAAAGGTATGTCAACGCGCAAATTGTAGCAATACGATTTATGTCAAAGCGAAGCGAAAATCTACATTAAAAACAGTGAAGTGCAGAATTGTAAATTTACAGTTACATTGTAAATTGTCCTGTAAAATTACATTCTACTTTAATGGGACATTTACGGTAGATTAAAAAACTTACTAACCACAAGAATGTAATTTTATCGTAAAATTACATTGGTGCAAATTTTAATTTTAATTAGGTCTCTTTTGAAGCATTTCGATTAAAATGTATGTATATCTTTGACTCACGTAAAAATTGTTGTAAATATGTGAATTTACACACTCTATTTGGGTGCAAAGTTGTATTTAGATTTGTATGAAACATGAACATAAATACTAACAGATTAGAGCATGGTTTTTGCTTAAAGGTAGAAATAAAGAGCACTCATCAGTGTATATTTACACAAAAAAATGGATCTCCATTGTAAATTATCGATTTAATGAAAATATTTATGTAATTGTATTTATATCTGTAATATCAGCGTAAAATTACAATTAGTATTTTTACAGCATTTTCCGGAAAACTGTGTATTTACCTATGTACCTATCTATTGTTAAAATAAAGGATATTGTATGATAATTTAATATAAAGAAATAGGTATATCCCGCCTTTGCTTAAGTGGAAAATACACAGCAGTCGTCAGTGTACAATTACATGGAAATTGCATTTAACTTACAGAAAAAGGATATCCATTGTAAATTACCGATTTAATGAGGATAATGTTTGCATAATTGCATTTGTTTTACAGTTAAATAAATAACATGTAAAATTACAATAAACTAGTATTTTTACATATTCCGAAAAAAATTTACTTATGTTTCAGTTATTATAAAGGATATTGTTTGATAATGATTTAATATAAGTAAACAGACAGATCGTTATCTTTGCTTAAATGTAGAATACATAGCAGTCATCAGTGTAAAATTACGTGGAAATTGCATTAAACTCACGGAAAAAGGATATCCATTGTAAATTACCTATTTATGAGAATAATATTTGAATAATTGTATTTGTTTTACAGTTAACAAAATAAAATGTAAAATTACAATGAATTAGTATTTTTACATTTTCCAAAAAATATTTATTTATGTATCATTTACTATAAAAGATATTGTTTGATGATGATATATAAATAAACAGTCAGATCGTTATCTTTGCTTAAATGTAGAATACATAGCAGTCATCAGTGTAAAATTACATGGAAATTGCATTAAACTTACGGAAAAAGGATGTCCATTGTAAGTTACCGATTTAATGAGAATAATGTTTGTATAATTGCATTTGTTTTGTAGTTAAATAAATAAAATGTAAAATTACAATGAACTAGTATTTTTACATTTTCCGAAAAATATTTATGTATCAGTTATTATAAAGGATATTGTTTGATGATGAATAAATAGACAGATCGTTATCTTTGCTTAAATGTAGAATACATAGTAGTCATCGGTGTAAAATTACATGGAAATTGCATTAAACTTACGGAAAAAGGATATCCATTGTAAATTACCAATTTAATGAGAATAATGTTTGTATTGTATTTGTTTTACAGTTAAATAAATAAAATGTAAAATTATAATGAACTAATATTTTTACATTTTCCAAAAAATATGTATTTATTTATGTATCAGTTATTATAAAGGGTATTGTTTGATGATGATTTAATATAAATAAACAGACAGATCGTTATCTTTTCTTAAATGTAGAATACGTACCAGTCATCAGTGTAAAATTACAATGAAATTACATTAAACTTAAAAAAAATGTTTAATTATGTAAAGTGCCTATTTGTATTGTGTGTATTTGTGCATTTATGTCCATAATGTAAATATGACAAATGGGGACAATTTCGCGATGAAGACAATCTTTGTTGACTGAAATTCCTGAATATTTAGCTCGCTAAAAAATGAAACCCTCCTTACCAGCATACGCTTCTCGTATTCTTCCTCGATGACAGTTCCATTGTAGTAACGGCGTTCCGCTTTTATGTCCGGGAAGTAAAAACCAGGTCGGCACACGCACTTGTAGCTGCCTCTCCTGAAACCTAGTCCCGGAATTGGAACGCACTGGAACAATGACAGAGAAAATTACAAGTAATTTCCCGATTTTTCACTTGTCACTGGAATGGTAAAAACAAATTAGCGTCAGCGCCAAAGGGAAGCTTCCCCGGGTTATAATTTAATTTCCCGTGAAAGTTTCATTTTAACAGGCCGCGTAACCAGGATCTTGACGACGTGTATTGAAACTGTAACTTGGTCCTAGTTTTTTTTTTTCGTTACGGTAGATTTTCCTAAACACCGCTATTAAAGTTTAATTTAACTGTCAGTTATTACTAGATGGGCGGGCGAGGAAGTCTACGAGTATATTTTACAAGATTGCAATTCGTTCAACAGTTTGAAGTAAAAATAGCTTTCTGCAACTGACGCTCGTTTTAATTCAATTTGTGAGTCTCACTTAGATTACTATTTAAAGTCGGTGCGGACCCGTTGAATAAAACATTTCTTGAACTACTGCTGTTTCTACGCAAAGTACATAGGAACGCATTTAGGGAAGTCATAAAATCAAACCGTGGCCAGCTTAAATTTAAGCAGAATGCCATCCTGTTCCATGAATATGGTTTTTGCAGTGAGGAACTAACTTTAACTGGTTTAACTTCAACTTTGCACAGCAAATATACACAAACCTACACAATTGAGGCGTTTTTACAGCAATAAAGTAACTTAGTTAGCAGGAAATTAATGTCCGAACTTTGATCGCTTTGATACATCGTTAATTTTAACCCGCCGCGAGGGGTCCGGGCGGCACTATTTACTGAATGTAGCAATTACTAATAGCAGGACCGGGATCAGGGATGAATTGGATGACACTCTCTCACCACTTAACTATTGGTTTTCTTTGTGTCGATGCCAAATTAAAATCACCAGGCTAAATACAAATAAAGCAGAACAGATTGATTAATCTGTTTGAGATAAAAGGGTATGGGATATAGTTTAGGATGAGACCGGGGAGGGCTATAATCTATCAAAGTCCGGTAAACATGAAACTAATAGAATTAAGTATTGCCGGGGGATCGCCGATGTTTTAATAAATGCCTCTACGGCGCGGCGAACGGAATTTGAATTTTCCAGGTGGGACAAATACTTTTTTGCCCTTTTTCTAGACGATCAAATCCGGCTCGCGCTGTGGCAACGTTGGCTGATCGGTCACGTTAAGACCATGTAATTTTTTTTTCGAAAAAATTAAATTTAAAATAAACATGCATGATTTTTAACAGAAAACTTGTTGGGAACCTCTGACGTTAGATAGGTCAGATATGCCGTGTTGCCGGTATTACAATGTCAAAGAAGATTTTTTTTTGGATATTTCGCACTCGTGAGATTTTGAAGGCAGTATATTTCTAACTTCAATATAGACCATAGGAAATTCGTGTTATTACATATGAGGGCGTCCTAGGGCAAACTATAAAGGAAAAACTTTCAGGTGATATAGCGGGGTATAACCGGTAAAGCTGTAACCCGTATCAGCTTCAAAACTAGCCGAGATCGATCATATATTGCGAAATCTTGTCAACGAGGAATAAATGGGATAATCAAGCACCTCATATTTCATCCGGAAATTGTTTATTTTTTATTTTTGTATTCTATCAGATACTCCAAGGGGTTCCATGCAATTAGAAAACTTTGAATACAGGGTGTTTCACGGTGACGGCCCATTAGAATTATTTCAGAGACTACTTCGATTTGAATTTTGAAAATTTGGGATACCCTTCTCAACTAAAATAATGGCGTCCACGTACCACTTCCGGTTATACCGGAAGTCACCATCAACTTGCTTATTTTAAATGGAACACCCTAAACGGGGACCGGTGTGGGAGAAGGGGCGGAATACTAAAAATATCTCTCTAAGTAAATGATAATATTTATCAGTTTGTTTAAGAAGAAGCCCGAGATGGATTAAAAAGGTTACATTTTAGAGTTGCCCCTTGAATGTTGGGCGATAAATCACTTGTAACAAAACAAAAAGAAGCGTTAAGCTTTATTTCGTCTTGAATTATTGTGCGACAAACCTCCGCTTCTTTAATTTATTTCATTCCGCCACAGGATTATAGTTACCTCAGTAAAATTTCTTCTTTCAGCATAGATAATTGATATTTATGTGTAGAAATGTATTTCCTGAGTGTTACCCCTACACTTAGAAAAGTATTAGTTTGTAAAAATTAAATTGTTAATTTGCTTACGATAAAGCAAGTTTTCTGTGAAAATACGGAAGGATCGAGTCACATGTTTGAGGAATTTCACTAAATTCCCTCAAATAATTATTCGTCTAAGCGTGAATTTTGAATGCGTGAAAACTGAGGGAAGTATTTATACTTAATTTAATAGAAAGGTGCTTTTTCCTTTTAAAGTTTAATAAAGGGGACAGATTGAGTTCACCCACATTACTCAATTGAAGACAAGATATAGGTTCGTTAAAATCCTCAACGGCTAATTATCAGTAAGCCGGCATTTTGCGTTTAGTAATTTATTATAATTTTCCTCAAACCCCCCGCCACCCTTTGAGGAAGTCTAATTTGCGTTTTGTTGGCATTCGGAAATGTTGTTTCTTTACAACAAATCGTCCTTGTGTAGGATCAAAAGTTGCCCATATTATGTGAATTTAATACCCACTAAATAAAGGGTCCTTTGAATAGAGCATAAACAGAGCCGAATTTCCTTTAATGGTAAAATCAACCGAAAGCTCTCAAGCCAATTTGTCGATGTAGGAACGACATTGGTATTTATAAAAAATGTTTAGACCTTAGAGAAACTTAAAGATACAGAAATAAAAAAGTGCCGCAATGTTCCATTCCCCGTGCGCATTAATTGAAAGGATTCTGCGTGGGACTAGGAATATTCGACATATCTCCACATAAGGATACATTTCTTTTTCTCCCTTTGTTTTGATTTTTTTCCCTTAGCTCCAATTTATTCCGAGCGTGTCACTTATTCCAGGCTCGTCCCGATGAAATGGATTAATTTAATAACATAAAATAATTTTTTCCTGTCCTCTATCCGCTGTGGATTTTTTTCCAATACCGCGCGAGTTCCGTGTTTGCTTTCTCTTTATTTTATCATATTAGGCCGCGACGTTATGTATTTTTCGATGCGATCGTATACTTACATACAGGATATCCCATTTTATAAACTTTGTGTTTATTGTAACGTACAGCCTTTGAAAATAATTCCCTACGCCACTGGACTCACAAAATTACTTATTAATACTTTCTATGTACACAATTTCTTTTAATAGTTGCAATGATCTTAAAATACGAAAAGAAGTGTTTACAAATTGCTGAAAAAAAAAAAACGTCGATGCTTGGTGATATATTTCGGGACGCGGGATCCCCGAACGGTTTTATAATAGCCCGAAAATAATCCAGATATATACTCCCAGCGTAAATAATTTATTGTTTTTATGGGGCGGATGGCCAAAAATAATAATAAAATGAAAAACGGCTGGTCATTATTTTCGCCTGGAAGAGAAGTGGTGCAATAACGTAAAAGTTACCGCCGATAATTCACGACACCACAATTTGATGGGATATTGCTCGAAAGGGGGCCGCATGTCCCTCTGTATCTGTTATTATTTACTTTCAAATCTAATGGTATCCCCCGTCACACCGCTGCTCTTCATTTCATAATTAATCCCGCCTCGTTCGCCAAAACCCAAGCCAAATGTAATGCCCGAAATGCCACTTCCGAAACCGTTTACAGCTGATTAACCTGGAATACCCAATATTCAAAATTTCACAATTAAAATTACCATAAAAATACAGTAAAATTACAATTTAAGCGCTACTTGTTGCCAGCCATACACATTGTCGAATTACAACTGAAATGTGTTGTAACATTTACACGGTACGGTGTTTATAAAGTCACATCAGTCGTTAGTGTAAAATTACATTGTAATGTGTAATGCATTACAATTATATGTATAATCTTTAACAATATAGAGGTAGATCATTAATATTTTTACTGTATTTTCCATTCCAAGAAATTCTACAATTAGTCAAAGTAAAAAATACATTACTATTGGTCTACAAGTCACATTAGTCGTCAGTGTAAAATTACATTGGACTACAGAAGAACGTACGTCCAATATTTATTTATATTACAATAATCTATTATGTAAATATAGAATTACATCATTACAATGCTTCCGAAGAAAATCTACAAATAAACTCGCTGTAAAAAATACATTAAAATACAACAAATACAATATTACTTGTTGCCACACGTATGCGTTGTCGATTTACACTTAAATGTGATTTAACAGTTACATTGTATAGTGTCTGTAAAGTTGCAGCACTCGTCAGTATAAAATTACATTGGACTTATAGAAAAATGTATGTCTACTGGATATTTGCTTTTATTACAATTAATTGTATAGTAGGTATATTTCCCAGAAAATAATCACAGAAATTGCCAATGCTTCTTAAGAAAACTCGCTCTAAAAAATACAGTAAAATTACAATAAAATGTTATAACAACTGTCAGTGTGTAAAATTACAGGGGAACTTACAAACATATATATTTCAGCTGTATATTTGTCATAAATGAAAAATTACTTCAAATTGTAAAATTACAACAGTCGTCAATGTAAAATTATAAGCAAATTACATTGAACTTACAGAAAAATGTATATCCACAGTAAATTTTTAATTTAATTTAGTTATAATTGTACAATATGTAACATAAATGAAAAATTATACCAAGCTGTAAAGTTACAACAGTCGTGTGTGTAAAATTACATAGAACCTACAGAAAAATGTATGTCCACTCTAATTTATTTAATTTAGTTAAAATCGTATAATCTGTAACATAACTGTAAAATTACAACAATTTTGCTTCTAAAAATGTTTGAAGTATTAACCTGGGTTGTAGAGAAAAGTAAATATGTATGTATTTTTGTTATTTAAATCGTGAGAATTAACTGAAATAGAGAAAAATTGTCGCAATGACCTACCGTAAAATTAATTTTGCTCCCACCGCGTTTTATTAGAAGAAAGAAGTCATAATAAAACACACAGCCTCAACTATGTACTTTTTCAAGGGGCATTAGTTGTAGCAAAGTACTGTGAAAAAAGATAATAAATAATATGACACTTTCTTGCAACAGTTCCCCGGGGAAGCTGACTCAAGCTAGTGTGGTGCTGTGGAATTTTTTGTAGAACAGGGCAATATTGGAGAACTTTTATAACCTGTGGCGAAAAAAATTAGCTTTAAATTCAAAATAGTGTAAGATGAATAATTATTTCCACACGAGATATTTGACACATACATTTTTCATCAGTTTCAGAAAAAATGTGAGGTAGTTAGGTGTGGAGGATACGAATAGGGGGGTTTAAGAGGTGATCCTTCAAAGGATAAATATATTTATGTTGAGAAATCCGGTAAATATTAAGTACAAAGTAAACGTATGGTGGCGCATATTTCAAGCTATTTCGGGAATGGCCATAATTTCCGAAAGATTTCAGATATCAACTGGAGTTGCAGAGCATATATCTGGTGTCGTAATAAGTCCGATTTCGGCGGGCAACTTTGGGAAACTTAAGAATATTCCTTTCGGGCCGAAGTTTGCTTAAAAGAAGTTATTAATCTCGGGAACACAATAACTCGGGATACAACGGTGTAACGGATTGAGAATTGGCGGTTAAATCACGTCATCAAGGCGGCGCGATGGAGCTTATAAATTAGTAATTCTCTTAATTGATATGAGTACAGAATACAGAATGTAGACGGACGAAGCTAATGTCATAATTAATCACCTATAGATTGCTGTAGTACCTTTGTCACGGTCTTATTGAAAACTGGTAATATCGCAACGGACGTCAAACTATGCCGATATTAGTTCATTTTGCCAAACCAGGTAGCACTTTTTGCCAGAAGTAGATTTTCGTGACTTAGATTCTGTAAATTTACATTCAACAAAGCAAATTGGAATATCTAGCAGCCGTTACTGTAAAATTACAGGAAAATCACATAATTCTATAAAATAATGTATATCTACCGAAAATCTTTAGTTTGAGTGTAATATTTGTAATATAATGTAAAATTACATTGAACAACATTTTTACTGCAACTTGCAGCAATTAAACTAATTTCATTTGAAGTATCTGCAAAATGTATTCCGTTAAATTACATTTGACGAAGCATATCGAGGAATTCAGTAATTGTCGATGTAAAATTACAAAGTTTCATTAAATTTACAGAAATATGTATTCCCATTATTAAATCTTCAGTTTAATAGAGATTACATTTGTATAATCGTGTATATATTTGTAACATAAACGTAAAATCACATTAACTAGTATTTTTACTCCAATTTATGTAAAATAAAAATAATATTTTAACTGTAGATGTAATGTAAATTTACACTATATATTTTTTAATTTGAAATATGAATTGACGATTACATTGTTGGTAAAATTACATTCGACGTAGCGGATTCAAGTACATTCACTAAAAATCTTTAATATAATAGTATTTGTATAAAAAAAAATTATTAGTAATATATACGTAAAATTTCATTAATAGCATTTTGCTATTAACTTAAACACATCAAGGAATTTAGCATAATAATTAGTATTTTTACTACAATATATGTAAAAAAACAATATTTTAACCAGAAACTGTAGTAGATTTACATTGTAAATTTTTAATTTGAAATTTAAATTCACGATTACATTGTAAAATGTTTGTAAAATATTTTCTATAAAATTACATATAATGAAGCGAATTAAAGTATTAATATTCGTTGGCGAAAATTACAGGAACTTTATATAATTTTATAGAAAAATTGATAGCCACTGAAAATATTTAATTTAAGAAATTATGTTTTTTGTAACATAAATGTAAAATTACATTAACAAGTATTTTTACTCCAATTTATTGTAGATGTAACGTAAATTTGCATAATCTTTTTAGAGTGCATGTATTTATCTCATCCAAAAATATTTAATGATTAATTTCATGCAGTCTAGTGTAAAACTCATCGCCTAAGCATTATCCACAATGTGTTGTTTTGTGAGATTCAAATGAAAAGTTCAATTTCGGTGACATATAATTGCCTAACTTTTCGCTGGTTCCGTTCTTCAAAAAATTCCCACTTAAAATTAATGATCAGGTGAACAAACATGCCACACAACACTCTTCTGTTGAGGCTGTCGAGAAATGGAATGGATGGAGAGCGTGTCTCTCGAGACGCCGCCATCTCCGAACATAGCAACTGTTTTAAACATGCAAAAGCTAATCCTTTTTTTATACCAAGTTTATTGAGTTACTTGTAGAAATATAAATTATGATTTTACATAAAATTCCAGAGCGGAAAGGGTTTACAGTGTATATTACGAATTAGTCCTATTTTTTTTTACTTTCATTACTACAACTTGTAAATGTGATTTTACAGCGAATAGTTTTGAACCTACCGGCTAAATTACATGTTTCCTTGTAAATTTACATTTCAAACGGCTTACAAAAGTACAGAATGGAGTGATGAATGTAATTTTACTTGTAGTAATATAAATTGTGGTTTTACATAAAATTTGCAAATGTTTTTGCTCCTATGGCTATCATAAAGTTTATTAAGTTAATTAGTCCTATTTTTTTTCGCTTTCATTGTTACAACTTGTAAATGTGATTTTACAGCGAATCTTTTTGAGCCTACCGACTCAATTACATGTTTCCTTGTAAATTTACATTTCAAACGGTTTACTAAAGTACAGAATGGAGTGATAAATGTAATTTTACTTGTAGTAATATAAATTGTAATTTTACATAAAATTTGCAAATGTTTTTACTCCTATGGCTATCATAAAACGGTGGACATCAGATACAATACAGTGGTGTTTTCGTTTTATTCGTAGCTGAGTGTGTGTGGGGCAAACAATGCTGCAGTTGCTTCTACTTCTAAAAGTTACTTGTTCCGGAAAGCCTGTTAGTGTTAGGTATATATTTATTATTTATCTGACAACAAACAGCATATCCGCAACTGATCCCATGATTACGGTTACGTATATGTACATATATAAATGTATACGTGCATGTAGATGTGCCGTATTTCAAATTACCGCATTTGGGGATAAGATAACATCATGAAATCTCCCCTTGGGGTGTTTTTGTTAAAGAGGGCTTGTAAATATGAATATATACAATAGAAAGAAAATGATCATGTAAATGGAAAATACATTTAATAGTAATAATGATTTTGACGTAATGTGAAATAATTTGACGGAGTGAGTTCCGCAGAAGCCAGCTTAATTACGCGATGTGTGTGACGATGTTTGATGTTTTAAATTAAAAATGTCACAGGGAGGCCGTTGCAGATGGTATGAATGAGGTTATTAGGACATATTTAGGCGTCTTGTGTGTGTCGAGATATTTCATTTCATCAAAATCCCGTGTGCTAGTCAAGCAATTTTCCACGAGTTTCTCTATACCTCCGGATGATTAAAACTGGAATTTAGGTTTATTGATTATTGCTGTAACAAAGCTGCAAGCAAACCTGACAGATCTGAATGCCTTTGACTGATATTCAGTATACCGAATCCACGCTTATTACAAAGTTAGGGCTTAATATCGTGTATTCAACACCAGGGTACTAATCAATACGTTTAATAACTAGTTATTAAATTTTACCGTTTATTGTAAAACAATCGCCAGGATAATTTAATTAACCCTTAAAACGTTATTAATTTCAAATAGTTCAGCTTTAACTTTTACAACATCCCATTTATTAGTTGCAAATAAAACTAATTCATGTTTTTAAATAATGACCGCTGCACCAGCAACAAAGTTAAGCCGTGACGAGTTAAAATGTAAGCAGAATTCGATCGTGTTCCGAACGCTTACCAAGAGCAACGGAGGCTAGCCTGTAATTATGTCCACAGCGCGCCACTGCACTCTTTAATATTAAGATGAATTCAATTAGATGCCTTCCGTATCGGTTTGGATTCACTATCGCATACGTCGGGTGCCAAATTTTTACGCCACCTTGTTACCGGAGTTATTCGATTTCTTGGGGCAGGATCCGTATTGCTCTGATAACTTTTAATAGAAGCATAGGTCTTACGACCTATATTTGATAATATAACGAGAAAAGTTATATCCATGAGTTGTTTTGCTCGTAAATTGCTCGTTGTCTAGGTTTGAACTGGATCTTATAAAATCTAATCGAAATAAAATCTCCAACGTAACGAAAATTATACGAAATTAAGAAGTTTATTAATTACGTTAGTTGATTTTTAATTTCATAGGCTTCTTAGTTCGTAATCATGATCTAGGTAAAAATTAATTATTTAGATTAAGAGCTCAGACTGTTTTTAATTAAAGAAATTATTTTCTACTGAATCCAATTTAAATTGAAGGACTGTAATATATGAGCTGGCAAGAAATAAATGAGAATTTTATTGTTGTCTACGACACGGAGTTTATTAGTGGATTTTAATTCACAATGAACGCTAGAGCTGGCAAATTCGGTTGCATGATATACAGGGTGTCCCGAAATTCATGCAACACAATTTGGTCATAGATTCTTAAGACAAATTTAGGGGACCCGTATTTTTTTTTTGCCAACTGGCCCCCTCTTTCGGAGTTACAGCCCCATCAAATCTAACAAAAATAACAAAACTGAATTGCACCTTTACGTGTTCACACATACGATCGTATTCGACAAAAATGGCAGAGTTCTGTTGCGTCATTACGTAGGTGGGCTAGCCCCCTAAGGAGTGGTGTGACGTCACAACATGGCTTCTATGCGTTTTCCCGCGCTTCAATAATTGTTTTGAGCTAGAAACAATTCTCTCATGAAAAACATAGGCTAATTGATCCTAATATCACTGCAACCCAATGAGTTGGCTTCAGCTGCATTGTTTAATATTGCCAGTCAGCTGCAAACCTCTGTGTGCCGTTACACCCGTTTGGAAATTAATTAGAAGTCAATTCGTGCTGTGCGAGATCCGTTCAGGAAATTATAAGCCCTTTCGGTCGCGTTTGTGCTGCCTTACGGCATGGCGTGCGCTTCCACCTTTATTCCCGGGGCTTTGATGTGTTGTTTCAGTGGCACGTGAAAAAAAAAAAAAACTAGTTTCTATAGTTTCCAGGCCCATTTTCGGACAGAGGTATTAAAGGTGCTATGGACGAAACAGATTATTTCGGGAGAGTAAACAACGCCATTAATAACGGGCCGTAAAAACGAAACCGAGAATCCATCACCAAAAATGATTAATGGTGTTGAAGGGACACTCGAGCCTTGCGTTCTTCCTAGCTGGATAGTCTGGAATGCACCTACACAATCGTCTACATTAAATGATCGAATCATTGTTCGGCCACGGCAACTCGTTCAGGATGTGACCGGCCTAAAAACGAGAGCGGAAAGCCCTAGCGGTTGTCTTTATCGTTTTCCTCTGCTCGTTGAGAAAAGTTCGTTTGAAAACAGATCGGTCGTAGTAGTTTTTGATTTAAAATAAACCGTTATTAAATAGAACCGAATATTTATCTCGGTGTAAGTTGCGATTCATATTCAATTAATTTTTGGTTAATAATGTTTGATGAACACCAATAAAATCAATCAAAACTACATAAAAACACGGTGAAGTAACTATACTGTTTATTTAATCCGTGCAAATTGGTTTCGAACAGAAATACGCAGTGCGTGATAAAATTTAATCAAAACGGATTATGATTTCTCTCTAAACAACTAAACAAATTTATATCATGTTTTGCGGATTAGGTTATCATTTGCTGAGGTTATTTTCACTTGAAAGCACGTAAAACACATGCGCGTGTTATTTCGTAATATTTAAATTTTGATAGAGGAGGGGGGGGGGAGGGGACGCATTAGTTAGAATGGGTCAAAGTGGCTTTATAATACAACGAAATACATCAAAATAGTTGCAGGAAGTTAAGGTCAATGGCTAGAGGTCAAAATGTAATTATTAGAGGCCAAAAGTCAACGATATGAGAGGTCAATGGTTGAAGTCAAGTATTGTTTGAGATATTTACAGATTTGTGGAGGATTTTGTTGTTTTTATCATGTTTTTTAAAATATTCTAATTCTGAAGTCAGTGACTAAATAGGTCAAAAGTCAATTAATCGCCGAAAGGTCAATGACCTGAGGTCAAGATTTTTAGAGGAATTTTGAGGAGTCAACGGTCCATGTCCTAAATGTCAAAGGCCAATTTTCTAGATCTCAAAATTATTTTGACTGGGATCAAAGATCGTCGTCCTGAGGTCAATGAACTGAGGTCAAAGGCTTTTCGAAGTATTTCAATGTATTTTCAAATTATTTTATGGCATTTTAAAATTTTAGAAGTATTTCGATGATTTTGGGATTTTTGAAGAAATTTCGTTGTTAATTGGGGGCTAATTTTGACGAACTTAGATGTATATAGCTATTATAAGGGAGGAGCTAAAAATCAATGTACTCTGAGGTCAAAAGTTAATCGCCGGAAAAATCAAAGGTCAATGTCCTGGAGGTCAAAGGCCAGTGTCCTAGATATCAAAATTATTGACTGGATCAAAGGTCAATGATCGCAGTCAAAGGTCAATTGCCGGAGGTCTTAAGATTTCAATTTATTTCGAAGTATTTAGTGGGGTCAAAAGTCAATGTCCTAACGGTCTGATGTATTTGTGGGTAGCCACAATGAGGGAGGGGGCAAAAGTCAGTGACTAAATGGGTCAAAAGTCAATCAATTGCCGTCAATGCCCTGAGGTCAAGGGTGTTAGAAGAATTTTGAGGAGTTAACGGTCAATGTCCTAAATATCAAAGGCCAATTTTCTAAATCTCAAAATTATTGACTGGGGTCAAATATCGTTGGCCTGAGGCCAATGAATTGAGGTCAAAAGCTTTTCGAAGGATTTGAAAGTATTTTAATGTATTTCGCAGTATTTTGAAATTATTTTATGGCATTTTAAAGTTTTAGAAATATTTCGATGATTTTGGGATTTTCGAAGGAATTTTGTTGTTAATTGGGTGTAATTTTGACGAATTTAGGTGTATATAGCTATCATAAGGGAGGAGCTAAAAGTCAATGTACTGTGAGGTCAAAAGTCAATCGCTGGAAAAATTAAAGGTCAATGTATTGGAGGTCCTAGATATCAAAAGTATTGACCGGATAAAAGGTCAATGATCGCGGTCAAAGGTCAATTGCTGGAGGTTTAAGATTATTTGAAGGATTTTAAGGTATTTAGAGAGTAAATATGTCAACTTAATTCGAAGTATTTAGTGGGGTCAAAGGTCAATGTCCTAACGATCAAAGGCCAATGTCCTAGATCTCAAAATCACTTACTGCGTCAAAAATCAATAACTGGCATCAAAGGTGAACGATAGGGGTAATAAATCGTTGGCCTAAGGTCAAAGGTCAATGGACTGAGGTCAAAGGTTTTTTGAAGGGGTTTGTTTCAATGTATTTCGATGTATTGAAGTTTTTGAGGTATTTCAAAATATGTTATAACTTTCGTTGTTTTTATTGTTTTTTTAAATCTACTGGTTTGACGAATTTTTATTTTATTAATATGTAGGTAGCTACTATCAGAGAATGGTGAATTTGAGTTCATGTATCTTACAATATTTTGAATATTTCAAGTCCAATCTTTGGAAGTTCGTAGAGCTATTAAGAATTGTTTTAGCAAAAAAACGTTTATCTTGCTTTTTTGTTCAGTGCTGAAAGTATGTCGCAACGGGCTTTTACTGGAATTAATATATAAAAAAGGGGCAATTAGGTAGCGCTCGGTGCACAAAATTTACAGTAAACGGTTTTTCTTTTATTACCAAAGTGCATGGGGCTTGCGGAACCTAATTTTAAACTCCACCTGAAACTGTTCGATGGGAGAGCTCCTCTCGATAAAAACCGCCCTAAAAGGGTCGCTATTTGTTGATTAATTAAAGGAATAGTTAATATGCAAAAACCGGAGTTTGCGGATGAGCATGCGAATGTTTAATAAATGACATTAAGTGCCGCAATGTAACTTCTCGAACTTTATAATGAATAGATAACCGAAATAGGACATTTCGAAACTTCTGAAACATTAGATGACCTCCAACTTAGTTATACAAAGCCCTGCATAAAGTTTAGCCACTCTTATTTGTCTCATCTGCCTGAACTTTGGATTTGTACGGATATCCTTGAATTGATTTCAACCAAACCAAATAACCCTATAAATCTATCGGGATTGATCATTTCCAGGGCGATTTCTTTTTTAATAATTCCATTCGGCTTTGTTAATACACATCTATAATGTGGCACTGTTAAATTTTAAAATAATTCCCAGTTCATTTCATAAAAAAAATTATCAAATCGTACTATTCATAGATACTCTCAAAAAACTGATTTTGGGGATTAACTTTGGGTGTGGTTTTCACCCCCTAAGAACGTTTTTCTGCAGAAAAGAAAATACGTATGCTTGTTTTTTGGGGACCCTTGTTTGTTAGTAAAATCACATTTTAGGTATCGCAGACATATACCGATTTGTAAATTTACATTTTAAGTGAATTATAGAAAGTGTGAAATTACATGCTTAATGTAACTTTACTTGTATAAAATAATTTTACGTTGCCTACTACAGTCACAAAATAGCCAATGATCTGTTATGTAATTTTACACAAAATGTTTATAAATGCAGAATTTACACTCATAAAAACTACGTAAATTACAATGGATTACAATTATTTTTGACTCCGCATTTATAATAATGTAAAATTAGTTGTAACATTACATTTAGCATGTAATTTTGCACTATAAATCCTTTAAACTGGTAAAATTACACGAGAACGTGTAATTTTACTTAGTAATACATCTTAAAATGTAATAAATAGTACAACTGAAAAAGTAAATGTACTTATACGATTTAATACACTTAAAGCGGACAATTTTACACAACGGGGTAAATGCAATGATCCTAGTTACGTTTTATGCTTGTAAAAATCACTAATTGATCGAAGGCAACATTTTTGTGTGAAGGATTGGATAATTGGAAGGTCGAAGTTATGTTTAATAAATTATTAGGGTCGATGCCATAGGGCATGGCGCCTCTGTCACTTTACCCGAACGTCACAGTTTCGATCTTTTGTAATTAGAGAGAACATCTGCTATGTTGATGAGAGGAATTGACATCAGCTGGCGGTTTGAGTGTCCCTCAAATAATGATGTTTTTCAGGTCTGACTCGTCCTTTTTCCGGCGAGGACTTAATAACATCGTTGGCCCTGGGGTTGATCCACTTTATGGAAACATAAATGTCTTCTCCACGCAAGTTTAAGCCTTTTAGATGACCCGATTAGAATCGGGGGTATAAATTAAGGAAAAGAAAGCTCCCACAACCACAATTTAGTAACAGCGATGCAGTTTTAACTTTTTTTTTTATTATTTTTAAAACAATATTATTTGGAATATAACCTTACTTACCGTTGTAGTTTTCTTGCATTTGTCAGACGCAGCAAAAATATTCAGTTGGGTCCCACCTTTCGGCAAAGGGCATTGGTCTATGTCGACGCGGCGCAAGTCGATGTCGATTCCACTCGTGCCCCTAGAATCCAGAAAATTGAGTTATCGGATTGCATTTCATCGAAATCAAATCATGTATATTCAATTATTCACTGAAAAGTGCGAGTACACTGAAATTAGAACAATTAAAATGAGCAGTATGTTACGGAATTCCAGTTGAATGAAAATTCACAGTTACATTGTAAAGTGGCAAAAAACATTTTGTTAAATTACTTTCAACTTTAATGGAATTTCATATTTGAAGTAACTTAAAAATTTAGACAAAGTTACCTTAAAAAAAAATTATTTTGTTGTAAAAAAAATACAGTACTGTGTACGCGAGTAGTTATATGGAATCAGAGAAACACATCAGTGGAAAATTACATTAAATTACATTATATTTGAAGTAAATTACAAAACTTTGCGAATTAGAGTTACAATAGACGTCAATGTAAAATTTCAAGGATATTACATTAAATGTACAAGAATAGAAAAAATATATTCTCATCACCTAAACATAAAGAGCAGTTACATTATCAGCAAGATATTATGTAAAATTACATGTAAATAGATTTTAACTTTGAAATAAATAATATTTGCGAACTGAGGAATTACATCAGTCGTCATCGGAGTAGATTAGAAACTTAGCGAATTAGAATTATAACAGTCATCATTGTAAAATTGCGATACAATTACATTACAGTGGCCTTGAGTTCTCAATGTAAAGTTACATTAAATTTATAGATGTCCGAAATTGATTAAAAACTTTGCGAATTAGAATTAGAACAGTCATCAATGTAAAATTACAAGAAAATTACATTAAATTTACAGCAAAATGTAAATTCACTCTAAATTTTCTATTGAGGGGAATCATATTTGTAATCATCTTTATATCCGTAACAAATTAGAATACAGTGTTCTTGTGTTCTCAGTGTAAAGTTACAACGAAATTAGATTAAATTTATAGATGCCCGAAATAGATTTAAAACTTTGCGAATTAGAATTAGAACAGTCCTCAATGTAAAATTACAAGAAAATTACATTAAATTTACAGCGAAATGTAAATTCACTCTAATTTTTCAATTGAAAGGAATCATATTTGTAATCATGTTTATATCCGAAACAAATTACAATACAGTGGGTCTTGTGTTCTCAATGTAAAATTACAGCGAAATTTCATTAAATTTATAGGTGGCCGAAATAGATTAAAAACTTTGCGCGAATTAGAATTAGAACAGTCGTCAATGTAAAATTGCAAGAAAATTACATTAAATTTACAACAAAATGTAAATTCACTCTAAATTTTCTATGGAAGGGAATCATATTTGTAATCATGTTTATATCCGTAAAACAAATATAAAACAACATTAACTAACACTTTTGCTGCATTTTTTCAAATCACATTTACAGAAAAATGTAATGAATGTAATGAAAATTGCATGAATTGGTATATTTGCTGCGTCTATTAATTTTCAATAATGTCGCTTTGAACGTATCCACAGAAATGTGTACAGTTAGTTTCGAGTAGTTCAAAGTTTGCGCGTCATTTCCAACTTGGCATTTTGCAGATAGACACTGAATAACTTAATAGTTCCAAAATTCAGTGTGATAAAAGTAAGTGAAGGTAAATATTCGAGAAGTTCGACGCATATCGAACAATGCTCGAAAAAAATTCTGTTGAAACATTGGTCACGTTTAAACTTTAAAAACATTCGATTTCTTTCTCAGGAACTTAAGTTTTCGGGTAAAAATAATTAGGTACACTTAAACTGCGTGTAAAATATCATAGATATAATTACATACATCACTTTTTAAGGACATACTAAAAATAACCTACGTTTTATTCGAATGTTTAAAACATTCGGATGTAAAAAAGCACCGAGCAAATATCTGGCGCGGCAGATACTCCACGATATTCTTTTGTTTGTCAAACAAACGTACCGGATTTGAGTCATGTTAGAATAACTGCAAATATTTGCACTTGTTTTCACTATTTATAAAATGAATTTATCACGTCTGCGATACAGTTCGATACGCAATTTTAAATTTTTTATTGTTTTCCTGACTGAGCTTTTGTTTGTACCTATCCCTCCGATTCCACGAAAATAGTTTTTTGCGAGTGAGAGGGTAAATAAAACTTGTTACCGCCCAAAAAATTCCTAGAACTGTGTAACATCCACGCGAATATCAAAGCGGAATGTCGGGGACTTTATATTTATCACGCCGAGGACGTTTCTCGACGAAACACTGAAGATGGTTAGGCCTTCCGGAGCTACAAGGGCCAAGGCAGTCCGTAATGCATCTCGGGTAAGTGTAGGGGTCCTGCTCATATGAAATTAACGCTCCGGATCCTCGCGAGCTGGGGGAAATTTCAAAGCTACTTATTGAATTGGAAGATTGTGGAATGCACAATATGCTGAGGTTGGCCGCAGTGCCTCGAGGTCTGCTACGAATAGCCTCTTGGATAAAGAAAGATATTAATTAATATTGTTTAAGTTGTAGCAGTCACAAAGTTCCACAAAATTACGAGCGCAGGTTTGGCCGACGTAACGTTCCTTTAAGTTTTGTTTTCATAGAACGTTTCAATAAAGATATTTTAACGTACTTTGATTGACATGTTTGTATTGTTTCAGTAAGTGTTGTTACCTGATTGATGCGATGTTATTTTAACGGTTTTGTCAAAGAACATTCAATTAACGTTTCAATAAAGAATATTTAACGTTTTTTATTAAATTGTTCATAACGTTTGAACAAGTTACGTTACCTGGTTAATATGATGTTTTAACGTTTTCATTTTAAAATAACGTTAATTTAACGTTTTTAGGTTTGGTTTTGTTTATATTTTTAGCATTTTGTCAAAAAACGTCAAGTTTACGTTTCAACCAAGTAACATTTTCAAGTTTCTTGACTAAAACATCTAGTAGATGATATTTGATCGATGTAATGTTCGGGTTATTTAATATTACTTTAACGTTTTCGGTGAACGTAAATTAACGTTTCAATAAAGAACATCAGACCGATTATCGATTGAAATGTTTATAATATTCAAATAAACGATGTTACCTGATTGATATGATGTTCTTAATGTTTTTTTTTCAAGAAACGTTGAATTAACGTTTCGATGAAGCACTTCAGAACGATTTTTGATTGAAATGTTTATAATTTTCAAATAAGTAATGTTACTTGATTGATGTGAGCTCTTAATGTTTTTTTTTCAAGGAACATTAAATTAACGTTTGAATACATTTTAGTATATGGGAATATAATTTTGTTTTTTATTGAAACGTTTGTAATGTCTTAGCAGCTGATTTCTAATTAAAGTAATGTTATGTTAACGTTTTTTAATGATTAAATGAACGTTTCAACAAAACGTTTTTTTCCGAATAGGTGTTACTTGATTGATTGTTTTAACGTTTATTTGTTTTAAAAAACTTTAAATTAACTTTCGATAAAACACTTTTAAAGTTCAAGTAGATTGACGCAGTGACGTAAATTGAACAAGAAATTTGATTTAAACGAGTTTGGTTATATTTTTAGCAAATGGGGGTATAATTTTGTTGTTTCCAATTTATCATTCCTGTGCACGTCACGCTTAAAGTGACAACACCGGAACTAATGAATGTAAAGGTGCTGAAAATAAAGCATCCGAGCTGAAATAAATGTTTTTTATTCAAAACGACCAGCGTCGGGCGTTTCCTCAATTAAAAACTTTTAATGGATTTATTCGCAAATTCATCAGCGGTTTCTCTTGCAAAGGCCAATCCCACGGTATATCGTCTTTAAAAAGGAATTCTTTTTCGGGTAAGTAGGTCAATAATGTATTTCCATCGTTAAGTTCCCCCTACACTTATCCACTTGAAATTTTCATCGGTAAGCGTTTAGGCATCGCGACCCGTTATCCAGCGTCGGGATCGATATTATTTATCATTTGACAATATATATACGCTAATAAATAAGAGATGCAAATCCCCTTGGGTTCTTATCAGGCGTATTTGATTAGAATTGCGGCGAGACGTTCCAGATATTGGGATCCGGCTATGATTTGCATATTACTTATGTTATTGGATGTACCGAGAAGGACGACTTGCCAGACCATTTTAACGTTTTATTGATTAACGTGTTTACAATGTTTGAGTAAGTGACGTTGCCTTATTGGTGCTGTTATTTTAATGTTTTTTTTTGCAAATAACGTTCACAATTAACGTTTCAGTAAAGAACATTTTAATGTTTTTTTTATTGAAATGTTTATAACGTCTGAGTAAGTGGTATTATTTGATAAAAGTCTTTATCGTTTTTTATCTAAGAACGTTAAATTGACGTTTAAATTGAAAGTCTATTAATGTCAAGTATTATGTTACTGATGGAGTAACGTAAATTGAGCAAGAAATTTGATTTAAACAGGTTTTGTTATATTTTTAGCAAATTAACGTTACTTCAACAGTCGAGTTTAACGTTTCAATAAAGAACATTTTAACGGTCTTTGATTGAAATGTTTATAATATTTGGGTAAGTGATGTTACCTGATTGATGTGATATTTTAATGTTCTTTGCAAAAAACTTTCAATTAACGTTTCAATAAAGAACGTTAAATTAACGTTTAAATGGAAAAATTTTTAATGTCAAGTAGATTATGTTACTGATTGAGTAACGTAACATGTTTATAACATCTGAGTAAGTGACATTATTTGATTAATGCGATGTCTTTAACGTTTTCTTTTTCGAAGAACGTTAAATTAACGCTTAAATTGAAAATTTACTGATCGAGTAACGTAAATTGAGCAAGAAATTTAATTTAAACCGGTTTGGTTATATTTTTAGCAAATCAACGTTATTTCAACAGTTGAGTTTAACGTTTCAATAAAGTACATTTTAACGTTCTTTGATTAAAATTTTGTAATATTTGGGTAAGTGATGTTACCTGATTAATGTAATATTTTAATGTTTTTTGCTAAGAATGTTCAATTAACGTTTCAATAAAGAACGTTAAATTAACGTTTACATTGAAAATGTTTTAATGTCAAGTAGATTATGTTACTGATCGAGTAACGTAAATTTGGACAAGAAACTTGATTTAATCCGATTTGGTTATTTGCAAATGGAAGTTATTTCAACAGTTGAGTTTAACGTTTCAATAAAGAACATTTTAACGTTCTTCGATTGAAATGTTTATAGTGTTTGAGGAAATGATGTTACCCGTTTGATGTGATGTTTTTCACGTTTTTTTTTCAATGAACGTTAAATTATCGTTTAAATAGAAAATCTTTTAATGTTTGAGCAGACCCAAAGTGAGCAAGAAATTTGGTTTAAATCGATTTGGTTATTTTTAGTAACTGAAATAGGTGCAGGAATTGCATTCGTATTATGTCAAATATTCTGCGATTTACCCTATTGTCAAAATATCGAACGTAAGGGGTGAAAATCCTCTGGCGTCCTATCGTGGTAGATTTTATTTGAATTATGTCGATAAGACCGAGATATAGGAGGAAATTCTATGATTTACATCTTCTGACTTTTCATACGATTTGAAATCCAAACGTTGCGTTTCCATATGATCTGAAATAATATGAGGGTTTGAAAACGGTCCTTTTCCAACAAGTTGTGACGTGGCGGGATGTTACACACATAAAATTATTTAAATGTGATACTCTAAGAATTGCCAGACTAATTAATCTTAATTTTTTGTTTCAGGACTTCACTAGTGAAACGGAACGTACAGGTAAGAATAAAAAATTTTTTTATATACACTTTTTTTGCGCTCTCAGCAGTCAACAAACGAACGCAACGTATTTTACTCTGTTTGCATAATTGGTATTGCCCACTCTACCGAAAACTTTTGCATGAAATATTTTTATATGCAGCAGCTGTTGTCAACATTTTACGTTTGAAATTCAATATTGTCCTGTAATAAAATTTTTAATTAAACATGTTTTATCCAAACCGTGAATTGTTCCCTATATTTTATATTAAAAAATAGTCCGTTGGACGAACTATGTTTTGAAACGACTGCGCCATTAATCTATAAATTTGATGTTTTCGTTGTATTATTTCTGAGCTACCCTAAGGTAGCGATCCACCCGATATTTGATATAAATATTTTAGCGTAGAACCAGGTATGCTCTAAATTGCGGTTCTCATACCTTCCCGTCGGCCGTAGGAAGCGAAATCTCTTGCATTATTTTAATGACCACGCGGTTACTAGCAAGTACATACATTCCATGTATATACGGCACCTGTACTTCGGTGGTTTAACCGCTACACGTCTCGGAACGTGTTCGCGCTTAGGAGAAACGGTTTCCACGAAAAATTGTAGGGGAGTTGCCATCCCGAGATTCAAAACATAGGTGAATTATAGTTACTCGTTTTTTTTCCGTCGCGGATGAAAGGCGAGTGATACGTTCACAAATCGGGCGTCTAGATTATGGCGAGATGGTGTCGGAACTTCATAATTTAGGTTCTGTAAGTATTCACGCCAGATAATTGCTGTCACCACGACAGAAAGCCGTTCACGAGGCGCGTTAATGTGATTAAATTTCCTTGGTAATCCTCTGATTCTAAAAATATCACTTTCAGCTTGCTCTCACTTGGTAACTTTTTGAATGGCGTTCATTCACAAGCTCGGCCAACTTTTTATTAACCCTTAACGACGCATAAATTAAAAATATTTCGTTGTACTTTCTCTAAAGGATTTTGGGGGAGTGGATATTGGAACTTGGTAAATTTCCATAAAAATTGTCTGAAGCTTCAGTGTTTATAAATACATTATTACATTTCGTAATAAAACATTTTGGGAACCGCTGATTACGTGTTACAACACCGCCACGTGCTCTTTTTCACCGTTAAATCAGTCTTGTTTTTCTATTTTATTTATAGTCAACATTTAAGCATATCTGTTTACAAGAGATTGCAATGTTCTTTTTTGTCGCTAAACAGAGTCGTTTTTTCTATTTTACTTAAAATTAACGTATAAACATATTGCAAGTATAACAAATTCATAATAATTGACTTTTCAATAAAAAAACGGGTAGATTGCTCATAAAACGAAAAAGGAAATTGACTCTAAAGCAACTTCTATCCGATCATTCCTTACTTTTGTGATTTAATGCGGTTTGACGTTCATCAGTAAATTTTTCTACACAACAATTAAACTAAAAGCGCGTTCTTATGTTACGATGCCTTTAAAGTTGAGCTTGTGATGAATCGTCTCCATGCAGTTCCAAGTCTGCTTGAAACGTGTGGTTCTCTGTTATAAAGATTTCTTTTCGATATGGAACATTTTGGGATCCGCTGACAGTGTGTAAGTGGTCGCGATGTTGCCATGTGTTCTTTTTCACCGCTAAATAAAGATTGCTTTTCTCTAATGAATTAAAGTTAGATGCTTATCAGTAATTCTCTGCACAATTAAATTGAAATAAATAAATAAAGTTGAGATTGTGATACTCGTACACCAGTGCAACTGTGTAATTAAAAACCCGCTTGAGACTTGGGGTTCTCTAGTATATAGATTTCTTTTCAATACAAAACAGTTTGGGAACCGCTGACAATGCAACTGATCGCAGTGTTGCCATATATTCGTTATTATCGTTAAAGTTGGGAATTTTTTTAATTTATTTAAAATTTACGTATTACAAATTAAAAATATATACAGGGTGATTCAGCCATATTGTCATTTAATTTAACCACGTATTCGAAAGACAGAAAATCGGAAAAAAATTACTCGACCTTTTAAAAAATAAACAAATTACCTCTTAACTTGCCATTGGTTTCAAAATCAAAGTGCAGTGGATTTATAAACAAAGTGCTATGGAGGGATGAGTGTTGTTTTAGATGTGCTGGCATTTTAAGGTTCACTCTTGATAAACCTTTGTAGGTCAGCGTCAGGAGCAGTGCGAAAAGATATGTAAATGATTATTTTTCAGCGTAAATATGCATTTTAAAATTAATTTAATCGCGTATTCGTAGTCTATTCATTTTTCCCCATCTTCCCTTAAAATAAATGACATTATGATTGAATCACCCTGTATATGTAGCTGAGATTAAGTTGCGTGGTATTCTATGCATCTAGGTGGTTAGAAACCCGATTGAAACTTGTGGTTCTCTATTATGTCTTTTTATTACGAAACATTTTGGTGACTGCTGAGTATGCGACCGATCGCAGTGTTGCCATATGTCCTTTTTTTATCGTTAAAGAAAGATATTTTTCATTTTGTTTCAAATTTACGTGTAAACGTATTAGAAACCAAGCAAATTTATAATAATTTACTGTCTAGTCGAAGTGGATTGCTATAAAACGGGAAGCGAGTCGGCTTAACGACGCTAAAGCAACTTTTATCCGGTAATTCCTCGGTTAATTTTGTGATTTAATGACGGCCGGACACCCATCAGTAATTTTTCTGCGCAATTAAATTGGGGGCACGTCCTCCGGTTACGACGCCTTTAAAGTTGAGCCCGTGATGAATCGTACACCGTGCATCTAAGTAGTTCCCTGGCCCGCTCAAGTCTCGGGTTCTCCGTAACAGTGGGATCTAAACACAGTTTCATATTTCGCATAATAACCGTGGAGAGTTCGTAAACATTTTGACGTATAACGAACTACTGAATTTACAAAGGACGCCGGGTAAAAATAGACGGGAAGATACCTTTGAGGGTTGCCGGTTGCTGCTTCAGTGATATTTAAGAGGCCCCGGGACGTGTTCACATGAATTATGTAGTAAGATGTGATAGACTTTTAGTTGATTTGACAAACCGCATATATCTCCCCGCTTGTTTTTTTTTTCTCAAATAATTATTCTAAAAGGCCAGGTTATCCGCCTAATAAATCATCGAATTACCGACGCCGCCGCAATATTTTCGATAAAAAAATAACTCGATATCTCCTCAAGATATACGGCTCTGTGTTTTGTGCCACTTAGTAGATGCCCAGAGCGTTAAATTACTGAAACTTGAGTATGACGTGTGTTTATGCGAGAAATGTTTGATAATGCGAACTTTTTTTGGTACCTTCGGTCCCAAGTAGTTCGGATTATCGAGTTTTTAACTATTCTTTTATAATTATTGTAATTTAGAGGACATTTGTTTACGAATAAGGACTTTTTCCGTAGACGAATGGCCACAATTGTGAATTCCGCATCGTGCAAAGCCATGCAGTTTTATTTCCGTTGATTACGAAAGTTGCACTTCGATGAAGTTAAAAGCCTGTATCGCTCATTTTAATCTCTCTTTGTATTTCTGCGATAGAAGGTTGCAAAACTATCGGTGGATAATTGCGACACGGCAACAACTATTGACCCATTTTTATGTAGTATGTAATTCGGGGGCGATTCCAGGGGTTCTCAATAAGTTTTATCGATTTTGATTATTACCACGTGTGTTATATGTATATTAAGTAATGTTTCTTGAAATACACTGGTTTCGTTAAGTTTGGATGAACCTTGAATGGACGGGTGTATTATTAGTTTCGGAATTTTCCCTCGGTTGGCTGAAGCCCCCCCTTGAAGTCTGCTCTGCGGTTCGATTAGCTAAATAACTTTAATGAATACGAACTGATTAATGAGCCTTCCAGTCGGAGATATTAGCGAACTGAATTATCTTCTGCCAGAAAATTTGCAAATGAAAGAATTTCAAATCTAAATGTCTACAATGAGAATATATCCTAGGTGGTGAATATTTATGTTGGCGCTTGTTTTCATTACATAACCGTGTTTCGAATTCGTCATTATAAGTTATACTAACCGCAAGGAACGTATGCCAATATTTTTCACTTTTCACCTATTTTCCCGCGTAAGAACAAACAAGTCCATCATGTCACTTCTTGTGACCCCCCCCCCCCCGAGATTTTCCTTTCCACATGGCAACTTAGAAATTGAATTTATGTTAATGTGGGTTCTTTTCGTATTTTGGAAGCGCTTATCCGTGAACTAATATAACAAAAGGGCATAGTTGAACAACGTTTAAGGTTAATGCTGTCTATTTTCTCAAAGCGTGTCTTTCACATACTTCGTTAGTGCCTACTCATTATATGTGCTCCACTATGTAACTCTAATTGCTCTACCAGCATGGCTTAGAATTTGCGATAATAAGCATATCCCACTTAGTTTTTGACGAAAAGCTGATATAATAGAAATAGAACTTATCAGGGTGTTGGCGACAGCTCTGTTTTAGTTATCTGCGCTTACCAGAAAATTTAGACATAAATCTTTTATTTTTTTTTTGTAACATTACATTATTAACTACATTATTAAATTACAAGGAAAATTGCATGAAACATAATTTTAACTAATATTTTTCTATAGTTTCGAATAATTTTATATATTTTATGTGCATGAGGTACTATATTTTTCGAAAAAAACATGTAAAATTACATTTATACTATTAAATTACAGAAAAAATTACATTAAGCATGTAATTTTACACTTTTATTATTCAATGTAAATACGCACTTCAGTATGTATATTCTACATCAACTATAGTAAAAACAATTATGTATTATTAAATGTCTGGAATGAAACTACGAAAGCAATTGAATTATTATTTCAGTTCAGTGTGTTCTCAAATTTCTGTTCGTTCGTTTTAAAAGAATTTATGAAAAGGTAAACACTACAGTAACCTGTACATCTACAATTAAACTTAGTGTTAAATTACAAGGAAAATTACATTAAGCATGTAATTTTACACTTTTCTTTATCCAGTGTAAATTTGCTTGAAAACATACATGTTTTAGGTTACAATCTAAATGGTTTAGCCAAAACGATTCACTGCAAATTTACAGTTAATTGTAATATTGAATGTCTGCTATGAAATTACAAAAGCAATTGAATTATTATTTCAGTTCAGTGTGTTCTCAAATTTCTGTTCGTTCTGTTTCTGTTATGAAAAGGTAAACCCGACAGTAACTTGTACATCTGCTATTAAACTTAGTATTAAATTACAAGGAAAATTACATTAAGCATGTAATTTTACACTTTTTTGTTATTCAACGTTAATTTGCTTGAAAACATGTAATCCAAATGAATTAGCCAAAACTATACACTGTAAATTCACACATACGTATGTATATTTACATCAGTTCTAGTAAAAACAAATGTATAGTATTAAATGTCCCACTGTGAAATTACAAAAGCTATAAGATTATTGTTTCAGATCAGTGCGTTCGTTAGTTGTAAAAGCATTTATGAAAAAGTAAAAACAGCAGTAACTTGTACATATTACAAGAAAAATTACATTAAGCATGTAATTTTACACTTTTTTGTTATTCAACGTTAATTTGCTTGAAAACATGTAATCCAAATGAATTAGCCAAAACTATACACTGTAAATTCACACATACGTATGTAATTTGACAATTTTTATTATTCAATGTAAATTTGCTTGAAAACATGTAATCTAAATAATTTAGCGGCTAAATCATTAAGATTACATGTTTTCAAGCAAATTTACATTGAATAATAAAAAGTGTAAAATTACATGCTTATTGTAATTTACTGTAAATTGTAAATGTAAAAATCAGCAGTAATAAAACCAAATATACAAATGTATTTGCAATGAAATTACAAAAGCAATTGGATTATTGTTTCAGTTGGGCGTGTTCTGAAACTGTTCGTTACTTAAAAGCATTTATGAAAAAGTAAACACGGCAGTTACTTGTACATCTGCTGCTGGTGCTTTACGCCGCTACTTAAATCTATCTCTATTTTTATCGTTACTGCAACGAAATCCGGCGAAGTTTCCGTTGCCTATATTTTTGGTTAACGATTTCTGTAAGTGGTTCTCAACTCTTAAAATGTACTAAGAAGTTTGTGCAATATGTGTCTGGATCTAGATTGGTACATATAACTTTATAGTTGAAAAACGGCCGGTCGCTTTGACACGCTGGAAATAGCCGAGTCTCTAGTTTAGGTACACTGAGAGACGTGGCTTAGCACCAGTTTAGTTGTTAGGATAATAACTATTTCCTATCGCTAGTATGACCTCATCATTAGGGCTGTCAGAACTGAGCCGCGGGTCATAGGCGTTCAAAACTCGCCCTAAGGCAACAGTATACTAACGTGACGTGAACGTGAAAAGCATTCTGAGGCAGCGGCTCGCGCTTGGCGCGCCATTGAATTGCGGCTTTCTCTGACGGCCCACCTCACTGTAAATGATGATTGGTGTATAAAGGAGTGTTTCGACTTACTTAAAGAAATAAGTGTTGTTGACGAATCCAAAGAACGGGACCGTGTATGTGAGCATCCAAATATTCCCTCCGCCGCAGTCGTAGTAGGGCTTGGACCATTTTCCATCCTCGTAGCGTACCGACAATATTTTTTCTGGAACTCTTTTGTCGTGCGCGGTGTTATTGTATTTGTAGGATTTGTATCCTGGAAAAAAATACATTGTGTTATTCCTTATTGAATATGAATAAAACCAGATTCGCTGGTCTTTGGCATATTAAAATGTAGGGGGAATCGAATTAAAGCCGTTTTCGCTTGTCCACATAACATTTACGAAGCGTATTATTAAATTCTAGACTTACGGTTTTCGTGCAGCGACATTATGGGATTAATTGGATCAAGTTACATATTAAAAACTTTTGTGTAATTAGGGAGTGTTGGGATTATATTTGTTATGATTAAAACAGGCTAATAAAAATGGAAAGTGAGGTGAAATTTTTCTAAATTTGTCAGAGCCAGAAAAACAACGGACATTTGATACTTGATATTTAAGTCATATAATCTCCGATTTTATTGGGACATTTATCAAATTCCCCGAAGGAAACTTGCTAATATTGACCCGAAAACATCCGGAGTATCTCTTTTTGTTTGAAGTGTATCGAGACCTATTTTACTTTACCTTTCAACTCCTCAAGTTTTATGCGTTCGGAAGTTTGTCAAAATGAATTAAAATTCCTACCGGTTCAGAAATTCGGATTCGGTCTGCTAAAGAAAGTAATTTTGTGACTGTAAAAATTCATTTTTCAGTTGGTCGAAGAAGTTAGTTTTGTTTTACTTTCAATCTAAGGAAAACAGTGCGACGTGCGAACTTGCTCCTTTGACTTAAAGTCAAGTTTGTTAATGCCAAGGTACAAAGTCAGTTTAATAATGCTGGGAATAGAATATATCCCTAAATATCGCATGGTTCAACCTTTGACATTAAATTGGTAATGAAATTTTATTATCCTCTCAAAGCAAGTTATCTTGAAACAACGATTTTCTTATTACATTTCGATTAAGTACGCAGAGAGTAACCGTACGCACTCGGGGTGTTTTGTGATCTCATTTGCAAAGATGGCGCTTGCTCCTCTCTAAAACAACAATAGTAATTAAATCAGCCGGAATTATGGCTAGCAAGCCATAAGGCCGCTGCACGGAATTTAGGAATTCAATTTGAATTGTTATGGCATTTGTCACGCGTAAGAACATTTTAATCTTGAGACATCTAATAGGCCTACCTCTCGGGGGCAAAGTTTCTCGACGCCGGCAAAATACTTACCGAGAGAGTACTGCATTGTTGTTACTGCAAGAATTCGCAAACAAAACCACACCCGTAAGCATCTGCAGTTGCCAACTGTGTGCACTAAACAAACCCCATTAAAATATGGAACAAAACGAAATAAAACATACCATTTGAAATGTTGAAAGTGGAATAATAATAATAACAATAATAACATATATTTCCTCTAGTCAATACAACAATTGAATAGGAATAGTCAAAAGAAAAGTACATAAAGACAAAACTAATTTACAACTTAAGATTAACTAACAGAAAGTCGATTAACAAAATATTCTTCCACAGAATAGAAACATTTATCAACCAAGTATTTTTTCGGAGCCTTTTTAAAGCTGTAAACAGAGGTACAAATTTTAATATCATTAGGTAATCTATTAAACATACGTATACCAAGACAGTTAGGTGAGTTAAAAGACAGATTACACCTACCAAAAGGTACACTAAAATGGCCAGACTGCCGTGTATCAATTGAATGAATCTGATTTCTGTGGACAAACAAAATTCATACAACAAAACAGAAGGCATTGTTAAAATATTGTAACAGACGAATATCCGTCTACAGGATGCCCTAGCTGACATTACCTAATTACACGTTTTTCAGCAACAAATACATTATCAGCGTGGCAAGATGGCCCCCAAAAACAGATACCATATCGCAAACGCCATTCTACCGGGCAGTAATATAGTTTCAATAATTGATCAGGACTTTTCTGATATTTCGAAATTGATATGATACCGAATTTAACTTCATTACTAATTCGTTACATTGATTATTCCAAGTTAGACACTCAACCAGGGTTAATCCTAGAAATTTTACAAGATTTGTGTTATTAATTAGTGTATTGTTAACATTAACGTCAATACTATTACAGAGCTTTTGTCTATTGTGAAATCTTACAACCTGAGTTTTATTGATATATAATAGTAATGAATTTTGACTAAGCCAGTCACTCATCCTGGATATCACTCTACCGCGAGTCTCGGATAATTTTTTATCCGATTTGTCTGAGATCACCACTGACGTATCATCGGCATAAAAAGTGAAAGACCCCGATCCTGAAAGCTCGTCTAAGTCATTAATGTATAAAAGAAACAGGACAGGGCCCAACACCGAACCCTGGGGTACCCCTGTATTGACTTTTTTATTTTCGGAAGTTACATTATCTATAGCAACATATTGAACTCGATCACGAATAAAAGTTGCCACCCATGTCTGGGGAATGCCACGAATCCCATATTTCTCCAACTTGTCAACCAAGATGTCGTGATTTACGCAGTCAAACGCCCTACTGAGATCACAAAAGATCCCAACAAGGCATTATCCAGCTTCTATAGCTCCAACAATACGATAATCCTTAAACCAGGATAATATTCCTTAGGTTTTATTATTTTTTAATATACTTTCGAATAGGTGCTCTATGTGAGAAACAATCATCCAGTTTTTTAATTCAATGTATTTTTTCTATACTTTCGAATCCAAATTTTTCGATTGTCTATATTTTTGCTATACTTTAGAATGTTCTACATGAATAATAATAATTCTGTCTGTATGATTTTTATATTTTAGCTATGCTTTCGAATATTCTTAATATTCTTATGTCCCAACTTTCTCATTGTCTGTTTGAACCGCAATCATATAAATTTTATGATTTTTTATATCTGTTGCTACACTTTTGGGTGTTCAGCGTTATACAAATTTATACCAAGTGCCATAAAAATGTGTATTTTGGAAACGACGCTTTTCGTCATATATTTTTTTGGCCTATAGTCATTAGGGGAAAGGGGTAATGAACACCCTCGTGAATTATTTTGGTGTTGGTACAAATAGAACGCTCATTAATTTACAAGGGTAGTTAATCCTACTATTCGTATATTACCTAGTCTTTTAGATAAACAATGTTTGTGATTTATTAACGAACGTAGCACTTATTTTACTAATTTTACTAATGTTTCGATTTTTGTCAAAATATTTCTATGTCCCAAATGAGTCCTATTCGCTGGCTTTCGGGTTTGTGCGGACCCTTGATTTTTTTTAAATACCTCTGAAACGGCCGCTTGCGTAAGCGTTCTAATAAAAAAGAATCGCTGTTATCGACGGCCCGAACCGATCGGCAAGGAAAACAAATGATGTAATCGAAAATACATATTTCATGATAATTATATCACAATATGGATATGATTTGGGTCCGCATCATCTTCTCGCAGGCTCCGGCAAAGGAGAAGCCAGCCGAAATCTATTTATGGAGATTGTCCGCAAATTGAAAAAATGAAAAATAGACCCTCGCCTCCTCCGGGATTTCTCTACTAAAATTGCCTGGAGGAATAACGGCGTCAATTTGTCTAAGTGCGATATACAAATACATTTCCTGTTGAAGGTATGTCGGTTGAGTAATGGGTAATAGTCCTCAATAGGAATGAGAGCGACTGCAAAATGCTACAGAGGCATCGCGTTTTCTGATATTACCTCTTTTTATGTAGTATGTAACTCGGCTACGATTCCAGAGGTCCTCAGTAAGTTTAGAGATGCTTAAATCCTCTCCAACCCTGTATATTACTGTATAATCACCAACAAATCTACGGCGAATGTCAGCAAAATGCTACAGAGGCATCGCGTTCTCTGATGTTGCCTCTTTTTATGTAGTACGTAACTCGGCTACGATTCCAGAGGTCCTCAATAAGTATAGAGATGCTTAAATCCTCTCCAACCCTGTATATTACTGTACCTATAATCACCAACAAACCACCAGCCACATACGCCTTTTGCTACAAAGTCACACCGTACCAAATCCGGGCTATAAACTGGATTACTTGGTTTACAACTTCGATATTAAGTTTATATTTAATTTTCTCGAGTGTTCAGTTCCACGAACAAAGGGAAAACGTGTGTTAACTGAAATTATTACGCAGCGTATAATTTCGCCGCGTTTCTTCTGCTCGATTACAGCTCGGTTCTTTGTGCGGTTTGCGGGGCTTCGGCGGGGGCGAATTCAAATATTTTGACATTCACCGGGAATACGCTCCGGATGAAAATTTGACATAGGGAATATTGGTATGAATACTAAACAATTTTATTGCCTTATTCCCTTCGAGAGTGACGCAAGGGGTCGATATATCTTATTAATAAATAGTGGTGGGGTTGCTGCCGGATCTTAAAAAGAAACTCGACACGTACTTTACACGGTATACATTAAAAACATAGAAAACGTTGAAATAACGTGCATATTTTTATTTCCCGATTTTCCAGTTTCCAACTTAGGCGTTTCCTTCATATCATATGCGTGCATGTGGGAAAAACGTATTATTTACACGTTTCAGTTATTTCCATCGCACAGACGTGCTCTCTAACACTTCTCCGGCCTGTTTTTTTTTTTTGTAGGGATTGTTACTGTTTATTACATTTAAGCGGGGGTGACTTTGTCGCGGGCCGTGATTAATCTAGACATCACTGAACAGAATAGGACCGGTGGTAAAATATGAAACGTCTTGTTGTGCTTAGGCGCCCAACAGAATCAACGGCGGACGTGTAAAAAATATAAATCCCGACTGTACACAGGTTTGAGCGATGCCGCTATTGTTCTAGTTTGTATCGCGCGTAAATATCGCATATTGTTAAAAAATATTTACGTGCACATTCTCATGCTAAGCAAGGTGATAAAAGAGGGCGCTTAACATTGTCGTTATTAAAGATTCGTTCTCGGAATAAAACTTTTATGTAGTTCTCTTTATGGCTCGTATACAGCTTTGTCTTGGTTTACTGGAATCACATCGTAATGTATTTCGGTTTAAAATTTACGATATCCCGAATATTCCGTAAGTGAAATACTTTGTCTCAAACAAAACCTGCGCGCGAGCAATTATTGGCGCCCAACTGTACAGCTTTAATGCTGCTCTGCGCTATATCAACGCAACATTCAGTCGGTATCCTCAGTAATGTACATACTTATTTTTTTTTATTATTTAACACAGCAAAAATTATAATTAGTAGTTAATTTTATAAATGCTAGAAGTAATATATAACGATTAGCTTCGGTTAGTTCTAAGACAGTGCGTTTTACTAATTCTTGCTACACGAACGATGTAAGCCTCTTCACAGCAATCTGCAATAACGAGTTCGTTATCGCGCATCACAAATTTGTTAAGTTTTAATAAAACGTTATTACAATAAAGGGGGAAACCTTTGTAGGCGAAATTATGAAATGTGTGTGACGTGCTTAAATATATTAAATTTTCTACCTGAGAGCTTAATAAAATTCGGCAACTCTGAGGGCCCTAACTAACGCTTATTCCGCGACAGTAGTTGTTATTATGAGCTTTAATTTTCGTACATTGCATCTCTGATTAGGTTTCCGGCTGAAACGGTGATCCCCAGAGAAGTTTAGCGTAATTCATCCTGTACAACGACGCTATGCATCTGCAGCGTTTCGCTGGCATTCGCCGTATACTAACATATCAACAAATTTTTTGGTGTCCCAAAAAGGCCCTGGATTATTTTTCAGAAATGAGTCGTAAAAGATCACATTAAAGTTGTTGAGTATCAAGAAATGTTGGTGACCTTGGATTTGACCTTGACCTTAAGTTTCGGCGTCAAACCAAGGTCTAGAAAATATCGACTGGAACACTACTTTTTATGCCAGCAATCGATAGAGCGCCAAATTATGGTGACTTTGGATTTGACCTTCATCATAAGTCGCGAATTTAAACAAGGTCAACTGACTACCGAATGGAATACGGTATTCGTGCCAGCAATCGATACAGCGTCGATTTTTATGTCGGAAACTGGAATAAGACAATTTTTCTAGGATGACCTTGCAGGTCATTTGAAAGTCAAATCCACTTTTCACAAAAAAATACGAAATTTTCTGACCTCATATTCGGACGTAAAATTTGAGGCTCTATCGGTTGTTGGCATAAAAACTACTGCGTTGCATTTAAAATTTGCGCAAGTTCACTTTGGTTTGACTTTGAAACTTAAGGTGAAGGTCAAATCCGAGGTCACCAACGTATTGACCTGTTTGTATCCTACAACATGTAACTGATTTTTTTTATAGAACTACCTAAAAGTTTTCGAGGGGGGAGGGGAAGGTCGAAGGGTGCGTGTCTTTTTCGGATACTCTCTATCGTCATAAGTCGCAAGGTTAAACTAAGGTCAACTGAATACCGAATGGAATACGGTATTTTTCGTGCCAGCAATCGATACAACGCCGATTTTTATGTCGGAGACTGCGATCAAAGAATTTTTTTAGGATGTCCTTGCAGGTCATTTGAAGGTCAAATCCACTTTTCACAAAAAATTACGAATATAGAAGTAATAGAATTGAATAGACGTATTCTATTAAAACTATTAATATGGTCTTGACAACAACCTTGATATTTAACGCATTCTTAGGTTAATAATTAAAATTTTTGGACGGAAACTGATATTTAATCAGTTGTTAGGTGAAATCCAAGGTAACCATCTAATTTTTCATTACAAAATTCTTGTTTTGTAACATTTTTGTTTGTTGTGACTTGTTTCTGACCTCATATTCGGACATAAAATTTGAGGTTCTATCGATTGATTGGCTAAAAAATATTGCGTTCCATTTAAAATTTACAGGTTGACTTTGGTTTGACCTTGAAACTTAGGGTTAAGGTCAATTCCAAGGTTTCCAGCGTATTGGCTTCTGAATTTCTCACTTCTATCTGTCTTTTTTTGACAGGACTCGGAGATTTTTTTTTTAACTTTAGATTTTAACTCGGCACTAACACATCTCAAAAACTAAAATTCCTAATTAAAGAATACGATTTTTCTGGAAAAAAATATATTATTATCCTTTTTAATGACACCCTGTGTTTGAATGTGAAACAAGTGGTCGTGTCGCCTAGCATTCGATGTGATAATAGGCCATGACTGATATTTGATATGCCGCACTCAAGCTACGCCGCACAAGCACGAACAGTGTGCCGAGACTTTGATTTATCAAATCGGATTTGCGTAATTTAAGCCTACTTATACTAAGTTCGTTAAATGCCCATCTAAATTTGATACCCTCAAAGGCTGGGTCCTCCAGTCACTATCGATAAGCGGGATTCCTCGAAATATCGCAGTAAAACTTAATCCGACCTTAGTTTCCCTTGTAGTGGAAATTCGTTCCACCACTCGGAGTATGCTTAAATAATTAGTTTTTCCTTGTACCGAGCTACTGAATAATACAAAAAACCTTTCGTTTGTTAAGAATAAATATATTGATAATGCTCCCCGTTGGATGAATAAGCTTCGGAATAAGTATTTTCGTCTGTCGGCCCTGAGAATAAAGTAAACAGCTTTCACTCCAAGTACGAAAATAATTAGGGGTGCCTACTGACATGCTAAGGATCTCCCGTTTTTTTTCCTTGAGGAGATGTTTGAGGAAAAACGCAATCTTTCCTGCGTCATTTACTAATACCGGATGCGGCAGGCACATACCCAACCCACTAATTATTCATCAATTATGAAAGATGAAACGTTAGAAAAACATCGCCGGGCTCGCGGGCCAGGTTCGAATCCAGCACGCGATTATGTGTTCTTCGCCGCGAGGCCGGTTTGAGCGGAATTAATCGTTTTTTTTTTCCAGATAGGAGGCAAAAGTAGATTACTATGCCCTGTTAACCATGAAATAGTATCGATTGCAGAGATTGATACTCTCGTTGAGAAAGCGACGTGACATAATAGATAATACTGATAAATTGTCTGATGTTATTGAACCGCTAACGTTGCCCGAACACCATCTTTTTTTTCGGTGCTGGTGTTTATTCGCTTCCACGACGTTTCGAGTCGCATAATTCCATTCGAGTTAAAAACGCCTCCGATACGGCGTACTTTTATGTTTTCGTGTTAATTAATAATACGCATTAATTAGATTATAAATTCTTCTTCGCGCGTATTACTTATAACTAGGGCTGTCAGGACTGAGCCGCGCGACATAGGCGTACGCATCATGTTGAGCGTAATAAAATAAATTACGTGGAAAATAAGCATCCTGGGGCAGCAGTATAATTGTTCGCTTGGCACGCCATTGAATTGCGACTCGTTGAAAACGCTGGTTTTGTGAGATTTACTCTAACAAAAAAAAAAAATCCTAATTTCTTGAGCTTATTATAGCTTATGTGGGAAAAATTACCAAAATATGAAAGTGCCCAAAACCTTTAGAAAAACGGTCAAATACACATTTTCGGACTCGCTGAAAACGCTGGTTTTGTCAGATTTACTCTAACTAAAAAAAAAAAAAATTGTCGTAATTTTCTTGAGCTATATTATAGTTTATGTATATCCTGTAGGAAAATTACCAAAATATGAAAGTGCCCAAAACCTTTAGAAAAACGGCCAAATATACATTTTCGGACTCGTTGAAAACGCTAGTTTTGTCAGATTTACTCTAACTTAAAAAAAATTTCTAATTTCTTGAGCTATATTATAGCTTATGTAGGAAAAATTACCAAAATATGAAAGTGCCCAAAACCTTTATAAAAACGCCCAAATATACGTTTTCGGACTCGCAGAAAACGCTGGTTTTATCAAATTTACTCTAACTAAAAAAAAAATGTCGTAATTTTCTTGAGCTATATTATAGTTTATGTATATCCTGTAGGAAAATTACCAAAATATGAAAGTGCCCAAAACCTTTAGAAAAACGGCCAAATATACATTTTCGGACTCGCTGAAAACGCTGGTTTTGTCAGATTTACTCTAACTAAAAAAAAAAAAAATTGTAATTTTCTTGAGCTATATTATAGTTTATGTATATTCTGTAGGAAAATTACCAAAATATGAAAGTGCCCAAAACCTGTAGAAAAACGGCCAAATATACATTTTCGGACTCGCTGAAAACGCTAGTTTTGTCAGATTTACTCTACCTTAAAAAAAAAATTCCTAATTTCTTGAGCTATATTATAGCTTATGTAGGAAAAATTACCAAAATATGAAAGTGCCCAAAACCTTTATAAAAACGCCCAAATATACGTTTTCGGACTCGCAGAAAACGCTGGTTTTATCAAATTTACTCTAACTAAAAAAAAAATTGTCGTAATTTTCTTGAGCTATATTATAGTTTATGTATATTCTGTAGGAAAAATTACCAAAATATGAAAGTGCCCAAAACCTTTATAAAAACGCCCAAATATACGTTTTCGAACTCGCAGAAAACGCTGGTTTTAACAAATTTACTCTAACTAAAAAAAAAATAGTCGTAATTTTCTTGAGCTATATTATAGTTTATGTATATTCTGTAGGAAAAATTACCAAAATATGAAAGTGCCCAAAACCTTTAGAAAAACGGCCAAATATACATTTTCGGACTCGCTAAAAACGCTGGTTTTGTCAGATTTACTCTAACTAAAAAAAATTTGTCCTATCTGACAGCCCTACGTTTTTTTTATAACAAATTCATTATTCACTCAATTTTACTCAATAATGTATCAATTTCTGTCCACACCTGATCGAGTGAAATTTTCACTCTTTTGGGATGAGTAGAACTGAGTGAAACTATTGCATGAGAAATGAGTGAGTTTTATTCAAATCCGAGTTATTGCCGATTATCAGTTGAGTGACTTTTGACTCTATTCTGAGTATATAAAACCAATTTATAGTTGACTTTTTTTCTAATACGATTTAAATTTAACTATTATCGAGTCATTTTTTACTCAGACTTGGTTTATATTCTCTTTAAATTGTGGTTTCTTGTGGTTTTAAACGATGGTTTCTGCACAGATCTGTTTTAGAGACAATATTTTAGGTCTCGATTAAAACGGCAAGCAGATAATTCGGAAGGTGGGGTCGCAATTGTTTGCGACTAATTAAATACAGGTGAAAAATTATGTTCGGCCGGTTTTCCCCGTGAGATAGTTTCACGCACGGCTATCCACCTTAGTTAAAATATAGTTAGGTAACCGAGCAAGCGGGAGCTTAAATTTGTGGCATTCCCCGCTAGTGGTGTTTGTACTCTGTCAAAGCTCACTTCATCCCCAGTTTGATATGTTAATAAGAGGGTGTAGCAGATTATATACACTAAACGTCGCTGAAATTGTACCACTTCCTAAGACAAACAGTTTTGATTTAATTAAGATTCCGGCTCGGAAGAAAACGGACTCGCGCGTGAGTCGTTTTCAATTTAGCGGCCCCGTTCTGCTTTTTATGTAATTTTAATGTTAATTAAAGTAAAAATTTGTAATTCAATCCAAGTAAAAGTAAAGCACAACTTAATTATGTGCTGTGGCTTAAGCGTAACGTGTACTTGAACGTATTTGTTTTTTAAATCGTAATCTAACGTCTTTGAGACGAGGACGGATTTGACATAAAAGTTTGTAGGGCTCCTGTAACTCTCACCTTTCAACTCCCGATAAGGGCCAAAGTTTTTAATTGCCCGATTCTGATAAAATCTTGTATAATTCGTCGATAAACGTCGGACATTTTCTTCGACACGTAGTGTATGAAATTACGTCTAGCATCGTCGTTAACCGAATAACTTGAGAGCTAACCGATATTGGCACAGACAAATCCCCGTTTTTAGCGCTGCGAAGTTTTAAGTCCTTTTTGGCAGGTGAAACGTAAAGTTGAATGCGTTTTAAAGTGCAGAGACTGAGTAATAACTTTTCCAGTATATAAGTGCAAAATAGTATGCTCCAAAAGTTTTGCGGCTTCGCTTACCGAAATATTTTTATAATTTTGAACAAGTAACTTGGTTTATTATTCACCCCGTATATAAGGAAAACGAATACAGAAGTTATTGACATGATAAAGGTTGTCTTTTACGGGCGATTGAAAATTTCGAAACATCGTCGAATTTTTTTTTACTTCAATGCATGGTATATTCCATTAGAGCTCTAAGTGTGGCAAAGACACCAATGAGTTTACGTCCTCATAAATGGTGATAATAGAGGTAAATATAGGTAATTTTAGGGCCACTTTATAGCCTTTGCTCGGCACCCCTTTACGAAAATATTTAAGGTACCGTCAATTATTTTGTCCGATTTAAAAATAAAATTCTGTGTTCAGTATTAAATAAATTGAAGGAAAATTAAGTAAAATATTCGGATACGAAACCACGCGTCGAGTTTAAATTGCGGGGTGTGTTGGTCTAAGTAAGAGTAAAGGTTTTTTTTCTAGTTGCTTTAACCGTCAACCTCCTTTGTAAAGGACAATTTAAATTTTAATTATGATAATGAAGAGCTGTCATTAAAGTCAGATTATTAAGGTTGAAGAAGATAAATTACTCAAATCTGAAGTTTTTAATATAGCCTCTAAGGAATGTTATCAGTTGAAATTAAAATATCGGCCATTCGTGTTGAAAGGGAGGCTGGAATGTTTGGAGTTATCCAGACATCAGTGTTATCTGCAAGAAAGCTATTTATTTAGATGAAAAATTAAGCCCCGGTCGACATTTTTCTGCTAGTTGATATTTTTCCCTAAATATTCCCCTAAATTTAAGCTTAAAGCCTTGTGTGATTCAGTGGCGGACGAAATTTAACGCATACCCGTTGATTAAAACTATGAGTTGCACAGCGATTTTTGTAAATACTTGTAAACACATGGGTCAGCGGTTCCAAAAATGTTTCTCCGTATCATTGTGCTAGGCCAGTAGGCATTAAAAAAATTCTATCAGCAAAACGTATTTCTGCCAGTCGATTGACCGTAGATTAAACGTTGTTACGCTCGGTATAAGGTAATTTTCTAAATAGACGTCGTGTAACTGCCTATAGTCGAAGCTGAGCCTGTTGAAGAAATTGAGAGTACAACGTTTCGCGTCAGGAGTTCTGTTAATAAAGCAATCGCAAGATCTTAGGATTTACGGTGCTATTCTCCTTTACCTTCGGCCCTATTGTCACCCCTCAAAGGCAGAATTTGTTTTTTAAACGCCAAGGAAGGTTTTACTTTATTAGACGCAAAGCGGGGGAAGCAATTTTATTATATTGATGGTAAATTTTGGTTGTAACATATCGAAAAACATTTACATTTTCATTAAAATTATTACTGCTCTGCACTGCTAGGCAATTTGTCAACAACTGAGATTTGTGCCCGGTCGCCCAGTGCGGCTGTGTTTGTGCGCCGTTTACCCGCGCGCGCATGCTTCAACTGGGCGTATATATTTCTACCACCCCCGCGTTTACTTCAACCATACCGCCTAGCTCTTAGGTCTTCAATTGAGATGCCCTCTAGCCACAATAGGCCTTAAATTTGTATCGGCCGCGTTTGTCCGTGACAAACCGTTTCCGGTGCGATTTTATCGGTTCGAGCACGAAAATTAAAGCAATAAGATCGGAGATGTTCACATGCGGACTCCGATTGAGAGCATTGACATAATTTGGAATTGCCTCTTAGAAATCTCGCTAAGGGTTGTCCCTTTCGCAGTTCATTAACTTTCGCTTTACGGCGTTCATGCTTATACTTCCGCGCCGATCGCTTAGCGGAAAAATATTATTTTTCATTTAACGGTATTCGAACCGGGGGAAATACAAGTTTAAAACGCCGTTCCAGACCGATCACCTTTCGCTTCGGAAGTGTCGTTCTAATTTACGTGCCAGCATCTAAAATACAACAATTCGATGCGACAAAATTAAGTCGTGAACAGTTTAAATTTAAGCAGAATTCGATCCGTTCCGAAGGCTTACGAAGGGCAACGGATGTTTTATCAACTTGACAATTTTAAGCGTCCATTTCGGCTTCTTTTTTGTGTATGGTAATTGTACAATCGTATGTGCGTATTTTTGTTGGTGTCGAGCTCTGTATAATACACACTTCGTCTACTTATCCTTTGTGTTTGATATTGTTAATTAGAAACTCGATGGGAAATCTCTCGCCGCCAATTTGAATCGTCATTCTAATCATATCCCAGAAGTGTTCAAAATCGGGGACCTCGTAGGGACTGGGTGTAACATAGGAGGGAATTACACAGATAACTCCCAGCGGTATTTGTAATACGGAGTTGATATAGCTGTAGACTCGAATGTCGGTTGGTATATCATAGGACGAAACTTGATAACGAGTTCCTTGACCTGTCTAGACAATTTCATTGTTGATTGAAACTATCGAACCTCTCTGTAAAAATCGGTTTCGATATATTTTTTTTTTTGCAATTGTTTTTACATCCTCGACAATTTGGTGCCTTCACCTTTGAGTTTACCCTGCATATTTTATAATTCTCCGTGTCTTAAATTCCATTCCAGTGTAGTTCGGAGAGGTATAAAGGAAAATCCTAATGCGGCATTAATTTATAACAACGCGAAGTAGGTGTTTTAATGGAAAAAAGGCATATGGATTTTTTTTTGTCGACCATCGCCATTAATAAATCAGGCTTCATCTCGCTTGCATGAATTATTTAAATCTAAGGATTTCCCGGAGCATACGTCCCGTACCATTCGGTCATTATAGGAGAGCAAATAAAAGATACAATAACTAGACGAGTAAAAGCTACTTTAAATTATTTATTCAGAAACGCTCCGTATCCGTAACGTATAACCTCTGGAAATATATAATATTCAAAGAGCATAGTGCACGAGAGTCAGGTTCAGTTTAGTTAGATTATGGAAATGCATTATAGACGGGTTCAAAGTAGAGATTTGTAAGAATACTCCCCTCGGGGATATTCTTACAGTGATCTAAACTATAGCCAGTATTTTTTAATACCGCTATTCAACTATTAACCTCAATAAACAGTTAGGTAAACTATTTTCCAAAAATCAAAATAATTCTTTGAATATTGAATATCTCGCCATTGCATACTGTTACTCCCCACTAGTCCCCACCACAGTGAGGCTGAGATTCTTTGTTTGTAGGCGCGTCACACTTGCCTACGATATGCTACGGTTCCCCCTCCTTGCGAGGCGGTTAAAATAACGCGATTTGGGAGAGAACTGAGGCCGGCTCAAAGCTGCTTATAGTTTTAGTTCGCGGTTAATGTACGCGTCTCATAGTACGCGGGTAGTGTCTGATTTCAGTGTGAGGGATAGTACAAATGCTTTAAGGATAAGGACAGGGAAGGTGTTAATTTAAAGCAAATAAAAAATAATTTTCTTACAACAAAACAAAGTAACACTAAATTTAACGTACTTATTATATTATCAAATAACTATATAGGTAGCTATAATAATGAAACTATCTCGCAATATTGTTTTATCTCTTGAAACACCCTTTTTCAAGACGTAATGATGTAAACTACTGCTCTAAACAAATTAAAATCACTGGGCAAAGAATTTCTGAATTAAGAAACGAAGAAAAATTTTAGATATCTTTGATTATGCGAAAAATATTACTGGACTACCAAGTAAACGGGGCAAAAGTTGCGACGAATTAGAAATATTTTCGAAATATATATATTTTTAGTCGTTTGACCTTGAAAATTTAAAAATTTTTCCTGCGGCGCTTTTTTTTTTTCTTACCCAAATAGTAAAAAAGCCACAGACCTCACCTATTCACAATGCACGAGCCGCCACTGACTCTCGAATAATAGCAGAAAGTGTACTAATTTCAGTTTTTTACTACACTTTCGATTCCGGTTTACCAAAACTTAACTTCGTACATGTTTTTTTATTAATTTAAAACAGGGATTTGCACGAATATCCTCCTCAAAGTATCAGTTAAAGCTTTTTTCGTACATTTATATCAAAATTAATATTAAAAGCACGTAACAAGTTCATATAAATTTCTACAATTTTTATCAGTGTAGTTTAATTAAATACTTTTTTACCACACTTTCAATTCCGAAGAAACAGAAATTCACTGCAGTTTCGAATGCGTTTTTGTTGACATCTGAACGTTTTCGCTGCACCGTCGAACCGCAGTAAACGTAAATTCACTGCAGTTTCCGATGCGTTTCCGCCGGATTTCTGAAAATTAAGTAAATTAATGTCCGCTAAACGTTCGGCTGGCGCTTTTATTTAATGGCGATAATAATGTGACAGAGCTCGACCTTAACACGGGCCCATAAAAGACAAAGAATGATGATGACCGTTCACGTGTCGCGATGAGGTTTCGATCCTGTACCGTGAACCGCGAGCACTTCCTTAGTCGTTTTTTTAATCGTAACGTATGACCCGGAACAAACGACCAGAATACGCTTTACGCCCCCTCGACAGAAGGCGGTCCATTAATATTTCAAACCTGCAAGGCAACCCCCCGTGGGCAGATAACGAAATCTTTGATTTGGTCGAGTTAAAAGTTATTATTTAAAAGGCGGAAAATTCGAAAGTATAGCAAAGTTGGTTAAAAAAACTCTTAACTTGAAAAACGGATATCAGCGGTTTCAGCGCAGCCAAGTTTATTTTTAAGGTACGTAATTGTCGTAAAGTTTGAAAGAGCGAAGTACTCGGCTCCAGATTTTCATATGTTCAGCCATTTTAACAAGCTCCCAACGATAATGTCGGACACAATCTTAGATACCGCTGAAAAGAGGTTCAATAAAATACAGGAACTCAAGATCGCGTCGTACAAATGTTTTCTAAGTCAAATTTTATAGCCTGTATGTCCTTATGTTTTTATTTTATTCGTCTGGTGGAAATTTACTGCATCAATAAAATATGTTCAATGCTAATTGTTTCCCCTTGGTTTAGATGCGTCATACCTTGCCCCCGTGGAAAAATATAGGTGCAGTGGAACCTCGCTAATCCGAACTAACTTGGACCGAAGGGAGTTCGGTTATCAAAATTTCCGTACCGAATTTCAGTAGTGTACGACAGTGGGAATTACAGGCATTTGGATTATCGAGGTTCCACTATATTATGTTGTTTGTTCTAATGAGTAGGGCTGTCAGAACTTAGGCGTACGCATTATTTATTATAACGCAACAAATTAAATTACCTACAATATGAACGCGTATAGGAATTAATTACGCAACATCCGCACGATAACAAAGGCAACAGTATACTAACATGGCTTGAACGTGAAAAGCATTATATGAAGTGTGCAGTTTTACGTAAAATCTTTAAATATCGCGCGCCTTGTTAAACTGCCGACGTGATAATTCCTAATTTGGTTTCGCTTTTAATAAAGCGATAATTAAATTCTGCAGACATTCGGGACCCTATAAATCACCGAATAAAAATTTCCCGTCACGATAAGAGTCCGCCGAACAATAAGGAGATTATGAATTCCCAAAGACATTGGAAGCGGGCATTTTTCGCGTGTGCGGGTGTACGCGAATTTTTCCAAATCCGGGTTATTTGTGTAACGACGCCATAAAGTGCTTATTTCCATTCCGTAGGGTCGACCCCCCCCGACCGACCATTGGATTTGCCGCGACGAAAAAACATTTTAATGGGGCCAGTTTACGGCGGCATTAATATATTGTTGAAGAATATTAAGTTGAAGCCGCGTCACCTAAACCTCAAACTATAAACCATCCATTTATTTTGATTAGACCGTAATTGTTCCAAAATCCGTATCCTTTGTGTCAACGGTTGAATGTAAATAGGTACGAGTGCCGCATTAGCCTCGTGGAGGGTTCTGTCTGCAATAAAATTGATGTAGTCACAAAACCATCCACCAAAGGGGTTATTTTAATAATTTCGTTGCAATGATTTTCAATTTGAAGGAGCCGCTTTTTGCCGCGAGTCATAAATTATTCTTGTCTTCGCCAGATGTTAATTTATCAAAAGATTTTAAAGGTTGTTAATTAATGGCGTATTTGTTGGTACGTGATTGCCGAATTCAATTAATTGTGGAAACGGTCGAGTCCCGACTGACGATTTACCGATTGCACCAGGTCCGCACCGTGAGGCACCACACACCGGCCCTCCTACAGGGTATTTCTTTACATAATTTAGTTAAGAAAATTAACCACAAATGCAACCCGACCCTGTGCATCTTGTGCACGTGCACGGCCTAACAAATTATTTAAATGAAAGGAGAAATAGATACGTTGACTGCGACTCCTTTTACAGTTTTGTCACTTCATTTTGTAGATGTTAAACGTTGTTAGAACAGAGACTTAACTTTTTTCGCGAGCATCCGTAAAACTAGATTATACACAAAAATAAAAGTTAAAGAGTTATTTCTGTACATAGCAACGCTACTTGTCGCAAAAGAGGAAACACTAAATTTATATACATTTTAAGTATTTAAACATTAAAAGTAGTTAATTCCTTTAACATTCGCAGAGAAAAAGATTAAATGCCTCTCCTATTTATACCAAAAGGGAATACAGGATTTATTTGCCGTCGCGGCGCGGTAGAAACGTACAAAGTTCTGGCCTCGCAGAGTTCTACGATACGAGTGATAAATCTTTGTGTTTAGAAACAGATGCATAAATTGATTGAATTTTTTTCTAAACCGCATAGCCCTTTGTAAAATGGTACAGTTTATATTTAATAATACACAATATGTTGTCGCGAAACCTTTAGTAGCATTAGACGCGGCCAGGGGGTCCGATGGGGGCCCGCCCCCACGGATCCCAGCCCGAGAACAGCCAAGGCGAAAGAAGCGTGTAATTGGCGTCGTACTTTAAGGCAATGGCGTTTAAAACTACTTTAATACTTTATTAATAGCAGAAACGCAGCGTTTTAGTCGCTTGGTGTGACCGGGGCTTAACGTTAACGCGAAATAAACACTTAAAGGCGTATTTATTTAAACTGCTCTATTTGAATTCGTCGTTTCGGCGGTATTTGTTGGGGATTAATGAGTTGGTGCGTTTTTCGTTAAAAGTTTATTAAGTAAGAGCTTTACCATAATTATTGTAGTAAAGTCCTAGGACGATAAATATTGCAAAAGCACCGCCTTAAGGGATGAGTAAAGTTTTTCGTTAGTTTTCAATTTTCTAAAGAGGCCCGATCGATACCTGTATATTTTTCCTTACCAGGACGGTAATCTATTCGAGTGGACGTAAAATTATTATTAATTAAGTGAACAAGTAAAATAGTTTTGCATTCGCACAATAGTAATGTGATTAATATTTAACCTCAACAATAAAACTAATTATAATACGATTACTAGATTGAAGTTTACTATTAATATTCTATGGATTATGTTGTAGGAACAAAGAAATAATAGATTTATTTTACAATGGATGAATAGCAATTATGCTGTTGTGCCGATAATTATTGTAAAGCTCTATTTTAAATAATATTATTCATTTATTCTACAATTCGCCGCTATGAAGAGTTTTATTTAAAAAGGCGCAAAAATAAATGGACGAGGAAGTTTCTGCAAGCCAAATATTGGATTAATTACAAAGAAAAACAACGGGCTTAACCGAAAAAAGGTCTCTTTCGTGGTTAAAGCATATCACACTTTTTAACCCTCAACTTGTCACTGGAACAATAGGGGTTTTAAGAGATTTAGAAACCAATTTAGCATTTGAGAGTGTGGAAAAAATATTTGTTATGCTAGGATTTATTTTTTAATTAAAAAGTTTCGCGGCCCTACGCCCTGAGAATTATAATATCTGGGCGTAAGCTCTAGCTTTTTAACGTTTTCAGTTAATCGGGAATTATATTCCGGACAAAGTCGATGCTAATTTTTTTTGCGTTACTTAAATCGGTGTCAGTGCCGCTAAATTAAAACATTTTGGGAACCGCTGGACATATACAAAGCGCGCTCCAAAGTAAACAGGACTTTTCAAAATTTAATTTTTTAAATAAAAACTGTGAACCACTCCCCGTATTCACCTGATTTGGCACCGTGCGACCTCGGAAAAATTTATTTTCCTATGAAAGGAAAGCGTTTTGTGGAGGTAGAAGCCATCTAAAAGTTGAGTCGGAATAAAATAAGTCGGTTTTGCGAACAAAACGTTTCGTTGTTCTTACTTTTGAAAAGTTACTTTTAATTCGCCCCGTACATAACGCCGGAGGCCGTTCGGAACTCATTATAAGAGGCGGAGGCAGTTGCCCACCAAAAGAATGTTGGTTTCGGGGCCCAGTAAAATACGGCTATCGAGGGGGTTAAACATCGAGTAGACGAGGACAAACATGAAAGCAACGAACTGACAAAGGACAATACAAATCGGGCGAACGGCAGCATAGGCAAGAAGATTGAGCTTGCCCAGCGTCTGCAGCTCTACAAATTAAGATCGCTTTCGCACTTATTTTCGAAAGTTGGTTGAAAAACGAACAAACCGATTAAAAATTAGTTCCCACACTGAAAACTAAATGTATTTGGTTATATGGAATTGTTTGCCGTAAATGTTATTTTATTCTATTTAAATATACAGGGTGTTCAAAAAGTTTGGAACCCCCCCCTCTATCCCAGAAAATACTGCTCAAACAAAAAAATGATTAGGACAAAAGTTGCAGGGTTTTTAGTCAGCAACCTTGCCTGACCTTCTACATGACCTTGACCATGACCTTCAAGGTCATTTAGAGGTCAAGTTGAAATATTTAAATGGAACCATATATTTGTGACCCCGGAAATGGAAAAAATGGAAATTTTTACGTTCGGATATGACCTTGAGCATGACCTTCAGGGTCGTTTACAGGTCAAGTCCATTTTTAATAAATGACCCGATATATTTCGTTCTTTTCATATCCGTGGTCAAAAGTATACGGTTCCATTTAAAATTTTCAATTTGACCTCTAAATGACCTTCAAGGTCAAAACCCTGCAACTTTTGTCCTAATCATTTTTTTGTTTGAGCAGTTTTTTCTGAGATAGAGGGGGGTTCCGAACTTTTTGAACACCCTGTATATACTTTCGTCAAACTATGTGAAATATTTGCTGTAATCTATAATTTTTTCTTAGAATTTATATTATTTGTAAATATATATATAACTTAATTCAAATCTTTTATAGTTTTGAAATTTATTATCTCAGAGTTTAGCTACAATATCTCTTACAATTCATTAGAAATTGCAAACATATTTGTTTCAAAACTACCAGTTCCTTAAAATATATATGTTTAAAATTTAGTATTAATGTAGAAATTAGAAGACAAATGTAGCATATTATAATCAAACTTATCAATTATTGCTGTTTTGCAACATCGGTATTAAATTTAAACATTTTTATCATACAGTATATTGTGCAAAATTCAATTCTAAAACTCTTTTCCTCTTCTATATTCTTCCAAAATGCATAGGTTGCAAGATATAAGTAAAAAACTCAGATAAAATAGGTATTTTATCTACACTTTTATTATGCGAGTTGTACTGAAGGTAATCTAAAAAAAAAATTGCTCGGTATTTGTGGAAATTACATTATAATATCCGTTATTTGGCCCGTTGAAACAGTGCTCATATCCGTGATTTATTTTGTGTGTAAAATTGATAACAAATATTTAACTTCCAACCCATCAAATCCCTAGTATTTATAGACCAGATTTGACAGAAAATTTAATTAAAAACAGTTGCGTCAAACTGGATTGGACGGGAATAAAATTTCCAGTGAAATAAATTAATCAGGGGAATGATTGTAGAGGTAGGTGTAACTGGAAAACTTCCCCCAGAATATTAATTTAAAGCTACTTAACAAAATAATTTCAAGTATGATAGATTAAAAAAACTTCTTCTTATGACAAGTCAGGAAATATGTTTTTCCAATGCAGAATCTGAAGAAATCGTTGACACTGGACGAAAGTACATATGTTTTTAGTAAAAACAGTGCTGTTAATGTTTTAGTGCGTATTTTTAAAAAGTGCCCGACCCCATTTCATATCCTTTTATCCGGTAAAAAAAAATAATGTCCCGTTGGAAAATGCAAACGGTAATGTTGGCCACCGATAAAAGTTCACGGTCCGAAAGATACTGAAAACGTAACATGTTATTTTTAGTGGAAAATATTCGAAACCGTAACGAAAATGTCTCTAATGGCTCACAGAAACGAAATTTGTTTTTAATTTGTAGTTTTTGTGGCAGTTAAAATTAAAAAAAAAAGAAAACATCAAAATTTGCCGATATTCCAAGGCTACTGATGTGAATCATTTGTAGAATCAAGTTGGCGGTCCGCACAAAGCTCTGGGAGAATTTAGTAAGCAATTTCAAGTTCCCATTAGATTAACTGGGTCTGTTTGTATGGGAAATATATGGCGCTTCTTACAAAGAAAGTGTGATAACCCCCTCCAAAGAAAGTTGGATGTGTATGCGGTGCAGATAAAAATCGAAGCATTTGTTTTAATAAGACAAGTTGAACACGAGCTATTAACCACGATTTCTGAAATTGAAAACGCTCTGTTAGATGAATCATTCACTGAATAATTTCGCCGGAGCTGTATGGCTCCCCTGGTTCACATACAGCGCCGGAGATGGCGCTTAAGGGCTTTTGCAGGTTTTTCTGCATTCCAATTTATATGCTGACTGCCCAATAATTCACTAAATGTCGCTATAAAGTCAAAAAAGAGTTAAATAAAATGTAAAATTGCGTTATTTATAGTTTAACTCTATTAGAGTAATAATTTTAACATTGCAGATGAAAGTTGTACGATATCAAGAAACCAAAGTGCTAGTGACCTTAGATTTGACCTTGACCATAAGTTTTAAGGTCAAGCCAAAGTCTACTTGCAAATGATAAACACCCAATTTTCTGTACCAGCAATCTATACAGCACTAGATATAACGTCTGACTATGAGGTCAGGAATTTTATCCTGTATGTCCTTATAGGTCATTTAGAGGTCAAAACATTTTTTTCTGACAAAATCGTGTCAAACAAAATTTGTGGGATCTTGAATGACAAATTAGATGGCGATCTTGGATGATTAAGATTATTTTTTGGCAATAGTGAGTTTGACCTTCGCTCCATGGGTTGCTGGCATAAAAAGTAACGTATTCCATTCGGTATTCAGTTGACCTTAGTTTAACCTTGCGACTTATGGTGAAGGTCAGATCCAAGGTCACCAAAATTTGGCGCCCTATTTATTGCTGGCATGAAAAGCAGTGTTCCAGTCAATATTTTCCAGTTGATCTTGGCTTGACGCTGAAACTTAAGGTCAAGGTCAAATCCAAGGTCACCAACATATTAGTTTCTTGATACCCAACAACTTTTATGTGATCTTCGGTTCTGAAAAAAATTATCTGGAGCGTTTTGTAAGTTTGACCTTGCAACTTGTGGTGAAGGTCGAAGCTATTAATATAGAACATATGTACGGATTCACCCTGTATATTCGTCTTCTCGTAAGTAGAGCGCCGACTGCACAAATACAAAAACTCATCCCGACCGCCGGAATCGAACCACGTACTCGAGAAGTCAACGGTTCTTAAACTGAACGCTCGGAGCAAATCAACTTTAACGCAGCCATTATGATCGATGACGCTTCTGGAATCGGTATGAGCAGTTTCTATGCTGCCGGTAATTACGAATAGCGAACGAGAGCCTACAATGACAGGGCTACGGTCTGGAATAGCGGGAAGCTAGTTGTTCAGTGATCATCCATATCAGATTCCTGCCTGAACCAGACAACGAGGTGTTGCCTTATTTAATTCTTGCATCGCCGGTTTAGAATTGGCTTTATTTAAATTCGCTGCATTAGTAAAAATGCGAATCGAAAGATCGTTAAAAAATTTCGTGAATTTTTCTATCGCAGCAAAGAAGGAAATAACCTCTTCAGGTTCTGAAACGGTAAATTGAGACAATTTCCACTGCCTCCATTTCCTGGAGAAACGGATATTTAATTAAGCAATTGCGATGGAGTGCAGTTGTCATTGTTCTCTTTGTTCAATTATCTTCGCCAAGGGCGTCCGTTGAAAAAATGCAATAAATACAGTACTTTGTCGGGTAATCATTTTCGGTCGACGGAGTGGAAATAAATGATATATCGTAATTTTTTTGTCAATTAACATTTAATCAATTTCAGTTGTTTTGGAATATTCCATTGTGCTCAATAAAACAGCCAGTGTATACGCCTGAAGACAAACGTGTTTTTAGAAACCCAAAGGGACAGCTTCAATTAAAAAAAAAAAAAGGGAAAAGGGTTTTATTTATCGGAAAATAATTACTTCTGTTTTTGACAATTAATTTGCGAACAGGTAATGAATTTATCTCGCAAATGTTTAAAAAAGCGTCTTCCACCTTGTAAATTTCCCAACAAAGGCAGAGAAGCCATCGAATAATGTAATGAAGTAAAATTGTTTTATGCAAATAACAATGATCCTATGGAACACGTGGTACTGAACATGCAATTAATAGTTTTTTATTTAAAGCAAATACATATTCTCCGTAATTCGAATCCGAGTTTGTTGTGAGCAGTGCTCGATAATCCGAACTACCTTCGGTACAAATTAGTTCGGATTATCGAGGTTCTACTATTCCTTTCCTGTGTTATGCAGTCTACTCTTACAGTTCATCTTAATTCTCTCATAAAACCATTTACATTTTAGTGTTAGGATTAACTTATAGTATGAAACTGAGAGATTTAGGTCTTATTTTATACAGGGTGTAAGAAGTTTGACTGTAGAGTAATGATAAATGAACAAAAAAGTTGTATATTACAGGGGCGTAAGATTAACAGTTTTCTAAATACAGCGAGTATTAGTATTGGGGAGTTTCATCACAACGTGGCCACAGCGCTTAACCTGCTGATGCACACCACGTGTGCACGCAGCAAACTTGTCCTACGGAAAAAATGTAAACAGCTATTAGTGTGAAACATTTAGTAAATCTCCAGACAGTTGTTTTCCAGTTTTTGAATAAATAAAATAAAATGCATGGATTTTGTAGTACGAAGATAGTGTTGTGCTCAAATTTTAGGTCTAATTTTAGTAATTATGAATCTCTTAAAACAGGAACTTAATTATACGTATTAAAAATAATTTAGGTACTTGCCAAAAAGCAAAATTCACTAATTTTTAAACGCACAAGTACAAAACAAACTACAACATATGTTTTCTTGTAGAGAAATTTGCTTTTCCAAATCGACGTGCAAACACGATTCAGTAAATACGTAGTTGGCTTTTAAATCATTAAAAAGCGTCAACTAGCAGAGTGCGTCTGGGACTCCCAAGTACCGTACTCCCTAGCGTTCAGACGGAGAGTGTTTGGCTATATATTTTTTTTGCCGGGACTTCGAAAGTACGTACCGCTTTTCGATAAAACTCGAGAGTGAAAAAACATGTCGAAATGATCAGGTGCTGTAATAAAAAAGGCAGTAAACTGGTCTTATACGTACGATGGTAAAAGAACTCGTGAGTTTACGGTTTTGTTTGTTTGCTTCACACGCGAAAAATTAAATTCGCACGTGCCGCAATTAACACCGTACGCGTTGCATAAATTCCACGTTTAGATAGTGCGAACGTAAATTCTGATAATACCTACATTTTTCTTGCTTACTACATTTCACTTGGAACAATTTGTCTGTGGTAAAATTGTTCGAAGTCATTTAATTATGTTTATGTATTTATCTGGGCAATGTATATAAAATTGTTCTATATTATTAACAACATTTAAATTTCCTGGAATAATTATACTGAATGGGGCAATAATTTTAAATTATTCGCAGTCATATGAACGGCTATGAACTCTAGATATAATGAAGCTGGCCCGTTTTTGAAGAGTGTGCGGTTCTATGTAAATGTGCGGTTTTGATAAAATTAACATTCGCGGCATAAAACTACTTTTTCTACAAAACTAATTAAAACTTGGAACGCAATTAGGCTTTGCTGGACAATATGACCTGACCTATGCAGTTGCCGACGTAAATATCGTAAAAATGATGGTTATAATGAAATTTTAAAACGTGGTTGTAATGTGTGTGGTCTTCTGTCAATAGGACGCAATTCAATTAGACTTATGCCCGGCTTTATTATTTGTTTTTTGTTGTGCGTTTAAACCTGAAACCGATTGAACCGACAGTAAGAGGATTTACATCTCGTTAAAATGAGTGTTTTTCTTAAATACCGTAAAAAGAGCCGGTTGAGGTAAATCGGCTCGCTACCTTCGCAATCGAAGTTTTCAATTAAAAACGATCATTGAACAGGAACTGTATTACGTTAATGAAGTTTTGACAGATCCCGCAAATCGCGGATTTACAGTTTAAAATTGTTCCGTAATCTTCCTCCTAAAATAATATTATCCCAAGAAATTCTCCTGCCTCGTACTACAATTTAATGCCAGACTTTAAAAAGATAACATTTTATTTCGCATTTATAATTAAATACCAGTTGCTGTTTTAGTAAAGTTCAGGGGCCGGCTTTGGTTTCCATTATACAGGGCATTTTGATATTAAAGCGCTTGTTTTGAATGTCTCACAATTTATCCAAAATCTTTATAGCGAAATGTTTATAGATTTCCGGAAAAAAATGTTTGTTTTCAGCACATGCGCAAGCCGCTGCCTCAGAATGCTTTTCACGTTCACGTCACGTTAGTATACTGTTGCCGTAGGGTGAGTTTTAAATACATTGTTATAAATTGTACTAATTTATTGCTCATTTTCTACGTAATTTATTTTGGGCCAGAAAATCTTTGCTTGTAGGCGGTTAAAATAACGGGATTTAGGAGTGAAGCTGTTTATAGTTTCAGTTAGCGGTTAATGCACGCGTCGCATAGTACGCGGGTAGTGTCTGATGTCAGTGTGAGGGATAGTGCAAAGGCATTAAGGACAAGAACAAGGCATATATTAATTTAAAATAAATAAAAAGCAAATTTCTTACAACAAAACAAAGTAATACTAAATTTAACGTAATTTAATAGATATGTGAATTTTTCTATCGAATGATTCTTGATACAAATAAAGATTTATTCTCATGACTGAAATAAGCATGTTGAATTAGGAGATCCACCCTTAAGCGCGCTCAGGGGGTGGAATCATCCCCAAAATAGAGAATATAAAAAATAATTGTAAAAATTCCAAAAAAATATATTAAGATAATTCACATGCTAATAGTTTTGATAAATCAATTGGTAATATTCAAATTCTTTATTTTTGGCATTTTTTCAACCCCTAAGTAGGGGTGATTTAAAAAATTTTTAAAATACTAAAAGCTATGCACAGTTCAGTTTTTTACGACAAGTAATTTGCGACCAAAAACGTGTATTTTTTTAATTCCCTGCGAATTGTGAAAAAACGGGCGAAAATCACAGGTTTTTTGTGGTCACTCTTTCCAGTCGTTTGACCTTGAAAATTTAAAACTTTTTGCCTGCGGCGCTTTTTTTTTTCTTAAAAAAAACCGGCACGTTTTAAATATGCCACATTCATTTTTAATCAATTTAACGACCGGTAATTTTTTCTCCGGTACGGTTATAATTTCCATTAGTTCGAGTGATTTCCCCTAAAAAGAACCCTTAATTTAATTGTCTCTGTGATTCGATTTCCGCGTGTAATTCAATTCGACGTCCTTAATTTGTATTACGAAAGGACTCTTCACTTCTGCTAAAAGGCAGTTTTTTACATATCAATTTTTTTCAGTCATGGAATTGCATTTCTATAGGGTTAGTACCTTCTAAGATTGTCGTCGATTTCTATTCTTAATCTAGAAGGAATATTTGAAACGCGCCAAGCTTTCCTTATGGCAGATTTATCGAGACTTAGCAACCAGGAGTACCCCTCTCTCCCGAATTCCTGGCGAGTTACTTCTGGGATTTGACCTTTGCCAACCCTTTCGCATGTAAGTTTCATGCCGTTGGAATCTGGGCTCTTTCTCTAGTGGTTCCGAATTTGTTTGGGAACTTGACGACGCCCCGTCCACGTTCTGGTGTCAAAAAAAGTTCACTTCAATCCGCTTAACGGGGATTTCGTCGACGTGCGGCCTGGAACGGCTTGGCTTCCTGGCGAAGGGTGTAATTTGTCCATAAACAACGCGAGGATCGTCTCCTATTTTTTTTTTTATAAAAATCTCAGTTAGATCTAAATTATTAAGTTACAACACTTCGTCCTTCTAGATTCGTTGTACATATCAGCAGGGGCATTTAAGCAAGTCGGAGTTAACAAGATTTTAGTATTAGCCTGACGCGGCGGTTAAATCGCACTAACTCTCCGGGAGGTGTTTATGGGTTATATCTCCTCATATCTAGAAAATTCATGTTAATAGCTCTACCCGGAGTGAGTTAGGGGCACGCTTGCCAGTGTCGTTAAATTCCGTAGATTCTGGTAAGAAAAACATGCGAAAATTATTTTACTACACTTTCAATAAATATTAGTTAAGATAATTTACTAATTAATAACCTAAACCTGTATACGAAAGTGAAGTAAAAAATATTTTGCTACACTTTCGATTTAAGTCGATTCAAATCAAACGGGAAAGTATTATTTTTGTTTTATTTTTGGTTTCTGTATTAATAAAATGAAGTAAATAACAGTTAAAATGAAGGATTAACAGCCAAAGGAAGGTCAATTAGGCCGGCTTTCGCCCCCCCTTCATTTATGTCAAAAAAAAATATTTTATTTATATCCAATAACTAATCGAATCCACCCCAATTGGAATTACCCCCTCCCTTCCCCCCCTCCATAGTCACGATCAAGGTCAATTAAAGGTCAGATTGAGAAAAAGTGCATTAAAAGACCCTTTGTCTCGGAGTGTAGGTCTTTTGGGTCGTTGAATCGGAGGTTACTTTGTCCGTTTCGGGTCATTATAAGGTTGTTTCAAGGTCATTTCAAGGTTAAATTGAGAAAAAGCCGAACAATCAAGTCCGAGCATAGATGATACAGGATTTTGGGGTCGCTGAGTTCTAGGCCGAGGTCAGTTTCTCCGTATCAGGTTATTTGAAGGTCGTCTCAAGGTCAATTATGTTTTTTAGGGCGCAGAGTGCGAATCGGAGATTACTTTGTCTGTTTCAGGTATGGTTGTTACAAGGTCAAATAGAGAAAAAGCCGAGCAATCAAGTCCGAGCGCATGTTATACATGATTCTGAGGTCGCTGAATTCGAATCCGAGGTCAGTTTGTCCGTATCAGGTTATTTGAAGGTCGTCTCATGGTCATGTCAAGGTCAAGTTGAGAAAAGCCTAGTAATTAAGTCTAACCGCCTGTTGTCCGCGTATTTGGAGTTGCCAAGTTCAAATCTGAGGTCAGTTTGTCGGTGTCAGGTCATTTCAAGGCCATTTTAAGGTAATTTGAAAGTTAATTTATGGAATAAACCCCGGAATCAATTATCGTGCTTATAGTCCGCATCCGAGGTCTTTTTATGTGTATTAATAAAGGTTCAGGTTTATTCCAAGGTTGATTTGAGAAAAAGGACTTTTGTGAGACGATTTCAGACCCCTCTGTTGTCGACCGAAGCTAAAATTGTTGATACTAAAAATAGGTTTTTAAAATCATTCGAGTTTAAACAGAGCTACGCAAGATTTAGGCAAGTTCGTCTGAAGGAGCAAATGAGCAGATCTTGTATCTCGAAAACTACCTATTTGAAACACAAATGACCTGTACAAAGGTTGTAGGATTTCGCATGGGTTCCACATCAGTGATCGCTTGACCTAAAACTTGGCCAATCCTCCTTACCTTCGCTTCGGTTCATATTAAGCTAATGGACACATGACTAAATTGTCATATAATTGGACCTTGGAAACTCAGACTTCAAAAACGGTAATCGATTTCTCGTTTTTTTTTCTTGGTTTGACCTTGAAATAACCCTCAAATGACCTCGGATTCGAACTTAGCTCTCCCAAAATCCTATATTTCAGGCGGTTAGACTTATTTGCTCGGTTTTTTAATTTGACCTTGAAATGACCTTGAAACGACCTTTAAATGATCTGATACAGACAAACTAACTTCGGATTCTAACCCAGCGACCCCAAAATCCCTTATAACAGGTAGTTGGATTTAATTGCTCGGCTTTTTCTCAATTTGACCTTGAAATTACCTTGAAACAACCTTAAAATGGCCTGATACTGACGAACTACCCTCCAAAAGACCTAAATTCCGAGAACCCTTGATTTAATGCAGTTTTTCACACTCTGACCTCTAATTGACCTTGATCCTGACTTGATTTCGAATTATGGATTACTTTCTATGTTTTTAATAGAAGAAATAATTAACCGACTCTCTGGGAGGCGTTTGTGTATATAAAACTAAATAGCTCGGTTAAAGCTAGACAGAAGAGGCTCCTAGTTGGACGTATGTCACGAAAAATGCCCTGGGTGTCCGAATATTTAGTCTAGCTGCTCTCCCGGTTTGCGCCCTTCGAAAACGGCGAAAAAACCCTCTGTGTAAATGGGACTATTGTCCGAGGTAACGCGAAACCGCTGCTGTCTGGGTGACCACATAGCTTGCGGTCATCGCCTATATCATGTTGCCCATTGATTTAGTTAACGTTCGTTCTGACACAGCAAACCCAACCTCAATTAATTCCTTTGAATTCATTTACCTATATTTAAGCGCTTCCAGGGGCCCTTGATAAAATTTAAACAATCCCTCCTCGCTACAGAACAGCATATACAGCGTGTCGACAATAAAGCGGCATTTGTCATTAGAAATATTTCGGGGAATAGCAATTTCCTAGCCAAGTACTGCGAAGCTGAATAGAACAAGGGGAGTCGAGTTGCTGTTAATGAAAACCTCGGGTCAACGTGGATGCAATAAACGGCATTGCGTTGCTGCAAAGCGTCTCGTTTTCCGTCTCCCGTTCTCGGATTCAGCGAAAATTTGTAATCGCACCTTTATAATCCTCCTCCACCTAAACCGTTCAACTGTGTAATGCGATCTAACACTTAAGTTACTTCAATAACTCCCCAGTTGTTTCTTCGTTTCCTCTTTTAAATTTATCCAATAAATAAAACGCTGTTGTGCAGGGGAGAGCGACTTTTTAAATTTTCGTTTAATCCCCGCTAAAGTGAAATTTTATTAAGTCGGATTCCGTCGACTCCCTGCTTTTACATATTTAAGCCTCATAAAACGTTACTATTTACCAAATAATAACCTAATCTTTATCCGAAAGTGTAGAGAAAAATATTTTATTAAACTTTCCCTGATCAAATCAAAGCATTCCGGAAAATCGTTTTCAGTTTCGAATTATCGATTATCTTCTACGAAGTTCAAGGTCATTTGAAGGTCAAATTCCCCTCTCGACCTTCTCAAGTAGGTATTTCGTCAAGATGCCGAGATATCGACTAAATGATCTCTATAAATGTTGTTTAGGTCATTGGTGACCTCCACTTGGTGACCATGGATTTGAAGGTCATTTTGATAATAATTAGAATCGGCTCCGAGACGGTGATATGAGGATATTTCAAATCGTGCTATGACAGAATGCTAGGGATGCTGACGCTGCCCCGCATTCACAGGTATTACTTTTAAAAACAAGGGTTGACCTTGAAATAACCTTGAGCGTAGTCTTCAAGGTTAAATCCAAAGTCACCAGGTGGTGGTGGTCCTCAAATGACCCAAACAACTTTTGTAGAAGTCATTTTCTCGACATCTCGATATCCTGATGAGACCAGATGAACCTGAGAAGTTCGAGATGCGGGCTTGACCTTCAACTGACCTTTCAAATGAAAAAATAACTCGGCCACGTGTCCGAACGTAAAATTTCTCGCTCTCTGAGAAGCCAAGGTCAGAAATTGTATTACCATAAAAAAAACAAGACTTAACCTTCAAATAACCTTGACATGATCTAAAAAAAAAGCGCTAAAAAATATTTTATTTCAAGCCGAATCGAAGGAAACCGGGAATTGCCGTTCCCGTTTTGTTCTTGTTTTCAAGTTATCTGCTACCTACTGCGTATTTTATTTGTTTCTATTTTCTTCGTTTGCTAGTTCGTATTAGAGGGATTTAGACCATTTTCTCTCTGCTGCAGTTATCCCCTCGTGAATAGATTTAGAGCTGTCAGAACTTAATTAGGCAATGCCGCTGCAGCTTCGCTAAACTCTACCCTTTACCTCTCTTGAATATAAGTATTCTCAAGCGCAATATTCAGAATTTTAAACAGCGTATCGGAAACAAAGTGAAAATGCCAGCGAATTCGTTTTGATACAAAATAGTCTTTTACGTTAACTCCTTTTGATATTATTGTTTATCTCGGTGTATGTGCTTAATGGGGTATTTTCCGTATGGTGACGTAAGGCGTCAGATCTGAGGGACGCTATTTCGTTAAGTACAATAAAATCAGGACGGACCATATTGCGGGAATCGACAGAGAGAAAGTAAAGAAACATAAAAAAGAGAAATGGCAATGTCAGATATAATTTTCCGCAAATTCCACTCATCGGGGCCCGCCATAAGGGGCATTCGATAAATTTTTCGCTCAGCTCGATTCTCTGGTTAAACTCAATATCATTAAAAATAAATCAAGGTGACCCGAATGAAATACGGCCCGGAAGAAAAAAATATTATCATTGCCACCGTCTCGAGACGTTGACTCAATTTGCAGGAAGTTCGATCATCGGAAGGAATTTGTCGCCTCAGTACCTGCACAGACAATATAGCTTATCGCCACAGACTGCGTGTTAAGTGCTGGAAATTGGCAAAGGATGCAGGCATGTCAAATTTTTATGAGTGAATCGCTTAAATTATCTCTTCCAAAAAAGTCCTGTATGTTTTTGTAATCCACCTTGTATATTAAATAAATTAAGTAACGCAAAAAACAGATATTGATAAAAAAGTGTACAAAATAAATCCGTAAGTACGCCCGGCAACATTGTTTATATGTTGCTAGGGTACGCGTAGGAATGCGGCCGCTGCATTTGATTCTTCGTAAAATTCTGCTGGTGGCGTACTCTATCGACAATTCGGAAATTTAAAACAGCTGGTTTATTCCAGTAGCTGTCAGGGGCGATCTATTTTGTCTGTGGTACCTACAACCCTCGAAATTGACAACTAATTGTAATTAGATTTAATTAATTGGATTTGTTTGGTAGTGGGTTAAAACGACGCGAAAATGAGCAACTTTTTTAAGTTCGGAAGCTGCCCGGTAACGGCGTAGACGAGTGCAAAAACGAATTATAAATTCGACTATTTATTCGCACTAACACCCGCTTGGTATTCGTTTTATAATTTGCGAACAATTCACGGATCTCCCCTAACGGTTCTAGTTGAGGTTGATAGTTATCTTTGAAGTTTCGATAACATTATCTCAGATGTGCACAGTTGTAGTTAGTTGGAGAACAATTTGCGCAATGAATTGCCTGCACAGTACACCGCCTGAAATTGATATCATTATGATTTAAATAACTCTAACGGAATATTCGCTGCTCCAATTTGGCTTTGTCGGTTAGACGTTTCGTCCGTCAAAGTAATACAATTTGCGCGGAAATAATAAAAATGAGGAATATTTGAGAATATAATCCACAACAACGACCAGTTCTGTCTCCTTCGTGTGACTGAAAAGTGAAAACTTAACTTTTTTTTCCAATTTTGTAAGGTAGGAATATCGTGAGAGCAGGCTGTTTTCGAAGTCGTTTAGTTTTGAAGTAAATTGAGTTAATCAGAGATGCTCCGTTTTAAGGAAAAAACCTACAAGGTTTTTTGTAACGCAAACTATCTGCAAGAACCCAAACACGACTGGGCAGGCGAGTAGTCCGACGAATGATGCTGCGACATGCAACAGCGTGTAAAAAAACTCAGACGATGTGGGGGGACTTAAAGCTTTTTCCATTTTTAAGATAAATGTAATTGAATCAAACGGCAGAAAATGCCATAACGTTTCCGAGATCGAGAGGAGTGTTTGTACAGTTATATTTAATTCAAACTTAAGCGTTGCTTTTTTATTTTGTCGCTACTGTCGCCGTGTACTTGTGGCGATACCGAAACGCCAACAAAGCTGGTTAGTTGGTAACAATAGTTGTCGTTATATCGAATTATACCGCTCCGGCTGCACAATCGCATGAGTTCCTTCAATTGTTTGGGATCGATTGCCCGGTTAAAAAATTTAAGGGCCGCTAGAACGCTTCCGCAAAAAAAATCAGCACAATGCTGGTGGTAATCAACTTTTTCGCCCATCTTTCCAACCAAAAGAAACGCAAAAAATTTTCTAAGCGTAAGTAGAAATTAAACGCTGAAAAATTGTAGTCGCGTTTCATACAGATATCATTTTAAGGGACCTGTTCCTATCAAAATCGTTCACTTCCACCCCGTTTTGTAGTATTGTGCCGCGACTTTCAGTACTCTTAAATAAATAGTGTTAAATGGGAAATTCAATTTTCCGGTCGCGTAAACTGGCTTTTAAAAAAAAGCGGAATCGTATTATATCTGCTCCCCCTTTTCATCCTCACCTTTACTTGGGAGCCGATGTAGCCAAGAAGGAATTTTAAAAGTTACGTTTGGAATAACAACAACTGTTTAACTGTAAGGTGAGAAACGAAATTCGGCGGGCGCGGCGGGATGACAGACGAGTTGAAAATACTGAAAGGGTGGTAATTTACAAATCCTGTTTCACTCGTACCTGTCGAGCTTACTTCACAACCTTTTTCGGGAGACTTCTTACTTAGTTTTACTTCGTTAAAGTGTCACAGGTTTGTTACCAGATTTAACTAATAAATAACACAGGCCAACAAGGAAAAAATTCCAGAGATCAGACACTGCGTTTCCGAAGGCATTTGGCGCGCTGAATCCGAATCTGGCCTCAGAATTGATCCATCACCCTAGGTTTCCGAGATATTCTAACCTAAAAGTGCAAAAAACACGTATTTTTGCTATTTTCAAGGTTATGTAACTTGGCGAAAAAAAATTTTGTTCTCAAAACTGAAAATATCATTGGAAACTACTATCTTTCCCCTTCAAAACGCATTTTTTTATTTGTAAAAAGCTTTATTTTTCGCGGAGATATCGTCGATTAAAGATGATCAGTATAGCTACCATGGCTCGACCTATAACACAATTAATGGGTATTATGAGTTATTGGGTAATAGGGCTTGAAGTTAACCTTCCTGACGATTAGGGCTCACAGCGCTTAGTGTTGTGGGGTTATAGGGCTTGGGATTAACCTTCCAGACATATAGGGCTTGGGGTTAACCTTCCTGACGATTAGGGCTCGCAGCGCTTAGTGTTATTGGGTTATAGGGCTTGAAGTTAACCTTCCTGACGATGAGGGCGCTCGCTCCGCTTAGTGTTGTGGGGTTATAGGGCTTGGGGTTAACGTTCCTAACAATTAGGGCTAGCAGCGCTCAGTGTTATGGGGTTAGCCATGATGTAATAATATAGCCATACTGGTTATCTTAAATTGACGATATCTCCGCGAAAAATAGAGCTTTTTCCAAATAAAAAAATGCGTTTTGAAGGGGAAAGATAGTCGTTTCCAATGATGTTTTCAGTTTTAAGAAAAACATTTTTTTCGTCAAGTTACATAACCTTGAATATAGCAAAAGTACGTGTTTTTTGCACTTTTAGGTTAGAATATCTCGGAAACCTAGGGTGATGGATCAATTCTGAGGCCAGATTCGGATTCAGCGCGCCAAATGCCTTCGGAAGCGTAGTGTCTGATCTCTGGAATTTTTTTCTTTGAAATTTTGTCGGCCTGTGTAATCATTAGTGCGTAGGGTTGCCAGATCTCCGGGTTTTGATGATTTTTTTTTTTTTGGCATCATGTCATGAAATAGATCTGGTAACCCTGTTGGCGCGTCAGGATCCTGTTTCAGGGATTCTGTACAAGGTAATCATTTCTCGTCATGGGTTATATATAAATTTTCATAAAGGCAAAATAAAAAGTTTTGACAAACTGGAAGCAGTTACAGGGGTAAATATCACATAACAGTTTTCAGCTTTTTCCGTTCGATGATTCCTTTTGGATTTTTCTATTAAACTTCGAGTTATATAAGATTCTTACTTCCAAATGAAACGGGCGATTTAGATCGCATAACGGTCGGTTACATTTCTGCAAACTTTTTGAATATGTCGCGCAAGGGAAAGTTTTGGAAAGTTCAGTTCATAATAATTGTATGCATTTAACATTAATAAAATTCCAGGCATTTATCGTTATTTTAAAAGATATCGGACAAATTTTATATAATACGGGGTGTCCCATGGTTATGTGAAATATGGTATCCAAGGGGCACATATTGTCGTGACCTTGTCTATGTCCTTGACGGTCATTTTCAAGTTCATTTCAAGGTCAACTTAGTTTTTTTAAATGGAAACCCTTATTTTCAACCCCGGATTCGAAAAGACCAGAAAATTCTTCGTTCAGATGATATATCATGTGTGGGGTCCATTTGACCCCCCAAGGTCACTTATCATGTATTTACCTAGGTACCAAGGTATTTTCCCCGATTTATTTGTAGGCCATGTATCTACAATTTCCCGCTCTTTCCGACTCCAGAATTAAGAATGAGGGTTCCCACGTAAAAAATCGAAGTTGACCTTGAAATGCCCTTGAAAATTGTTCCCAACGACAATGTCAAGGTTGTCGAAACGTGTCACTTCAAAATTGTGCAACGTTTATCCGACACATTTTTCGCTAAACCTTAACTTTGCGGGGTCATTTGGGTCATTCAATAAAATAATGACCTTGTGGGGTTAAATGGACCCCACACATCATACATCAGCTGAACGTAGATTTTTCCGCTCTTTCCGAATCCGGGGTTGAAAATAAGGGTTTCCAGTTCAAAAAACTGCGTTGACCTTGGAAATTACCTTCAAGGTCACAGACAAGGTCACGACAATATGTGCCCCTTGGAGACCAGTAACTTTCATCTGAATCATTTTTCACAACCATGTACTTTGGATTTTAGAAGAGGTGGACGGGTTCGGGTGGTCTGGGACACCGGGTATATTAACATTAAAAAAATCCTGTTCGGAAAGCTTACAAAGGGTAACGGGGGTTATCCCCCGCTGTTTGTTTAAAATTCCCCTCTGAAAAGCGGCTACTGCCAGTTGATTTCACACTTGGTATGATATGACGGGATGGTAAACGGGTAAAAAACGAATTGCCGCTTTAACTCGGCGAAACGGGAATGGCCCAATACGTCATCGAAGCTTCATTCTGTTACATTTTTGTAGTGTAAGTTTATAACCTTATAAAGTTTGGTGATTCTAGTTTAGAATTATCTCGTTCCGTAAATCTGAGGATCTGAAGCCAAGTTATATCCGCCCACCTTAAATTTGATTATTTAAAAAATGAATAAACAGGTAGAGCTGTGCACTCACCATACCTTATTAAATACTAAGTTCTGATGTAGACTTATATACAACTTCCCTTGTTTCATTTTCTTCCCCTGAAAGGCATATTATTTCTAATTTATAAGCTGTCAGTTTTTATTCCTCAGTCAAAAATCCAGGTTCTTTTGTAGTCTTATTCGTAGAGATAGACAGTGGGAAATTACTTGGGCTGGATTTTATGGGCGAATTTTTCCATTACCTACTACAGCGAGTGTATGTGAGGTGTTCTCCTTAATTAAACCGTGTCAAGCAGTGAACAGTATTTTTATTACTTTAAATTTAAAAAAATATGTTAATACATTTTGTAATAGATATTTATATGGAAATGCAAATTATGTGCGGTAGCTATTTTATATATCGCGACAGCCATATTTGGAATTTTTCATCTATATTTCAAGGTCACGCAAAAATTATGAAATATCGAAAGGCAGGCAAATTTTGTAGTTTATAATTAATTTAAAAGATAAATTTGGGTTAGAAACGTTCGGAAAGGAGAAGGACCTGGTAATTATTTAAATTAAAGCTTTGGCAATCCAGTTGTCCCTTTGTGTGAAGGTCCCTTTTGTTAGTTTGCCCAAAAAAGATTTATGGATTTTTTTCTTCAGGGAGTGCGTAAAAGGAAAACCAGTATTTAATTAATTTAATCTCTAATATATTTTTCGCTTCCCTTATTCCTTCCCGTTAATTCCTCCAGCAAATGTGTCGTCCCGGTATAAGATTTATTACGTCAGTTTAAATTTTCTTCTTTAATCCCTGTAAAGATTGCGTCGATAAATACAGTACTGACATTTTAAATGAGCTGTTCAAGAAATTTTGCAGCATTATAACACAGCCACACAAATTGTCTGTACTTTTCATGCGACATATGTTATCCGTAGCATTTTTGCCTCCTGATCACGAATCCGGTGTCAGAATTGAGCTATCACATCACAGGAATTTCCTAACCTAAAAAAACAGGTCAAAAATAGCAAATATTCAGGAAAAAGTGCTAGGAAAAATACAAACAAATTTTTGTTCTATATTCAAATCTTTATTTATATGGTCGAGCATGAATCCGTGGTCAGAATTGATGGTTATTTTTCTAACCTCAAAAAAAACGGGTCAATTAAGGTTAGATATCACGAATTTTCAAAAAATAACTGATTCGCGCCAAATTTGGAATACGGGGATTTTCGGAATCGCTGATCACGGATCCGAGGTCAATTTTGCAAAATTCAATATGGCGGATCCAAGATGGCCGACCAAATTTTCAAAAAATAACAGATTCGCGCCAAATTTGGAATACGGGGGTTTTTGGGGTCGCTGGTCACGAATTCAACGTCAATTTTGCAAATTTCAAAATGGCGGCCGACTAAATTTTCAAAAAATAACACATTTGCGCCAATTTTGGTATAAAAAAAATATTTGATTATGATGAAATTTCTAATTTGTACCACTTTTACGCCAATTTATTTAAATTAATTTAAGTATAGGAAAAAGTAGTGTTAATTTTGTGTTATTTATATGTTAATAACAAAAGTGGGACTTCGGCTTTTATTCTGCCTAAAAATTGTATATTAAATAAGGTATTTAAATGAGAGAAAGCCCTTTCTTCCTTAATTTTTTTTTTGTGTGCGTTTTAATCCAATCAGCAAGTTTCAATTTAGAAGGAACCGCTTCTATGAATATTTATTCGATGTTCAACCACATCTCAGTGTGTATTTACGCTTCGGATGCGACCCCGGCTTTTTATTCTTCGCCATTAAAGCTTTTTATAATACCCCTTAGAATGCTTTCCAAAAAATTCGTAACTCGGTAACTTACAGCGGGCTGGTTCTACACTGAGATAATATTTGCCTTACATCCATCACCCGAAAGGCAACAAGCGGATTTATTTAGCGGGGTATTAACGCGGTGCCGCAGTGATGCCAACCTGAACCCTTCCCACGATATTGTTAGTCCACTTTTGTCACTCTCGTGGGTAGAAGAAATTTCGTCACTTCGTATAAATTAATCCTTTTCTCGGTGTACTCCGGATATAGTTGGCCGTCGTTTTGCCAACATCTTGGAATCTTGAAAATTCGCCAAAGGTTGTGAATTGATTACTTCCAATATCCATGAAGTTTCTGTTTGAGCTGGAAAATATACGTTTTTCCTGAGTGCTTTGCCATTTTGGAACTCGAACTTGATTATAAAATAATGGCAATAAGTGAGTTGGAAAGGTACACGATGGTATTGCCAACTGTTTACATTATAATGCAACCAAAAGTGAAGCAATTGTAAATTTTATAAATTCGAAAGATGAGTGAATTTTATTATCTGTACATTTAATACTTTATAAAATTAATGTTGCAGTGATTTATTGCATTTGTTTCATTAATCCACGAGTTCTTAATTTCAGGGCACGCATTAAGCATTTCAGGGGGTATTATATACGAGTATATAAAGGAGCAAACACGCGATTATTGCAGGCGTGCGTTTTTTATTAAAAAATGCACAACCGTCTCGTTTCGCTCCAGCGACGCGCGTATAATTCTGAATCCGCACAATTACAAAAATGTTTTTATAATCATAATTCATCTCTGGCTTCCCCTGATTTGTTTACGTACGACATTAAACATGACAGCAGGGGTCCCGAGGCCCATAAGCGTTGAACCACACCGAAATATATGCGCATTCACGCTTTAAAATTTAATAACGATTTAATGTTTACGATTCTTGGACGCCCCACAACGTCAAAAGTCTCTCACAAACGCAAAATATAGAGTCTTACATTTAACATAACCTTCGTTACAGCGTAATGAAACTTACGTCCATAGTTAACAACGAATTTTACTTTATTTTACGTTACACCAACCACGTTGTCGCTAAATTACAAACACAGGTTGCGTTTAACGTAGACTTTTAGATATAACGTACAAATTTTGTGAATACGTTTTCTTCAAATTACAGAATATCTTACATTTAAAATAAACCTAGATATAAAATGTGTAAAACACGTTTGATATAACGTGTGACTTTTACTAGTACGTTATATCATTTTCTCTAAATTACAAAATATAATCTTGCATTTAAGAAGTAGACCACGTATAAACCACGTCTGATATAACTTACGAACTTTATAGGTACGTTATATCAAATGTAACGTCCATTTGATATAACGTACCTATAAAGTTCTCTGTTACAAATTATAATCTTGCATTTAAAGTAGGCTTAGATATAACGTAGGTATATCAAACGCACGTCTGATTTTATTGGTAAAATAAGCTGGGATATAACGAGTGTGAAACACGTCTGATGTAACGTACGAACTTTTGTGGTGTATGTAAAACACGTGCGAATTTTAGTAGTACGTTTTACTAAATTACAAAATATAATCTTGCATGTGAAGTAGACATATATAACGTATATAAAACACATTTACAACAAATTTTAGTCGTACGTTATATCAGACATTTTCTCTAAATTACAAAATATAATCTTACTTTTGAAATAATCGTAGATTTAACTTATGAATTTAAGTGGTACGTTATATCAGATGTACGTTTTCTCTAAACTACAAAGTACGGTCTTGCATTTAACGTATATAAAATGTATAATCTTGTATAACGTATGAATATGAATATGAATATGAGTATGAATATTAGTAGTACGTTATATCAGACGTACGTTTTACCCTAAATTACAAATTAATCTTGCATTTACTGTACTCTTAGATATAACGTATATATAAAACGCATGTGTGTTATAACGTACGAAACATCCGTACATCTTTAGAGAATATAGTCTTACAATTAAGCCTACTCTGATGTAGCGTATACAAGCGTCTGATATAACGTACGAATTTCGAGTGTTACGTTATATTAATAAATTTCCATTTGACGTACTTTTATTGTAGGTGGAAAGTAGCAAAGTCGTTAAAAGAATTTTTGCAGCATTTCATTTGTGTCTCTCCCTCGGCCGTCCTGAACGTTGTTATAAAAGATAATAATGTCTAACGCTATTCTACCGCCTTTATATCAACAAGGGAAAGAAATTCATGAGATTAGAGAAGAGTACTGTAATAAATCTGTTTTATGAGTTAATGTAAAGGCGTTAACTTATCAAAATATCAATTTTCCCTTTCTTGCTGAATTTTCATTATTTCTTATATCTGCGCCGACTGCATAATAGTCTCCGTCGCACTTTAAAAAATTGCAATGCAATTTATGTGGAAATTAGACCTAATTCAAACAAAGCAGGTTAATCAGAAGTTGCTCGGATGTATTAAAAACACATTTTTATACACTCTACCCGAAACTAGTCTAACGACGGCTATGCGTTGGATATTCAAACGGAAAGTCAAGGCCGAGTGATTCGTGTGGACGTAAATTGCATTTTTCACCATTTTCTAAAACTACACGTCGCCTTGAATATTTAAAGCTTTCCAGGTTTGCGCAATCAATTTTAATACGTCCCAATTTTTAATGCGAATTTGCGGGCATGGCAAACTAGTTAATTTTCTAGAAGGGTAGAGCGATACATACCATATAAGGCAATAATCGCGTTGTCAGTTCCCATTGTGAAATAAACCTTAGTCCCTATCGTACATTCCGAAATCTTGAAATGTACCTTCGGAGCGGGTAAATTACGCTTTAATTCTCCTTGGAATGTACGAAATTAATCGAGCAGCTCATATTAAGGCGGCGGCAGCGCCGCTCTAGAGACAGAACGGGCCTCGTGGTCAAAACTAGCTCCCGACTGATTTGTATTCCTATTCGCGTCGAATTTGTGTCTGAGTTTTAAAGTGAGGCTGGACGGAGGACCGGACTCGAGGAAGCTGTTAGAGCCAGAGAGGCTCCCCAGAGCTTCCGATTGCGATTAGCTGGCACGGACCCACATTATTAGCTCTGCTTCAACTTCAGTTTTTACGGTTTCCAAATCAACACACTGCAAATAAAAGAAATCACCCGGCGTCATCTCCAAGGTATTGGTGTTGCGCCGGGTCCACGTTTCGCGCTTACCGAACCGTCATCGGTAAATTGTACCCGAGAAAATGCAAAAAGAATACAGTAAGATTACAATTAAAACGGGTTACTTGTGAGCATTAAATGTTGTATGTAGAATTACAACTGAAATGTAAAATTACAATCGTATTGTAAAATATTCTGTTACTTTTTATTTTAACGGTAGTAGATTGAGAATTGAATAATTCAGTATAAAATTGCAGAGGAACCACATTGAACAGTGTAAAATTACTAGACATATTTATATATTTAGAATTTACGTAATATATATAATAGAAATTACATTTTTCTAGATACATTCGTAACTATAATGTAATCGTAAAATTACATGAATTAGTACTATTTTAGTGCCTGTAAAATGTTCTGTAAAATAAAATTCGTTAATTGTAGAATTATAGCAGTCGTAATTGTGAAATTACAAGAAAATTACATTCGTTTTACGAAAAATGTAATTCCACTGTAAATTTTCAATCCGAATAAGAAATACATTTATCCCACAGAAAACCGTAATATATAGAATTTACATAATATATAGAATTGGAATTACATTTTTATTATTTTATAGATACAATATTAACTATAATGTATTGGTAAAATTACATTAATTAGTAGTATCCTAGTGCCCGTAAAATGTTCTGTAAAATAAATTTCGTTAATTGTAGAATTACAGCAGTCGTAATTGTGAAATTACATTACAAATTACATTCGATTTAAAATGTAAATCCACTGTAAATTTTCAAACCGAATAAAAATTACATTTTTCCCACAGAAAACCGTAATATATAGCATAGAAATTACATTAATTAATAGTATCTTAGTGCCTGTGAAATGTTCTGTAAAATAAAATCTGTTAAGAATTACAGCAGCCGTAATTGTGAAATTACAAGAAAATTACATTCGACTTACGAAAAATATAAATCCACTGTAAATTTTCAATTCGAATAGAATTCTGTTTGTATAATTAACACGTGAAATTACGTTAATTACATTGTAGTTATTGTTTGAAGTTATTTATTTGTGCCGTCTGATTTAGTATTTTAGTTTACACATTCTGTAAAATTGTTCTACAATATTACTCCAGATTTTAATGTAATTTCATTTCGAGATTAAATACTTTGCGGAATATCTACTTACAGCAACACCCAGTGTAAAATTACAGTAATTCACAGTAAATCTTCAATTTAATAGAAATTATAATACATTAACTACAGTTCTAAATGTATTGTAGTGCATGTAAGAAAGTTCTGTAAAATTACTTTCAACTTTAGTAGAATCAAATGTGAAGTAGATTGAATACTTGGATTGAGGAATTACAAACTTACAAAAAAATGTAATTTACATCTGTAACGTAAACGTGAAATTACATTAATTAGTAACTGCCAGCTCTCCCACTGTTTTATTTTAAAAACTACCGTAAATTACACATTATTTATTTTCTAGAATAACGCGGTTGCGTTGTAAATGTAAATATCCGATGTTACATAGTTCTTTTGTCCAGAGGAAACTAATCCTAGGATATATGCTCGTGACAGCAATAATCCTTATAAATATAATGGAATAAAACTTCCTGTGAACCCGGGACATACATTAATTCGGGTAAGTGAGCAAAACAACATAATTCGTAAGTACAGTTGGTGCTAATTTCCCTACATGACAAATATCCGTCGGCTAAACGTGTCATATACTATTTGAAGGTTGCTAGTGGACTTATTACGTTTCCGTAAGGGTTATTTTGTAATGACCAAGTTTTTGAAAGTATAACGTAAAACTAGAGTATTAAAAAGCGTCTGCGATAGGTAAAAAACTATATTTCTCAGTCGCAAGCATGAAATTCCATTTACAAAGCAGTCGCTTCATCCTGGGGAAACGGTACAATTTAGCGCACAAGCAGTCGATCGGTATTGGGGGAAAATACGGTGTTTCCGCAGACATAAAAGTCTAATAAAATCGATTCCGATGTAAAATGCTTCATTAGGGGAATTTTATTTTCATTAATGTACTGCACTGCGTTCTGATTGGCGAAATTTACGTCTAATTCTTAAAAAAAACTGCAATTGTTGGTAACTAATACGTAATTATGAGACACCCTGTACAAATTATGTTCTTAGTTAACTATTTTGTGTTACTGACTTTGGAAAAAAATAAATTATTCTTGAAAAGTATTGTTACCGTTTCCAAGTTTTTCTATAAAATGGCGAATGCGCCAATGTTGAGCAGTGCCGAAATTTAAAACGGACGAAATAGTTTGTATTTATTAAAATCGGAAAAAATAATAATTGTTGTGGCGATTTATTGAATTTTATTGAAATTCACGAACTTTAATTTAAAATTGTGGGCAAAAAATGTCTTAATGCGACATCGTACGCCGTTTCTATGGCACCAAAAACGGGTCCAAGTTGTCCCTTAAGTTAAAAATGTTTTTTAAATTATCATGACAGGGGAACTGCTGCCGCCGACGTTTTTGATATACGTACAGAGAACTGCTAAAGCCGACAATTTTGTTACGGATCCCCGTTACAGTGAAATAAGCAAAATAGAAGCTTTGCAACTTAGTATATAAATCACGTCGTTCTGTACGGCACTTAGCTAAGTTTTCATTTCATGCTATTTAAGAAAGCTCGTTTCACTTGTTTATAAACTTTTCCACCGGAATTGTACACCCACTTGCCACATAAAGCATATCCCTGCGACTGTAACTACCCATAACCATAGTTCGGGTCTTTAATATCACTTCGACGGTTACTTCATTGCGCAAATATGTCGGGCTATGTTATTCGTTATCCGACACATTTTCACACATAAAACTAAACTGATTTTACATGTTGGAAATTTTTTAGTGTTCAGTTTACGTACATTAAAAGGCAATGGGAACAAAGGGGATAAATAGTGGGCGATTTATTTCCATTATAATTTCAAATTGATATATTTACCCAGTAGGAGTTATTAGCTTTAGAGCGAGAAATGATTCTACCCCGTGCGCCAGTTTTAATACGGATATTTCCAATAAAATCCAAATCGCGCACCATCCAATTCGGCTCATATGTCAGGAATTAATTTGGATAGTAGTACGTGACGTTGATATTGCGAAGTGTCATTTCTGAAAAAGTGCTAACCATGCATCAATATATCCGACTTTAAACAGATCTCCAGAGTTATCCTAATTTATCTTTTAATTCTCATTTAAATGTGTTTCAAATAGAATATTCGAAAGTGTAGTAAAAGTATACACAATTACAAAATCTGGATGATTGGGGCTCAAATATAGTATTCGAAACTATAGCAAAAAATATACAGAATCATTAAACAGAATATTCGAAAGTGTAGTAAAAATATACACAATCACAAAATCGGGATGATTATGGTTCAAATATCGTTTTCGAAACTATAGCAAAAAAATATACAGAATCATAGAATGATTGTGTTTTAAACAAAATATTCGAAAGTGTAGTAAAAATATATACAATCATAAAATCTGGATTGTTGTTGTTCATATACAACATTCGAAACTATAGCAAAAAATATACAGAATCATGTAACATTGGTGATTGTGTTTTAAACAGAATATTCGAAAGTGTAGTAAAAATATACACAATCATGTAGCATAGAATCATCATAAATTCGGATGATTGTGTTTTAAACAGAATATTCGAACGTGTAGTGAAAATATACCCTCTCATATAGCATAGAATCATTATAAAGCCTTGATGATATAATCAGGTGATTGGTGCATATTCGAAAGCGTGGTGAAAAATAGACAATCATAAAATCTGGATGGTTGTGGTTCATATAGAACATTCGAAACTATAGTAAAAATATACAGAATCGTATAACCTGGATGATTTGCTGCTGTAATTATACATTTGACATTTTCAGTGCGGAAAAAAACAGTTAAATTAAAAATTATCGTTATCTCTGCAAAATGTATGATTCATTGTTTTCAATTCAATGGCGTTTTTGGAAATAGTAACGGCCGCCATTAATATTTTACACTGACTGACGGTAATTTCCGGCATGTCTTCGTGATAATTAATGATATGTTTATCAATATTAGTTAATGTTACACATTTCCTAAACAATTAATGTTAATTACTCGACATGTGCACACAGATTTAACGAATTATTAATTACAAACATGAGGGAATAGTATATTGTTAAACGCACAATATTATTATAATTCGTACATCCAATATTAGGTTAACACACACCAAACTGATTACTGCGACAGTGAAATTAGTCATAACACCGCCGTGACTTTCTCTGAAATTTTACTATATATAGTAACAGTTGGCTATAAAAAGATTTACATTTGTGAGGAATTTATTGTTAATGCGCCTTTATTGTGATTTATTTGCTTCGAATACCTAGAATGGAGTTGCACATTCCACCGTTAATAAAATACCTGTATGTTTATACATATATCGGTTTTAGCGATGAATAATTCCAATGGAACGTTCTGAATTGAAGTAATTATTTCGGTTTATGTTACTACAGTATTAATAATGAAGGGTTTTAGTGAGGATATTCCTATTAGTTTTAATACATCACATTTAAATAACAACGAAATGCAGTACATTTGTACATACGGGTGGCTATGTTTGGAAAAAGGACGGTGAAATTAAACAGGATTTTTGAGGACCTTAGAGACCGTTAGCCGGTTGTGTTTTACATATCCCGATGGTGCAAATATTGATCAAGCCCGTGCTGATGCGAAACTATTGGTCGAAAGTTCGTCGTCGTTTCGTTTCGTGCTTATCATTCGCGGCACAAAATGTATTGATGTAATTATACTTCGCACTGTATGTGCACGAAATTTTTTCTTTGTGTGAAAGAATTGTGTCATTTAAAGAACTTTCGGATAAATATAGAATATCCTGAAGTTCGTATTTGAGGCCTATTAACTCCACATTTCAAAGAAATTTGTCTTAACTATCGAATTACATAAATGGAAATTTCAGTGTCGTTCCTCGCTGTAAATATTCAATTAGTGTCAGGGCCTGTTGCAGAAAGGGACGAAGCCTACTACAGAATTTAATATAAAGGCCCCATTTCTGCAACTGATAGTTCCGAAGATACCAATACCCCGAAAGCAATATAAGGGACCGACGTCCACCTTTTTAAATTGAATGTGCGTGAACGCGTGTGATTCAATTTGTCAACCACCGCATTGGTCATCGCGCAATGCGCCCCCTTAAAACGAAAAACACCAGATTTATTTTCGTTTCATTAGCAAACCATATTTCCCACGTGTAATCAATATTAAATACGCGGCCCGAGGGGAAGCGGTGACATTTTTTTAAAGTTACGACTGATGTCCTACGCAAAGTCCCTAGGCCAGTCACCCGTTTCTTTTGTCAGGTTCGGGCAATACATCAAAGTTAACATTTAAATGTACGAGGTGCCCCGAAATCTGAATATGGCTGGTTTAATTTAAAGTACCCTGTATATAGATCACAAACAGGCAAAAAAGTATTATACGACGTAGTTCCTAATTTAAATCTAAATTTAATATTTTAGTGATTGTGATGTTTTAATTATTCGTGGAACCAAACTGTATAAAGCGAAAAAATAACAGTTAAACGAAATAATCAAAAACACAGAACGCACTCAACCTCTTTACTGTCATTGCTACTAGTGTAATATTTTTGGACGCCCCGTAAGTTTGTGGGGTTTCAGCAAGTATAAACGAATTTTTTAATAAATTATCTCTTTCAAAGGAATCTTAATCAATAGCAGCCGATTTTACAGTAATCAGTTGAAGAGCATCCACCGTAGGACAAGAACGTTTGTCTTCGGATCCCCTTTTTAATATACCCGCCCGATCGCTTTGGAGTTGGTCCGGCGAAAATTTGTTAAAATTTTTATAAAGCTATAAAGCCCGGGGCTATTATCCGAGAGGGGCCATAATAAAGAGTCACTATTGATTCTGTTTGATACACCATTGCCGACGAATTTTAAACGGATTGTAACTTCCCTTTATAATTTCATACAGCACATAATGGACCCTTCAGCCATTCTCCGTGGTGGAATAAATGTTTGTAATTTAATGGTCCTGTCAGACAATTAATTTATTAAAGAGACATGTAAAGTCTAAATAATTTCCAGCTACGTTTATATTGTTTACAACAAACGCGGCAGCTCAAATTTAATTATGAATTTTGTAAACGAGCACGATAAATCTACACAGACGCCGTATAGACTGTACCGTACGTTTTGCTTCGTTGGAAATTTTTTAATATATAAAGCTTATTACGCAGAACCTCGATAATCCGAACTAACTGGGACCTGGGGCGGTTCGGATTGTCAAACATTGCTCACAAGAATACACAGAAAACTCAAAATTTTTATTAGTGTATGCCAGTCAGACGGATTATTACCGGAATTCGGATTATTGAGGTTCTACTGTAATTAGTATGCAAGGTGATTTATAAATAAGCTGTAAGAGAGAGCCGCAATTCAATGGCGTGACAAGCTGGTCAACCGAGACATGCTTTTCACGTTCACATCACGTTAGTATACTGTTGCCTTTGTTATCGTTCAGATGTGGCGTAATTAATTCCTATCCGTCGGTGTTTATGGTGGTGCATTGTAGACAATTTAATTTGTTGCTTTTTAATAAATAATACGTACGCCTATGTCCCGCGGCTCGGCTCTGACAACCCTGTTTATAAATTATCCTACAATAATTATAGGATTGGATCCGTATAAATACTACAGTATAAAAAAGAAATAAAAAAATATATTTAAAACAGTAAACCACAGTAATAAGTGATCTGTGAAAACCACAGTAATAGTGAATAAATAAGTATTTGCCTGTTTCTTAATGTTTGTAAATGTTTTAACTTTTTTAGTGATAATTTGTGAAATTGTGAAATAGCTAAAAAATATGATGTGAAGTTGAGTATTGAACATGGTCTTACTGGCATTATGTTTTTAGTTTTCGTGTCGTGTTTCTGCTCAAATGAAATTGCGTGCCCTTTCTACGGGAAGAGGTACCGAGCTGCCACAAAAATATTTCGGACTGTTTAAAGCTTTACGCATAAAGAAATTCGTTAATACTAAAATTGCTCGAACGTGATCACATGATGAAAAAAACCTGTTTACTTTGTGCCGGTATTCCTTTGACGCCGGCGCCGTTTCCCAACAATAAATTTATTTAATTCCCTTTAATCCGTTATCAAATCCACCTGAATTTTATGCCGTTCGGTCTTTATTTGTCGGAAATTTAAACGTAAATTTAATTAGTTCGAATGTCGTTTCGCGGTGCACCATGAGGACAACACGGCAAGTTCAGGATTTTTCCAATTATTGTGGTAATTGGTACAGTCCGCCTAAACCTGTTAAGTAAAAGTGACATTTGCGTTAAATCTTATTCTCACAGATTGGAAACGTTTCGTGCTTCCGTACAACTTAAAGATATCATCAATTTAACTCGAATTAAACACATTTATTACAGCCTTTCGGGAAGTTATTGTTCGCCGCCTTTATGAAGCTATTAAAACATCCTTTCAGACCCAACTAATAGTTTTCTAGAGAATCGCGATGAAAGGGGCGATTTAAAAAACCTTAATTAATTTCTGCTGCGACGAAAAGTAATTCGTTCTCATTTTTTAAATTTCCTCTTGCGGCGACAGAATCTGAAACAATAAACCCGAACAATGGGGATATTCAACAATATGTCCGGTAATAAATAATATATCCGATTGTTGCTATTATGATTTATCAGAATAAAAAACAACAGATGCCCGCCGAGCAACAAGGCGAAATAGAACGGTTCGGAAAGAGCGCGCGGTATCCCGCTGGCTAGAAAATATTGCCAGAGATTTAGTTTTTTATTTTGCACATTTCTTTGTACGGGTTTTTAGTCGGTCACCACGTACATAAAACACTGGACTCAATCGCCGGATACCAGAACGAAAAGCAATAATTAATTAGTTGTAATTAATAGTAATTAGTTAACGAAAAGCAATAATTAATTAAGTAAATAATTAATTAGTTAATTGCTTAGTTTTTGAAATTAAACACGGTTTCAAAAAACCTGATACTAAAATACCATACAACGAAATTCAATAATTAATTAAGTAAATAATTAATTAGTTATAATTAATATGTAGTAATTAGTTAATTGTTTATTTTTGAAATTAAACACAGTTTCAAAAAAATCAGATACTAGAATACAATACAACGAAAAGCAATAATTAATTAAGTAAATAATTAATTAGTTATAATTATTAATATCCAGTGCTTTATTAATTGCTTATTTTTTAAATGAAACACAGTTTCAAAAAAGCCGTATACTAGAATACAATACAACGAAAATTAATTAAGTAAATGATTAATTAGTTGTAATTAATAGTAATTAATTAACTGCTGAGGTTTTGAAATGAAACGCGGTGCCTGGTTGCTTTAATACAATAATAATCTGCAGCGTTTTTGAAGTTTGCAAGGGAATATTTTAATTATAATTTTTGCGGCAGAGTGTCATTAGTAAAATTAGAATTCGTGGATATAATTACATTGAGTGTTTAACACCCTATATACATGGGTGTATATTTACGGTCTGGTGTTTACCGTCGTACTAGAAAAGGGGACGAAGATATTTCCTTTCAAAAGTACGTGACTCGAAACAAGGCGGCCCCATTAAAAAGGATCTAATTTGCAGGCCAGGCTGAAATAGCTTTTAAATTAGGCACAAAGCTGGGGTTAAAGAAGGATGAGTTTTCTCTAATTTTAATAATGTCATCCCCATAGGTGTAATTACCTACGTTAAGCTGGCAGGGATTACCCTGATTACGCTTTATTTCCAGTGTTTCACGCACTGGGATTTGCAGATATCGATTAATTTAGGCTTTGTTATGATTCGAGACACGCCGCCTCTATGGAAATTTAAATGTCCATTACGGTTAATTGAACTTAAACAGTCTGTCATACTCTTTGTGCAACTATTTGAATGGTTTTTCTTTGGTGATTTTTTTCTTTCGCCGAAACAAATTTTCAAAGTTTAGTGAGAATTGTAAAATCCTTACAGACGGCGATTGTCCCACGGAATCTGTAAAATTGGATTTTTCGTAAGAATAAATGTTTATTTTGTACTTTTTTCAAATTAAGAAAAGATTTTATGTGAGCTTAAACTGAACTATTAAAATACTTTTCTTTGTTGATTATTTTATCTGCCTAAAAAAATCGGAATTATTACTAAAATAACAAAAAATAATATACATGGTGATTCACAAATGGTGACCAAAAATGAAACCCCCTATTCTTTGATGCAGTTGGTTTTTTAAGTTTTACTCGAAAATCAGACTTTTTTCGAAAAACATAAGAGAGTAGTAATTTGTAGAAAATTGAAAGACCAATCGGAAAATATCATTGGTTGTTACCGTAAAGCAGTGGCGTATTATTTTATTTAGAAAAATATGCCACCGATACCCTGTATCTCCGCCACTGGAGCATGTAAATTTTAGGAAAAGCCCTCAGAATTTGGACAATGTTTACATAAATACATGTGCCTAATTTAAAATTATTTCACTTAATAGTTTTCAAATTATTTAAAAAAATTAAAAATATTTTTTAAAATTTAACACCCTGTATCTTAACGAAGGAAAAACTCCCCTTAAAATGCACCAAAGAATAGGAGGATTCATTTTTGGTCACGATTTGTAAATCACCCTGTATATTTTTCCACAGGGATGTAAAATTGGATATTTTTCATGTAATTTAATGTATATTCTTTTTTTTAGTAAAATATTCTAACTGATTTTATTCTGCTTATAATCTCTTTACGCAATTAATTGAACAATTTTTTTGTTGATTGTTAGTTTTGGCCGAAAAATCAAAAGGTGCATAAAAATAGTCAAATTAGATTGTGAAAAAATATCTATTTAGAATAATCCGCATTTTTCCACAGGAGGTATAAGTTTGGACAATTTTTCGTAGAAATTAATGTTTATTTTGCAATTTTATCAAAAAATTTAATACGTTTTACTATTTCAACAATTTTCTTTCCTTAATATTCGTTTGCCTGGATACAATCGAAAGTTGAGCAAAAACTATAAATCATTAGTAAACGGCGAAAAAATCTTTTTATTACGTTTTGTTTTAATAACATCTATAATACTCTTTTGGTTACTATTTGAACACATTTTTTCCTGGAACAAACAAATTCGAAAGTTGAGTAAAAATCATAAATATCATTACACTGCGTTTTCCCAAGGTAGCCATAAAATTAAATCCTTTTTCGTATAAATTTACGTTTTTTTTGTAATATTTTTTCAAAATATAAGAAATTTGAGTAACTATTTAGACACCTTTTTTGTTGATTGTTTTCTTTCCTCAATGAAATTCGAAAATTAAGTAAAAATTATAAAACGACCATTACATGGTGAAAACATTATTTTCAATTAGAATGACTTATATTTTGCACAGGGTGTGTAAAATTTAACAATTTTTTGAAGAAATTAATGTTTATTTAGCAGTTTTTTACAATAGAACTGTCTAGAATCGCGTGGAAATTGTTTTACGTACGATATAGTTATTAGACTACAACCATCTATAGCTTAGTTGCAGAAACAGGGAATTTGTCGCGGAAAAAGACATTTTGCATTCCACGAGTGAAACTATTTCTATTGAGCAATACCAGTGAAATCGACGCCTTTCCTAAGAGAGCAAGTAAACCGCTATCGGTTCATGCAAGGTTCAGTATTGATTCGAGGCTAATAGGATTTTCAGTATTTGTTCTGTGGTGGATTTCTATATTGGGAACAAACAGGCCCGTACACAGCGATGTGCAGTTTTCGCATGCTATTAATCACCGTCCGTACATTTACTAGGCATGTTAAATCATAAGCTTAATATGCATCCAATTATATACCACACAAAGTACTAACGTTTTCAAGAACGTTTCAAAACCATAGTTTCATGAACAATCACCGGCTAAACGCCAAATTAAATTCCATACGCATCTAAAAGCGATAGTGTTAATCCGATTAATTTTACTACGTTCGAAGGTACAGTCCAATGTGGTACAGTGGTGTTAAACATATGTATTAAATATTAAATAACAATATGAAGAACTAGGTAAAGTAGCCCTCTGCCGTCATCCACCCTGTTCGCTTGGTTAAATCTATTTGCATACATCTGCATATTTTCATACTAACACAAATTGCGCTTTTGTTACATCGATACGTGTTTGAATTAAACAACTTTTATTACTCGTATGCGGGATAATTTGATGATGAGGTACTTTAGTGTAGTCCTAAAATTCGAAAGCGGGGGCCCTAAGGCAATATCCTCATTCTATAACGTCGAATATATTACACAGATGCTTACTCTACATCACATGCAGGGTCGATTTCTTATTTTTATGAGCAGATTTTTCATTATGCTTGGAAAAATAATTTACAAACTTTGTAGGCGCGATCTTGTGTACAATGTAAAACTAATATTTGCTATCGAACAGAAGCCCCGCCTTTAGCTCCATTATACAGGGCGGTGCACTCTTTACAACTGTAAATATAACTTTACTATATTTAAACAAATACACACTGTGGGATTTTTTGAGAAAAACCTTCTTTATTTGATTTTTCTAGCGTTTGTGGACGCAGATGATACAACGTCAGATTGCCTGTGCGCAGCAGTTTGTGAAACAATAAAATGCCTTCGAGTTTTTTTTTTTCGTCACTGGGTGAAATACTACACACCGCTGGGATCCCATCTCGCGCCAGCTATGTATATTCGCACTATTTACGCTTGAATCTCATTACTAATTCAATCGCCAGATGACGCCGTAGTTTGCGCAACACTTTAATTAGTTTTTTTTTCTAATTCCAGTTTTATTTGTTTTGATACTTGAGCGGTTTTTCTTCAGGTTGGAAAATTTAATTAATTAAGAAACTGGACGCAAATACACAAAATTTTATATTGTAGTAAAACTTCGGTAATCCGAATATTGGGTGTAGGTTGTTTTCATTTCAATGTTTGATAATCCGAACCACCTTCGGTCTCGATTAGTTCGGATTATCGAGGCTCTACTTTTTTAAATGTTTTTTTTTACGGCTATTCGATTCAAGTGGACGTGTAAGGGTCGAAACGTGCGTGAAAAGTTTACCCACTGACAAAAATTGTAAACGATATTTGCTCCACCTTTGTTTACTTTCGGTTTCCGTATATTCTGGCAATTATCACTTGCCGGAATTGTATTCGATTAAGGGCGGGATTTGATTTGATATTTCACGTGTACAGTTTGCGGGGGGCGGGGGAAACGTATGGCCAACGGAATTTAATAAATCTGGTAATGATACTCATATTTTAATAACATAAGAAAGCACTCGCAGTAATTACAAACTTCCCTTTCAAACGCGAAGATTTTAATTAAGCCATAAATTAAAGAAGACAGTAGTTGATTTTTCAAGGTGATGTCTGTCTGTCTGTCGTTCTGAGTTCGCGCGACTGCCTCATGAATTTATATTAAATTTTCGTGCTTACTCTTTTGACAAGACTAATAATTTATATTTGAATTCGTTCACTTGAAACGGACGCGAAATAAAATTTCGCATTATACATATAACTTAAGTAATACAAAAAATAAATTAATAAAAAAAGTCGGGCTGATGGAGATTTTACCGGTTTCGCAGATAGACAGAGCAACGTGTATAAAGGGAGCGTCAAAAAATTTTCTTTTTCTGAACACGTCATCTTTACACACCGCTAATTTTGTCTGTGCAAAAAGTCAACAGACAAATAAAATTTGCGTTTCAAAAAACACTAAAAAAATATTTCTTCCACTGGCGTGCCATAATTTTTTAGGAAAATGTAATCAACATACCCCACATCTACGCCACTGGTTTGAGTTAAGAGTTAATTTTTTCACCTTGACTGCGTGTTTGTTCTGACTTTTTTGTAAGCGTCTTTTATTTATTACGTTATTTTGTTTGCAGTTATTATTTTAGCACAGTTTTTTTTCTACTTATTTTGGCATGCTGCCACTTGTTGAAAAAAAATAATGAAACAATTCCTTGTGCGAAGGTTTATTTTTTATAATACTAGTTTTTCCTAATAAAAAATCACTCATTGGAAAAAGCAGAGAGCAATTAATGTGAGTTACATAACGTATGTATACAAGGTGTTCCAGAAACAAGCGACAAAATTTAACAACCTTTTTTACCATCCCTGTTCCAGTGGCGGGAAGTAAGTAATAATAGAATATATTTCTAGCTATGGAAACATACAAAGAAATAAATCTGAACACAGTTTTTCGAAACTTTAACTTTGTTATAGTGATATGCATTTTTATTTGTCTGCTTTTTCCAGTGCGCGTAAATTCCCTAACTTACCCGTTAAAATAAAAATTCCAATTAGGAATAAACTTCGCGACAAGCTTTTAAATCGGATAAGACCATGAACGTACTGGTTATAGATAGTCGTGTCTATTTATCATACTTTTGCTGGTAACACTTCTATAGAGCAGCCATATTCAACCATTTCGTGGGTTTGGGGTTTACACAACATTGTGGGTTTTGTGAACTCTTGGTTTTATTTTTTTTTGTGCATTTTAATGAGTTTGTTTTTAAAATACTTGTTTTAAGTTTAATTTATTACTATTTCGTTAATTTTTTCGCAGCTGGAAAAATACAGGGTGTTAATTAAGTATGTACAATAAATTCAACAGACGATTATTTTAAGACAAAAAGTTCATATAAACATTGGTCCGCAGATGGTTCGTTTCCAAGATTTCGTAAATATCTTAAATACCCTAAAGGGTAAACCCAATTTTGTTGTAATTTGACTTTATGTTATTTAGATGTTGCGTGTTATTAATAAAAAATTATAAAAAAATGATAATTTCCAAAATCGGTCGATAGCCGCACTGTTTAAGGCGTCAGTATTTAAATCGATGTGTGCTATCTGCCCGGGTTTCGAATCCCGCGGCCGGTAGACCGTAGATTAGCTATTGCTTGTACGGAGGATTGGCACCCTCTGTGCAGGTATGGTAGGGTGGAAGAATGTTGGCTTGGGTCAATGTGAGAGATTGACACCGGTTGGCATTTGACCACCCC